>NW_028274809.1:62888750-63191339 GCF_037043125.1 Eumetopias jubatus | reverse complement strand
GAGCAAAGAACTTGCTTTTTCTATCTGGATCCTTAGCCAACACATTTGCTACATAGTCAGCACTCAATAAATGCTTGTAGAATTAACGTATGTATTTACAGAAATAGGAATTTCAGAAAGATGAAGTTTTGGAAGGAAAAATGAGCTAATTTTTACATTTTGAATTTGAACTCATGAGCCCATTCATTTGGAAATGTCTACCAAAAATTGGAAAAATGGACTGTAACTAGGTACCATTATTACTTCCGTTAGTTCAGTTCAAGAGATAGATGCACAAAGAGACGGAGAACCTTGCCTTGGGCTCAGACCCAATAGGCAGCAATACAGATCACTTGGTCCGAGCTCTGGGCCATTTCTCCACTGCCTACTAACACAGAACCTTGGGACATGCCTACGCTAGAGGGATAGAGCAAGAAGATAAGCCAGCAAAGAACTCTGTGATAACAAAGATAGGAAGAAATACAGTATGTTAATGAGAATGCTCACCCTCCCTTTCTCTCTTCCTTCCCTCCTCTTCCTGAACTGTTCCGTTCCAGAGCTCTTGGATGGGACAAAGCAGGGTGGATGTTTCTGCCAGGTGAGGGACATGTGGTGGCCCTGAGTGGAGTGCTGGAGGCCACATGGGGTTATGGAAGTGTCTGCCGAGGAAGATAGTACAGCATGGAAGAATCAGTGTGGGGGGCAGGGGGTGTCCATACAGAGGAGGCCGGACATCAGTTATCAAGCCTGGGCAGGACGATGAGGGCACGCCTGTGGAGGGGCGGCCTCGATGGGAAGTCAGAGCAGCTGTGGTAGGAATGGCTGCATGCAGAGGAATGGGACAATATCCTTACATAATATTGTAAGGATAACTGAAGCCAGCTTCCCACTGTTAGAAAAGGGAATTACACATATGGAGGGGGAGAAAACTGAATAAATTTAGTATTGGATTAATTACAAGTATCCGTGTAAAATCATGCCTTTCAATATATAGGTAGATATCAATCTAAGCATATCTCTGGGTATATGTGAGTGTATCTCGATAGATTCCCAACTGTCCAACCAAGGGCCCGCCATCAGTGACTCCCCACCCAGCACAACTAGTACCCCAGGTCTTGCTTTCTAATCCATCCTAAGTCCATTTTCCATTAACAGGAACCAGTCTTCTTGAAGAAGTGGCTGAATCTAGGGCAGGGCAGGAAAGCCCAGGCTGAAAGGGAGGATTTGTTGAGCCAGAAAGCGAGAAGGTGCTCAAAGAATGATGAGGAAATGGCATAAGGACACAAAACCACATTGTAGGGCCTCTCACTGGCCAAATCTGAGACTCTTTGTGCACCAAAATTAATCAGAGTAACTGATTATAATGCATTGAATAAAAAGGGAAACCATGAGTTCATATAAGTTAATAAATGAATAAACTGAAAGTTTGATGAGGAACAAGGTGTTTGCATAGTTTCATGGTCCCTCTTCACAAAATATTTATTAATTGCAAAGGTGAAAGTAGTAATTTTACAGCCAAGAAACCTGGCACACAGCATCCTAATCAAGTAAATGCCATCAGTAATGGGACAAATGAAATCATGAGTCACTGGATTGATACTTATATAAGAAAGCAGCATCACTTCTGTGATATTCCTGCCGAAGATGCATATATCAGATAAATGCAAATTGAGGGGCATTCCACAAATAATTAACTGGTAATCTTCAAATGTGTCAGTGGCCTGAAAGTCAACCAAAGATTGAAAACTTCCAGAGTGAAGGAGACATTAAAGAAACATGACAACTGAATGCAACGCAGGATCCTGAATTGGATCCTGTTGCCATGGAGAACGTAATTAGGACAATTGGTGGAACTGAGGAGTAGATTGTGGTAATAAATCAATGTTAATTTCCTGCCGTTGATGGTTGTATTGTGGTTTTGCTGAAGAATGTCCTTGTTTGTAGTAAATGCACACTAAATATTAAGATGTAAAAAAAAAAAAAGAAAAAATTCTGTGTCCTGAACTTGCAATTTGCCTGTAACTTTGAGATAATTTTTTAATCAATATATTTGTTTTTAAAGCCCTAGTACTATCTCAAGAATTTCCAGATACTTAGATGCAATAAGGTCTCTTTTTTAAAAATGAGAATGCCATTTTTGAGTTCCAAGAGCAATAAAGTAACAACACAAAATGCCTCCCTCGGCCTATTTAAGGGAAATTTAGTGAGAGAAGAAAATGCATTAGCTAAAACTTCAAAAATTCTAAATTGTTCGGTGAGTAGTCATGTTAGTTTTTGCAAGTTTTTGAATTATATTAGTTGTATTTGTCAATGCTTTATATGTGTAACAATCATCTTTAATATTGCCTCAATTTGTTATGCCAAAATTAATTAAAATGATAACAGTAATAATAAACAGTTAGTGTTCGTTGAACATTTATTATGTATACTCTGCTATGAGGTATGTGATACTATTATTTCCAGTTTGCATATCAGAAAACCGAAGCTTAAAAGGGTTAAGAAATTTCCCCCAAATAAGCATACTAATGTATATATAGTTAGCCTACTTTTGAACCCACATTTTTCACACTCCAAAGCCTATACTATTACTGATTCCTGCCCTCTGGTGCCTCCCATGGAGGCCATAGAGAAGGGGATCTTAGGCAGGAGACCAGAAGCCTGGGCTTTGCTCTAGAGCCTCGCACTCCCTCAGTATTTACTCCCAATCCAATCCATCACTAAGTCCTGCTGGTTCCATTTTAAAACCCTACCTCTTTCTCTCCATGTTAGTTAAGGCCTTGCCATTTCCCCCCTGGTTCCTGGCAACAGACTCCCTCTCTTCCTGATTCTTAGCTCAGTCTTTTTTAAGAGTCTCCTATATGGAAAAAGACTCCTATGTGGCTCCAATTACCTTTGGGTTTAAGTCAAAACATGGCGCCCCAATCTTTCCCTGTCTAGTCTCTGGTGTCTCTTCGGCCTCACTTACTATAAGGTCCCATGCACAGGTCCCCCATGCTGTGTGCTCAAGGAATTCTTGTGGGATTTATAATTCCCTGAATGCACCAACACACACTAATGCACAGACAATTAATACGTGCCCCTCAGCAGGTGTGACCAGCTCTCACCAGTGTTTTCTGACATTCTCCCCTTCCCCAACTGGGCTGAGCTGGTACCTTTTTGGAATTCCCATCACATTTCTATAAAGACCTCTTTTATATAATCTATCATGGTATAATATAATCTTCCTTCATCATACTGAGCTCCTTGAAAGAGAGATTAGAGTTTATTCATCTTTGTACACCTCATAATGTCTGGATCAGAGAGGGTGCTACATAAAGACCCCACTGAATGAGTAAGTGAGTGAATGAGTAATCATCAATGAATTACCAATTGTATAAAATGCTACGGAGATGCAAAATGACAGAAATGGTGATTTTCTGGAGAACCGTTTCAGAAGAGTTGTGGGAGAAGCTGACTAAGGGGTTAAATAACTTGAGTGTGAAGACAGCAGGGCAAGTTTTTTGAGCAAGTACACAGAACCGGTTGGCTGAACCTAAGTTCTGAGTAAACGTGCTTCAAACACTGTGTGCCCTCAGTCCCGGAGGTATGCGATGGCTTTACCAAATATATTTGTTTATACTTTTGAATAGGTAATGCAAGCACATCATATAAAATTCCAAACGTGGAAACCTCCCTCTCGTCTCCATGCCCATCTGCAGTGCCTCAGCTGCTGGTATAGAAGGAACCGCAAAAAATAACCATTTGGAGAGCTTTTGTTTTCTTTCTGAGAGTCTATCTTCATAACCTGGCAGTGATTTATAGGAAATAACTATAAATTGATGCTTTATAACATGGATATATAACCAAGGTGGAAAAGGCAGGTAAATCCCGCAGGTGGTATTTTATTTACGTATGCAAAGCTGCCAAATTCTTATTTTGCCCAGGAGACTAAAGCAGTTCTTTCCCGGACATTCTGGTGTGCATATTAATTGAAATCTGTAAGACTGGTCCTAGATGAGCTTAGAAAAATGTAAGTAATAGCACATGAATATTAACATAGGTGATCAAATGAAGATATAATGTCATTTGGATGAATCTGCATTTGTAAAATATTCTTCTTATGCTTTTTTTTTAAAAATTAAAGCCATCGATCATGGCTGTAGGATAGCTTGATTATTAATTAGTTGTCCATTAGACTTCGTTTCCTATGGCTTATGAGGGAAAGGTAAACATATGCTAATTTGTTTTAGGCAATTTAATCTATTTAATTTCATCTTTATTCTCTATTAACACCTGGAGATTTTAAATTAATATATATGACACTTGAACATGCATGGTGGCAATTCACCTGAGCACACTGAATGCAAGGCTAGTTTGTGTTTATAAAGTTAGTTATGACCATTTGGACTTTGATTTAAAAAGTAGGTATTTTTTATGAGGCGGAAATTGGTAAAAAGCTTATTTTGTGCAATATTTAAAACCACAATATAATTAATACAAACTGGGCATAAAAGTTGCCTCAGATGATACAATTTAGGCTGGCTGTTAAAAATAACAGTACCCCCGCGTGCATCCCTGCTCCTGTTACAGTGTAAAACACTCATTAGCCCTTCTAAATTAGACGGATTTTTTTTTCCAAACTGAGGGTTTGGACAAAGTTATTATTATTATTTTTTTGAATGTATGCATTAAGGCAAGGCTTTAGAAATGTATTTTTCCGCTTTGGGAAGATATGGAAATGAAGCAAACTAATCACTGTAGCAACCAGAGACTAAAAATAAAAAGCAATTTAGTCAGAATGAGATCGCCTCTACGCTCTTGTCTGGGGGTGATGGGCTGCAGTGACGTCACGTCTGTACTCGCATGACTGATGGGGCAGCAGAGACGGTACCGTCCTCTCTCGGCTCGAACAAGCTAAGGAGGCGGCTTCATCCAGGACTCAGGAATGGGGTGGCCCTGGGAAGAAATGTCAAGGTGCTATTAAGATGTGGTGAGCCGCCGGCCAGCCTCTCTGTCTGACCCGCTGAGCCTGGGAACCAGGCAGCATGGCTCAGCCTTCCTGCTCACTCTGTCATCAGGGACACAAGCCAGCTGCCCCAAGCCCGGGGCTGTCCCTTTACATTCCTCTTGCTGGGGAAACGGAAAATTCTCTTAGACATGTTCAGCAAAGTTTGCAAAACTTAGCTCATTTTAGACTCCAGCTTTCTCAAATGTATTCTTAGCATTAGGCCACTCTTTGATTTTATCTTTGGTCCCAAGATTCTTATCTCATCTCTATCTTTTTAACCAACAGATCTCCAAGCAATTTCTCTAAATGGCCCTTGGGGATTTTTTTGATTCCTTCTCAGTTTCCTGTTTGTCAAGGCCGTTTTTTTAATAAGAGTGTCAGAGAGTCCCAAGTGCATTTGGGCCGTTTCCCATTTTAGAGTTCCTGCCCAGAAGGTCACACTTATCTTCACCCTCAATGTTTTGAACTCTGCTTCCTGAGAACTGAAGATATAGGTCTGCCCATAAACAACATTGCCCGTCTCGTCAGTGGAAAGGAACTAGCTAATGAGGTCACTTTCTCAGTATGGAATCCAGTGATATAAAACAAGTATTTATTGAACATTTCCTTGCTCCAGGCACTTTGTTACAAAGAGCTGGCTGAGGAATGTAGGAGGCAGAACATTTTAAGGTAATAATTTCGATACAATGGGATAAATGAATCAAAAGAGATATGTGCGATGGATAATGGTATACAAAGACAAGAGTGAATTGTGTCTGGGGCAAATGACACTAGCTGGGCTTTGGAGAGAAATCAAAGTCTGCTAGGCCAACATAAAGGTGGAAGGAACCCGCATTGTGCAAAGTCTGGGGGTATGAACTAACAAGGCTCACTGACATCATTCCACTTATCAGTCTTTCCTTTTTAAAAATTAGAGTAAGCATAACTGTTGTTCTTTCTTATTTTGTTTCTAAAGCCATGTATGTTTGGCTCAAATGTGGATATTATCCAGGAATGTGTGCCAAGTAGGGGCTTCCGTAGTCTCAACTCTCAGGGATATGCTGTTGTCTGTCTGTATGTGTGTCTAGATCTTTCTTATGTATGTACCAAACTAGAACCATACTTATTCTTTTGCAGCCTGTTTCTAAGTCAGTACATATAACTAAATATTTTATACTCTATCCTCAGTTCTTGGATATTTTGTATCCCATTGTTTGGGTTGACCAGCAGTATAGTGTAGTAATTAAACATAGAGGGGTTGGGGTGCCTGGGTGGCTCAGTCAGTTAAGCGACTGCCTTCGGTTCAGGTCATGATCCTGGAGTCCCGGGATTGAGTCCAGCATCGGGCTCCCCGCTCAGTGGGGAGTCTGCTTCTCCCTCTGAACCTACCCCCCCCCCATGCTCTCTCTCTCTCTATCTCATTCTCTCTCTCAAACAAATAAATAAAATCTTTAAAAAAAAAAAAAGATCATCTACATCTATCACCATTCATTTAAAAAAAACAACAACATAGAAGGGTTAGGGTCAGATGAATCCCAGCTATACCACTACTAACTGCATGACCTTGGGTAAGTCATTTAACCACCCTTGTAACCAAAGTGAGTTCTCTCCTTGGTGAGTCATAGACAGAAACTACACCAGGTGAGTTGTGACACAAAGGAAACTTTATTTGCAGCAAATAAGGAGATCATGGGGAATAATTCCAAAGCCATGACTCCCCAAGCAAGAGTGAATGGCTTCCTATGTAAAGGCAGGCATAAGGTTGTGCATGCGCCTTAAGGAAACACTGTATGTTATATAAATGAGGCTTGTGCTCCTCCTTGGGCAGAGATTTCAGTATAATAATAAGATAAAAGTAACTGTTGGCCATCCCAGTGGTCACTCCACGGTCCATCTGCACAGGTGCGAAACAGGGGTTTAGTTCCAACTGATCCGGGTGGTCTGGGCCACTAGAGCTCTTCCTCTGGACAGTCGTTATTGCTTGAGAGGTAGTTTCAGTTTCCCTTATGTTATGTTATGCCTGTAGGGTCCTTTGCCTGAGTTAAGAGATAAGCTGGAAAGAAGAGTTTAAGGAAAACTGTGGGACCAAGGTGGGTGGTTACAGCGGGTGAGCAGTAAGGTCAGGTCTTGGGGTTTAGCTGGTGACATCTGTGCCTCAGTGTCCCTATGTGTAGTAGAAAGACGAAAACAATACAGACATATCTCAAATTGTTGTCATGGTGATTAAATAAGTTAGTACTGTAAAGCAGTTAGCATAGCACCTGACAGATGGTAAGTCCTCTGTGAGCTCATATTACCATAAAGTATTTAGCCGGGTTGTGATATTGTTTAATTAATTTTTTATTGAAGTACAGTTGACACACAATGTTACATTAGTTTCAGGTGTACAACAGAGTGATTCAACATCTCTATAAGTCATACTATCTTCACCACAAGTGTAGCTATCAGCTGTCACCATACAATGCTATTAGGTACTATTGACGATATTCCCTGTGCTGTGCCTTTAATTCTTGTGACTTATTCATTCCATAACTGGAAGCCTGTACCTCCCACTCCCCTTCACCCACTTTGCCCATCTCCCTACACTTCTCTCCTCTGGCAGTCATCAGTTTGTTCTCTGTATTTATGGGTCTGCTTCTGCCTTTTGTTTGTTCATTCATTTATCTTGTCTTTTAGATTCCACATATAAGTGAAATCATATAGTATTTGTCTTTCTCTATCTGACTTATTTCATTTAGCATATACCCTCTAGGTCCATCCATATTATTGCAAATGGCAAGATATCATTCTTTTTTTATGGCTGAGTAATATTCCATTGTGTGTGTGTGTGTGTGTGTGTGTGTGTGTGTGTGTGTGTATAGGCATACCACATCTTCTTTATCCATTCATATATTGATGGACACGGGTTGCTTCCATATCTTGGCCATTATAAATAATGCTATAATAAGCAGAGGGGTGCATATATCTTTTTTGAATTAGTGTTTTGGTTTGGGTAAATAGCTAGTAATAACTGGATCATATGGTATTTCTATTTTTCATTTTTTGAGGAACCCTGTACTTTTTACCACAGTGGCTGCACAGGTCCCTTTTGATGGATGTTTGTGCCATTTCCAATTTTTTACATGCTTTGGCTTCTAAAGAAACTTCCAAGGCAAGTTATGAATTGCCCTTAACCTCTATTACATTTGAGCTCCTGTTTCTTTCTGAATTATCAGTACCCAACAACTGCTTATAAGCACTTAACAAATGTTACTATGTTGTTAACACCTCTTGGAGGCAGCGCTAAATGGGTTGAGTAGAATACAGTGAAGTGGCTTCCAGGCTAGACCCAAGGGAGTCCACTGCAAGTTTTCTTTCTGCAGAGATGCCATGCCAGGAATGTGAATGCTAAGCATCGATGGGGAAAAGAAGCAGGAAGATTGGCATCTGAGATGTCAGTCAATGAGTCAAGCTGGAGGCCTGGGCTGGAAAGAAGCCAGAGAATGTGTGTAAGCCAGAGACAAACCTGAGGACAAAGAACTCAAAAGGATGCCTTGGGAACCAAATATTTTAGTGTACCTTCTGTGAGATGCTTCACTTTATATATAGTTCTCATTTACCTGACTTATGTTAATATCGATGGGAGCCAAGGACAGGCCGCCCCAAGATGGGCCACTTGATATGAAGATGATTTTGAGTTAAAAAGTAATCAAAATCCAGCAGATTCTGGAAAAGCTCTTTACCTTCCCCCACAATTGCCTAAAAGAATTTAGATAGAGGAGTTGCTCCAGGACGAGAGCTATCACCATAGATAACTACATTAGGGATGGTAGGGATGGTAGACAGGGAGGAACCTAATAGGTCCTGTTTGTTCAAAGTCTTCTCTTTGTCCCACCGTTTCTGAGTGGCCCGGCAAACACTGATTTACCAAATATTTACTCTTTTTTAATTTTTCCTGAAGATTGCATTCCTTCCCTTTGAAGACCCAGCCCCTACCCCCTTCTTCTTAGTTCAGAATGATATGTATACCTCATGACTGTCTTTGGAATTTCCCGTCTATGTGGGTTTCCTGTACATATGCTAGTATTAAATTTGATTTTCTCCTGTGAATTTGTCTCATGTCAATTTGACTCTTAGTGCAGCTAGAAGGACCTTGAAGGGGGCAGGAATTCCTCCTTCCCCATAATATTAATTCCAAAACTACAAGGCTCTTCTCTCTTATGCTCGCACAGGAACTCAGCTCCTTCCTCCCAGTCGCCCTGGACCATTTCTGGGAGTCAGGGGCCAGGGGATTCTCAGAGGCGCAAGGACAAATGTACTCAACCCCCAGGTGCCTCACCGGTCACAGCCTCCGGTGCTGGAGACACTCTAGAGAACCTGCTTGGCTACTTGCTCCTCCCCCACCTGCCACCCCAGGGTAAGTGTGATTTGCTGTGTTCTTTGGGTCAGAAGGAAGAATGATTCTCAATTCTGTGTCCAGAGAGTCGTTAGAGAATTAACTCTTTATTTCTCCCATAAACTCAGTCTCTGCTGGAGTTCCAAAAATGTGCCTGAGGCTGAATTAGGGAAAGGGAGAGGTTGAAGAGTATCAGCCATGCCCTCCATTGTCTTTTCTGTTTTATCTTTTTAGTCATTCAAGAACAAATATTTCCTGACCACTGTAGTGAATTTAATATAAAACTAATCCCGACTCCCTGCCTTTTGCGTGGAATCTCCCCCATCTCCATGAATCTGGGCTAGCCTGTGACTGGGCTTTGGCCAGCCGAATATGGCTGATATGATGGTGTGTCAATTCCAAGCCTGCCCCTCAAGAGGCCTTGGGTGCTTCTACTTACTCTCATCTCCTCACCAGGCCCTGTGAACAGCCCAGGTTCGACTACTGGCTAAAGAAAAATCACCTCAGCCCACAGCCAACCACCTGCCCAGCAGAACCCAGAAGAGCTGTGCCACCAAGCCCAGCCAAGATCAGCAGCGTGTGTAGATGACCTGCTTTCACATGAGGAATGCCAGGGAGACCAGAAGTACCACCCAGCTAAACCACAGACTTGTGAACTAAAGAAGGTCTGTGCCATTTGAAGCCACTGGGTTTTCTGTTTGAGCATCATTTTGACAATGGATAACTGATACAACCCTTTTTCGGATCTCCAATGTGTGTATATATATATATATATATATATGTATGTATATGTGTGTATATATATATATGTTTGTTTGTTTTTCAGATTCAAACCCCTCTGAAAAGCTCAACAAATAGCCAAACTCTAATTCTCAGTCCAGATTCAGCCTGGATACCCTGCTGCCCTTACAACAGTCTGTGATAAGGATACTGCAGCCAGAAGGGGGTATTTTAGTTTAGCAGATATCAGGAAGCCTAAGGGAAAGCTAGTCAGTCTGCTGGGAGAGACACACAAGGAGTATGGGTGCTGTTACACCTTACCAATCTTCCATAGGGCCACAAAGATCCCAGTAAGTGTGGTGTGATGGCATTTCCTGTGCAAACCAGCAAGGGAGGCCAATCTCCCCATTTTGAACTGAGTTGGAGCTGAAATGAGACCAAGAGCTTCCAGAATCAGAAGGAAGACACTGAGCTGCCCCAGGCCCTTTAAACCAAGGCTCCAGCCCAGTTGATCTACAATCTCTGATGGCAGGGAAGCCCTCCAATGGGAATCTGAATGACATATTAACTTCAGTTTATAACCTGTCTCTACACTTCTTTCAGAATGCCGAGTTGCCATATGTAATTCTAGTCCTTAGTTGCTACTGCTCAATGTTGGAACCTCCAGTGATCAAGTTCCTTGGGTGATGCTAAGAGGAGAGCACTGTTAAGTGTGTATAGTGATCCTTGACTATGGACTGCTCTTCTCCATCTGATTGCAAGGCAGCTTCTCTTCGCTCAGTATCCCCTTCCTCTTCATTCCTTATTTCTAGGGACTTTTCCCTGCATACCTAGGGCAGATGAATACCAGGGCAGCACCCTGGGCGGCTCTGAAGTGTGCCAGTGGGCTCTCCTCTCAGACTGGGGCCTTGCCAGTCATACCAAAGCTGCCTGCAGCCCCGCAAACGGCCACCACAAGGCAACAGGCCATTAGCTGAAAACCTAAGGACTGACAACTGGGTGCAGAGAAAGCAATAAATGGTAAGTTGCTGATAGTTGATTTCTAGTTCTGTTTACCCTTTTGAGTAATAATAAACAAAAAAGGGAGGGTGAACATAGGAAAATTCTTCTTAACTTCATAGTTTAGCCTCTTGGGCTGAGAGTGAGGGTTGGGTTGAGTTTGGCCCTGTGATGTGGTTAATGTGTGCCCTGCTCCCCGACAGACTTTTCTAGACATTTTCCCAGCATAGTTATAGTTCTGTGGGTGTGGTCCCAGTTGTTTGGTACCTGGCCCTGGGGTGATTTGGGACAGGGGAATAGTGACTCGGAGTGTGTGTTAGATAAAGAGGTGGTTGGGGTTCTGAGCTCAGGATTGGTCAGTTTGCATATCAAAGTCACACTCACAGGCAAATTGTTTGCTATCTCCAAGAATTAGCTAACCCTAAGAGGGGCAGTCCGCCTCAGGTCTGAAAGGCCCCAACATGCCAAAACGTCATAAAATAAAGAAAATTTTAAAACGTGATAAATACAGCAGGCCAGGAGATTATGCATCCTCCATATCAACCCTGAACACCCAAATTACTGGGACACTTGACGGCTTCTGGGCCTTCTAGCAAGGTCAGGCAATTTAGGACTCAGTATTCTGCCCTCTAAGTATTCACAGAAGTCATTCTCAACAGCTCAGTCCAGCTCTCTTGACCCAGAGCAGCTCTTTGCTTTTTCAGGAAACAAACGGGATGAAAGTGCCGGGCTGGGACTTCCTCCTCGGGGTGTTTGAC
Source organism: Eumetopias jubatus (assembly GCF_037043125.1). Classification (NCBI taxonomy): domain Eukaryota; kingdom Metazoa; phylum Chordata; class Mammalia; order Carnivora; family Otariidae; genus Eumetopias; species Eumetopias jubatus. The sequence goes on along the minus strand of NW_028274809.1, from coordinate 63,179,542 downwards.
CAGGACTGACGTACTCGAGGCCCTTTGAATACGGGAAGTCCAGGACACACCCAGCCTTGATTGTAGTTTCTTGAACGCTGAACACTGGAGCGTAGGTAAAAGGACCGAAGGAAAACAATTCCAATATGAGGGACCCACTGACAGATTGCTCGGTGAGTAGCTCAGTGTGGTGAGTTTAGATACTACTAATGGGTTTTAACTTAAGAAATTTGAGACGTTCGGAAGACAAATATGTTTAGATATTGGCCGTGATTCAAAAATCTTGTGGTTTTTCTTTGGTTCTATTTAAAACAACCCTTTCTAGCAAATGACAGGGCAGGTTAATTGTCATCTTTTATTCTCATATTGTTGGAAAAACTTCAAGGGGGTATAGCATCATATTTGCTTGCAGATGGAGGCTGTTTGGAAAACATTCTTAAGATCTGCGCCGATGGGTGCCAACATGGTGTGTAGAGTGGCTACACAAACACTCCGAATCTGCAGCCAATTTGAGGCTCTGAGAATGAAGTTAGGGTGGAAGATTTTGGCATATTTCCCCATATCATGTAAAGTCCAGAATTGTAAGGCCTGTAAGTGGAAGGACGGGCCCCCCACCCTGCCCAGCCTCCCATGGTTCTCACACTGGTCCACCAACATGTTTGTTTAGTCCTGGGAGTGTTCTCAAAAAAAGAAGATGGGTCAAAAGTCCAAAGATGGTGTGTGGTTGTTGACAGCAATAGTAGAGATGAAATTTAGGAAATAAGGAGCAATTAAAATAAGGCACGTAGGGGCATATATTCTCTGGATGTAAAATAATCAAGAATCATCAGGGTGTTAGCTCAATAAAGGGTGGCAAAAAACTAAGATTGGTGACATCAGAAGCAAAGGGTTGCATTCATCTCTCGAGTATTTTATCCAAAAAACCCCAACAATTACCAACTGGGGAGAAGCAGATAAATGAGGGCTGCAATAAAGCCATAAAGAAGAAGAGCAACAGAGAATTACTGGTTTCATTTGTGTTTATACATTGGACAAAGCACAGGTTTAGAGAAGGTGGAGCTGTAAATGCGACCCCACAAAACGAGTTCATGAATCAGACGGGCTTAATGAGATGAAGTTGTAAGGGCTAATAACATTAATAATGACCATGTAATAGCAGGTTCTGTCTGCTTTTACTTTTTTAAATACAAAAGTAAATATGTGTCTAATGTAAAAACGAATTCCAACAATATAGTTGTATATAGATTCTAAGATGGAAAATTCTCCCCTTTAATTTCCTCCATCCCAATCTTCTCTCTATTGGTAAGCACAGATAATTTTTTGTTCATGTATTTGCTGTTTATTTTTCTCTCTCTGCATCTGCTCCCTAACCAAATGTTAACCCCTCTCCTTTCTTCCCACTGATATACTCTGATGACATTTTTGCATAGGGGTGGTTGAGTGAGACAGGGATGGGGTAAGTGGAGGCAAAAACTTGACCTTAACAGTCACCAAAGAAGAAAGTCATGACCACGTGAAGAGGAGATAGAAGAGAGAGAAACTGGGACCAAGTTAATTTGACGCAACAATAACATGAACACGCACTAATCGCCTAATGTCCTTTTCAAAGGCTGCCTTCAGATCAGGATCTGGGAGACATGTTTCCTTCTAAGCAGCCCCCCAAGAGAACCCGTCACCACATGTGTGGGTCAGCCTCATGCTCCCTCCTTAACGTGCTGAGAGGTTCTTCTCCCTCAGCTGAGCTACGTCCCCAGGGACTCCCATCCTTGTCCACAACTTGAAGGTTATCTCTCTGGGCCGGGTGCCATCAAAGGTAGTCTGGGAGTCAAGAAGAGGCGGATATCCCTTCAGCCAGGTTTCCCAAATCCTCTAAAGTCATGGAATCTTTATTTATTGGCAACTGTTTCATTTTCAAGGGTTCACGTTGATTTCCTGGCACAGTTCTAGTTTGTGCTTGGGGAATAATGTTGTGTGAAGGTGAAGCTGCAGTTGGGCAGCAGAATAAAACAAAGGGATGGACTGCCGATGAATGCTTCCTGAAACATGGGCATGGTTTTGTGAGGAAACCAAACAGAACCCAAAGTTTAACCACCTGCAAAACGTCTCATTCTGTCCTTAGGGTTGCATGGAACACAATTAATTCATAAAGCCTTAGCTTACCTAGTTTTTAAGCTGGTCTGCCCCAGTGGATCCATGTATGAAAATCAGTGGTTACATGAAATTCAATGGGAAAAATGTGCCTCTTTGTTTCTACTAATTTCTCACTGAAATTTAGAATTTACTTCAGAGGTGCCTGGGTGATTCAGTCTGTTAAGCGTCTGCCTTCGGCTCAGGTCATGATCCCGGGGTCCTGGGATCGAGCGCCGTGCTGGGTGTCCAGCTCCCTACTCAGTAGCCCCCCTCATGCCCCTGCCTCATGCTCATGTGTGCTTTCTCTCTCTCTCTCTCTCTCTCTCTCAAATAAAAAAAAAACCCTTTAGAATTTACTTCAATTCTGAATATAAGCAACAAACTTCAGTACTACCACAGTGTCTGTGATTTGTAACCAAAAAAAAAAATCAGACATTTTTATATAATATTATAGTGGTTGCAATTATCTAGAAACATTGTTTACATTCCGTGTGATTTAGAAATTTGGGTTATTCTTAAGACTTGTTATTTAGTATGTTAATTTAAAAGCACACATAATTTTTAAATGTTTTCATAAATATATATCAATATAATGTTTCTTTTGCAATCCTATGTTATTTTATCTAATGCATTTAAAAATATTCTGAGTAAAATATAGATTTCACAACACAGCCAAAGGAACCATAATACAAAAAAATATTTTAAAATCTCTTTTTCAGTTCATGCTCCAGTGACCAAGATAGGCTAATAGCTGGGCTATTCCACATCAAACAGCCTGGTCAGAGTCTATGCTCAGATTATTAGTCTCCAGGGTAGCACAAATATTGCCTAAATGTTGTGTAGGCTTTTAACTAATCTTAAGAGTGTCAGAACTTATTTGAGGAAGATTTTTAAAGTTCTGTTTTTGAAAAGGAACAGAATTGGCTCTGGGCCTTAATGTCTTGATGCCTCTGAGTTTAGCTTCTATACCTACAAAAAAAAGAAAAAAGAAAAATGCTAAGTGAAATAATTTTCAAATCCAGGTGCAAGGAAATAGACAGGAATCGAATTATCTCCAAGTGAAATACTCTAGTCATTTTTCTTCAAAAGCAGCACCTTCCTATGAAATAATGCCACAGAAATCATGGGCAAATAACAAGCTGTAACCAAGTTTATGTTTTTACTCACTTGTACGGTATCCAGGTAGGGACCTGCCAAAGCAGGCATTTTGGGCTCCACACAGTCTGTCCCTTCCCTTAACATTATCAGCTAAGGAAGCAGTAACCCGCCAGGCTGTGGGACGGCTCCTTTAACCTGGCTCACGTGCCAATCTGGGCTTCCCATCTCAGTGGCTCAGCCTGGGCCATGGGATGCTCACTTGCATTAAGATAGAAGATAACGTTACAATGGTCCATGGCTTCTGAGGGATTCGGGTTCTTTGCAGAGATAAGGAGGCAGATTGGGTCTGACCACATAGATGTCCTGTGGCCCACAGCATCCCTGAGATAATGTGATATGCCATCCACATCTCACGGGCCTGTTTCCTCTTGTAAAGTAAGAGGAGAGGATGGAGTAGACTATGTTCTTTAATGTTCTATATCTCATAACTTATGATGGTTTGCCATGGGGATTCCAGATCTTACCTAGATAATCCCTTAGTTAAAAGAGCAGTGGTTTGAAATATTATCCCCGTGAATCAAGATTCACATGAAATCATAGCACAGTGCCTGTCATATGAAAGGCATCAAACAAAAGCTTATTTGATTAAATATAAGTGGAATATCATGGTTTATTTAATACTATGAGGATATCACTGTCCAAAAACTTGCCATACGCCATTTAGAATAGAAATGGACTTTTTGGGAATAACTGAATTTAACCTTAATCATTCAAATTGTGGAAAATCAGAAAGAACAGTTAGTCCAGGGTTGATACAGTGCATTTTATATTGTTTAGAAGTTATCTAATTATTCCATGTGCCCATTACTTTGATTCCTCCATTTTTGGTGACGACAACATTTATACAAAAGAATTTGCTTACAAATGCTGGGCAGAAATATTTTTTTGAAGACTGAATGGGAAATGCCTGTGTGTACCAGTTTTCTTGGTGAAGAGTTTTTCTAGGGGCTCAGAAATGTCCCAAATATTCCACCACTTGCCTGAACTCCCTTTATCAGGGAAAAAAATACATAACTTTTTTCCTATTAATTAATAAGCCCAGGGAGAGACAGCATATTAATAAAAATTCCTATGGATATGTAAGATCAATAGTATGGTCTTTTCGTGGAATGAATATTTGGTAGGGGTGGGGTATTTGAAAATTCAACGGGTGGGGAAAGAACACCAAAAATTTACCTTCCATATGATTTTGACTAGAGAAAACACTTCTTGTGCTGGTTGATGACATTAGGAAGCCATTTGTACTGATCATAATACTTAAAGGTAACTATTACTCCGTGTAAACTTAGTGCAATTATCCTGATCAGCTATTTATAAATATATTTATTTCTGATGGTTTCTCTAATTGATCGGCTCCCCTAATATTTCTAATCATGGATCTGCCCCTAACTGATGAAGTTATTCTCAGCTCTTTGGCGCTTACCTATAAAATAAAGGGACTAGACTTTAGTGGTTTTCAAGCTGTGCTCCATGGAATCCCTTCAGTGGCCTCTCTGGTGGATGAGAGTGGGTTGGGAAGGAGAGGTGAGAGAGCAGAGGGAGAGCCAAAGCCAAGGTCAAGAGATCTCATCACCTTAAAGTACACGTGTTCCAAGATTTTCTGATCTCATACACACAGGACAAGATCGTCCTGGGTTCTGCTTTGAGATTTATGCAAGTCTGCTTTTCACAGATTTTGTCTTTAAGTCTGAGTAGATGGTACAATGATGAAAGGTACAGAATCACTGTTTCTAAAGAAGGGCTTATGCTGCACTAATGGAAGTATTCTTAGCAACTCTTTTATTTATCTATGTCACCTTTATCTCAGGGGAGATCAGGGTTTGTTGGGGAGTGTCCGGTACATTGCATATGGGGTCAAAGATAAAGATTCTCTCCATTGCTCTAATAAGAACATCCTGCTGTCATCCTGATCATGAACTTAACAACAACATAATGTAGTGAGAAGCTTCTGGACTAGCGTGTGCCTGGGCATCCTGGAATTTGGTGAATGGGTTATAGGTGTACCTGAGACACGAATCTTGACAATCTTCAAATTGGCAGGATGTGGCTGGGGCGGGGGGGTGGAAGAGCTCCCAGGCCAGTTTCCTCTGCCTTGAACAAGTTTGTCCATTTACCACACACTGTCCCAGTACAAATATCATTTTCTTTTTTTATTATTTATTATTTTTTTTAAGATTTATTTATTTGAGAGAGAGAGAGACAGAGCACAGGGGGGAGGGGCAGAGGGAGAGGAAGTGAGGGTCTTAAGCAGACTCCACGCGGAGCAGGGAGCCCAATGCAGGGCTCGATCCTAGGACCCTGAGATCACAACCTGAGCCGAAACCAAGAGTCAGATGCTTAACCGACTGAGCCACCCATGTGCCCCCAAATATCATTTCTTAGGTGTGCCATGATATGAAAGCGTTAGGAAGTACCAGTCTGTTAAATAACAGGAAATCATCTTCTGAAATCTAAAACCGGCAGGCCCAGGATCAACTGAAGCATAAACTGTGCTTTGCTTTAAACAGTTGAGTTTGAACTTGGGAAAGACAGGGACTCCCCACTTTCTCACAGGATCTCCAACGCCCCCCAAAACAACTGAGTTTTGAATCAATGGCTTAGAAACTTTCAGGGCTGTCTGGCCTCCTAGAACTAGTCCCCTGGAGATAGTATTTTAAAAACATGTCTTGGAGAGGTCTGATGGCCTGATAAACAGAAAAATTCTCTCCTGGTTCTTCTCATTTCCACCTTGGTTAGGGGCAAGATTTCCCTTCCAAGCCCCCATCGTCACGCATGGGGTCTGAGGAACCCTGTTCTCTCCCAGGACTGTTGGACGCAGACTCCTCAGGTGATGGGGCTGGTGTGGGCCCATCCCCTAGGACAGCTCAGCTCACAGTCCCTTCCCTACACTCCTGGCTCTGCTGATGGTTCTTCTCATTCCCAGTCTGAAGCCTCCAAAATCCTCTAATCCATGTCTCTGCTTTGTCTTCTCCCAGCCCCAGCCTCATAGTGTTTCAGAGCAGGAGAACTCACCCTGCAAGCATGCACTGGAATCTTTCTCTCTTGTGCATGGCCCCCTGGTGTTTTTGTTGGGTCTTTGTTTCTGCTTTGCTGTAGGCTGGAGAGCAAAGCAGATAGGACATTACATAAAAAAAACTCACAGTTTAATACCGTGAAATATTTCTAAATAAATCAAATAGGAAAGCTACAAGACTTACAAAGAAAATCATAAAATTTTATTGAACATAAAATAAGATGAACACATGAAAAGACTTACTATGTCCTTGGATGGGAAGTCTAAATACCATAAAAAAGTCAATTTCCCCAAATTGATATATATATAATGCAATTCCAATTAGGATCCCAACAGGGATTTAAAAAATGTAATTAGATAAATCTTCATATGGACGAATAAATGTCCAAGTATAGCCAAAGAAATTATGAAAAGGAAAAAACAGTTGGTTAAAGAGAAAGCAGAAGCAAAATGTTAAATATCTCTATAACTTAGGAAGTGAGTTCATAATGGGTGTCATTATTATTATCTGTATCATTATTATTTTATGAAACAAAAATGTTTCGTAATTTAAAATAAAAAGTTAAAAGACTGTGTATGAGTTAGAGCTATGTTCAGCTGCACATTTTATTTTTTTTTAAGATTTTATTTCTTTATTCATGAGAGAGAGAGAGAGAGAGGCAGAGGGAGAAGAAGGCTCCCTGCTCCAATGTGAGACTCAATCCAGGGCCCTGGGATCATGACCTGAGCTGAAGGCAGACGCTTAACTGACTAAGCCACTCAGGCACCCTCAGCTGCACATTTTAAAATAAGAGTGGCTTTTAAAAACCCCTATTATTGTATTTTTCTCACACAGAAAGTAAGTCCAAAAGTAGAGCGCTGAGGGCATGTGTGGTCCCCATCGGGAACCCAGGCTCTTTTTCTCTTTCTGCTCTACCATTTTAGCACATGGTGTCAGCCTCAAGATCACCTTATGGCATCATCCATCATTTTTTTCTTTCTTTCTTTCTTTCTTTCTTTCTTTCTTTCTTTCTTTCTTTCTTTCTTTCTTTCTTTCTTTCTTTCTTTCTTTCTTTCTTTCTTTCTTTCTTTCCTTTCTTTCTCTCTTTCTTTCTCTCTTTCTTTCTCTCTTTCTTTCTTTCCTTCTTTCTTTCTTCTTTCGTTCTTCTTTTAATTCAATTTAATTAACATATACTGTATTATTAGTTTCAGAGGTAGAATTCAGTGATTCATCAGTTGCATACAACACCCAGTGCTCATTCCTTCAAGTGCCCCCCTTAATGCCCATCACTCGGTTACCCCACGCCCCTCCCCTCCAACAACCCCCAGTTTGTACCCTGTAGTTAAGAGTCTCTTAGGGTTTGCCTCCCTCTCTGTTTCCAACTTACTTTTTTTTCTTTCCCTTCCCCTATGTTCATCTGTTTGGTTTCCTAAATTCCACATATGAGTGAAATCATATAGTATTTATCTTTCTCTGATTTATTTCGCTTAACATAATACCCTCTAGTTCCATCCACGTCATCGCAAATGGCAAGATTTCATTCTTTTTATGGCTGAGTAGTATTCCATTGTATATAAACACCACATCTTCTTTATGCATTCCTCTGTCAAACTTTCCATAGTTTGGCTATTGTGGACATCGCTGCTATAAACATTGGGGCAGCCATTGCTTCTTAAGTTCAGGTGTCAGGAAAGAGGAGGGAGACAACTTCACTGAAACCCCACATAATACTCTCACCCAGGCTTCCTTGCAAAGCATTTAGTCACATGGCTTCACCTAAGGGCCAGACACTGAGAAATAACTTTATTCCAGGGACGTAAGCCCTGCTAAACGTGTCCCTATTTTCTTCTCATGATACCTCTGTGTGATTTGTGGGATGTTATTTGGTGGTGTGGGAAGAAAATAAAAGTCTTAGGGGAACGTAGTGAAAATGTTTAGGCAGTGGAGGAGCAGACAAAAAAACTAAACAGTTTTAAAATGCTCGCTAAAACTTTCCCACTGTACCTATAAGGGGAGGAAGGGGGCCTTATAATATCACATCGTTCCTATGACAAATTATTTTTATGGAAATAAAAATGACTTGGCTGCCAAATAGTGACTTTACTCTCATGACTCAGAGGACAATCACTTTCTCATGACAGCCTACATCTAAACCTCACTATCGGTATGTTTTGCTGGCTCTGCCAAGAGCTTTAAAATTTGTAAATTGTTGGCTACAATTATTTTCAGAAAATCATATTTCAGATGCTAATCCTTATTTCAGCTTTTTGAGACAAACTGGAATATCTGGCCATCGTGGGCCACATTCCCTTGGTCCAGAGCAGTTGGGACAGCTGTCTCTCCAGCTCGCTGTCCCCACCCTGCTGCTCACTCAGGTGTTGACAGGTGCCTGCAGTCACATGAGTTTGCAAACCTTGCTTTAGGAGTTAACAACGTCTTTGTAAAGAGCTTTCCTCCCTGACCACTGTCCTTGAGCCCAAGGCAGTTTCATCAAAGCTGTTTGCTACTCCTGTGTGTCTCCCAAATCCTGCCCTGGCTTGCTGTGCTAAGTTCAGAAGGAAGTGAAACCACTGCATGAAGATAAAAGAATTTGGTATCTATAGGATTGTGTTCCTATATCCTTGGTATTGGTTCTTTCCAGCCCCGAAGGTCATTTCTTTAGGTCCTTTCCTCCTCCATGGCCCCGTGTCCTCTGTTTGCTACTCTGCTTGCACCATACACCAGGTCCCCCTTTGACAACTGAAAGGCTACCTGGGCCCTGAGAATTCACGTATGTGAACCTGCCGGCTGCATAGTAGGTGCTCACTGAATGTGAGCTCTCAATGCAGTGCCCAGCTGAGCGCCCCTGGAGCGCTGGAGGAGGCTGGCTCATCAGATGAGCAAAGAGCTATAGTATGGCGCTCGTTTCATAGAGGACTTTCATCCTCTTCTGTAAAAATCTCATTTTATTTTTTTAAAGATTTTATTTATTTATTTAAGAGACTGGGGGCAGGTGGGGCAGAGGGAGAAGCAGACTCCCTGCTGAGTGGGGAGCCCCAGTTGAAACTCGATCCCAGGCCCTTGGGATCACGACCTGAGCTGAAGGCAGACGCTTAACCGGCTGAGCCACCCAGGTGCCCCTAAAGTCTCATTTTAAAAAAGGCAATGAGGTATCATAACTCCCAGATGGAAACTCTGAGGGAGGGCTCTTGGGACCGTTCCACCACCTAACTGAGCTACTCTGTGTCAGGAAAGCTGCAGAATTCATTCACATTTACTCTCTCCATCTGAGCACTTTTACAATATAATTTTCAGAGTGACATTGTGGAGTTCTAAATCAAATGACAAAAACTTTCCCTTGGAAATCTTGTGTCTGTAGGCCAAATTCATATAGGAATGAATTTCTAAAGGTTTATTCAGACATGTATAAAAGTTTGGTACAACAAAAATGTTCAACTCCTCGTTACAACATTCTTATTACTAGAGTTAAATGAGATATAGAGGAACCGGGGCACATATTACCAACAAGTTATTCATTTACATCTTCATATCGCAGGCCCCCAAAACATTCACTTTAAAGAGTTTGGGGTTTGACACCCAGGAATATTATTGTGAAGCTTTGGGGGGGGCAGAAAGTGATTACTCAGTATGCATATTTCAGAATGTACTTTTAACCATCCTGGGAACAATAGAAGTGACAGGAAGTCAGACTTTAAAATCACCCCACTGCTGAGTCATTGCCTGGGGAGAAACAGACAGACCAACTTTATTTTTGAAAAGTGTTCCAAGATATTTCATATCCAGGCAGAAGAGACTTAATCTTTATTTTAGGAACGCATCCAAAAAGTGTGCGTCCCCGTAGCTGCATGATCATTTACAATGACAGTCATCATTACGGAGCATTGTGAATTTATAGGAGTTCTACCTTTGGAAGTGCTCATAACCCATCTGTGCATCTTTTCTTTTTCAGTATAATAAAGTGTACAAGAACCTAAAGGAGTTTTCTCAAAATGGAGAGAATTTCTGCAAGCAGGTCACATCCATTCTTCAACAAAGGTACAAAACGCACGTTTGCAATAAACAGTTCTTCCTCTTTAGTTGCAGCTAACAATATGACTGGAGGAGTGATTACAAGCTGTCCTACTTTCCAGAACTCGGTGTTATATTTTGGTAGTTGAGAGACTGATTTGAAGAGTGATTCTCCTCTATTGCACATTTATCCCTTGGGTACCATAAAAATCAAGAAACAACAGGAAGTAATTCTGCTTGGGAAGGCTCAGTCAAGTCTCTTTTAATTCCTCAGACTGAGTTTATCACCCCCTCCTGGGGCACTCCCTTGTGCCTGTGTGTCCGCCATTATTGTACTGCCCACACTGATGGCAATTATCAATTGATATTTCTGTCTCCCCTACAAGGGCAGGGGCTATGTCTTGCTCATCTTTGTGTCCTGAGCTTTGAGAGTCTGGGCTTTTGACTTTGTCAGTAAATGTCTGATAAATGAAAAGTGACCATTTTCAGTATTACCTTGTCTTAATGCTAGATGTGATCAGGTGTCAAGTTGGTGACTGTGCTAAAATGAGCACCCTTAACTCAGTCAAGAAACTTACAGAAGTTCCTGTTTTGAATTGGGCCATAAAGGGTCTTTAAGCCATTTCCCTACATCTAGACAGCTCTATAATAAACAACTCTAAAGAGACCTCCAGAAGAGATTGCATATTCTTTTAAGGTAACCCTTTCAAATTTAAAATAATTGCGTGTATGGTAGACATGGGCCAATTGCATCCTGCATTAGTAAGACAAGAGCAAAGGAGAACATTAACTTTATCAGGAACCATACATGAGGCCAAAGAATGATGTAGGAAAGCTCAAACAGGCATTTATTAAAAGAAAAAAAAACCAAAAGAACAAAAAACAAAAATAGGTTTGTCAAACAGAGTCAAAAAGAAAAAAATTAAAGTAAGTTACTTCTATAGCCAATTGCCTTGATTCTATGAGAGGAACAGGTAGGACCAATCTGAGAGGGAATCTCTCCTGTAAGAAATATTTTTTAGTCTCAAAAGAAATTATTTAAAATATGACCAGTTAGCTATTATACAAATTCAACCCATTACCTATATTAGAAAGCACTTCCCTCCTGCAGATCAGGGAGCATCTGTAAATATATTAGCTGTGCATGTGACCTGGGGTAGAGTCATTTGGACTTTGATTACCTTGGTGCACCTGTGTTCAAGATTCGTGCCCAGTAGAGACCTATGAAGACAGAAGGCTGGTGGTAAATAATGCCTGGCAAACCGACTCAACAGTGAACAGAATAAATTTGAGGGCATCACTACCCCCAAACTGCATTATTGCTTTTCCCTTGTCCAGGTCACTTATGACACCTCCACCCTGCCACACATGTCTACTTTACCTATAGCCAGAGCCCTCATTTCTGACCTGTGTCTCTCTTGAAGTTGCTTCCTCGGGCTACCATCTTTCCTAGACTTAGTCATGCACAAAGCCTTCCACCCACACGTTCTAGAGCAGCAAACGAGCTCTAATGAAGAAAAAACACTTGGGTAGCTAAGAATATTTCTCTCCATGGTTTTACCTTCTTATGGAGCAGAATTTAGAATTTGAAGATTCTTTTTTAAGATTTTTTATTAATTTGACAGAGAGAGAGAAAGCGCAAGCAGGAGCAGCTGCAGGCAGAGGGAGAGGGAGAAGCAGGCTCCCCGCTGAGCAGGGAGCCCGATGGGGGGCTCCATCCCAGGACCCTGGGATCATGACTGGAGCCGAAGGCAGACGCTTAACCGACTGAGCCACCCAGGCGCCCCCTAGAATTTGATCTAAAGAATACTACTGGTTAGCAAAATTACATGCACTTTTCTGGGATAAAAACTACATAGCATAAATACAAAAGGGGAATCTAATATTTTACCCCGACCGCAAAATTATGCTATATATTAGGTCATTTATGCAATAGGTGCTTTCCTATTTTGTAAAGCTAATTAATTAATTAATCAGTTAATTTTAAAATATGAAGTCATTAACATACAGTGGAATATTGGTTTCAGGAGTAGAATTCAGTGATTCATCACTTATATACAACACCCTGTGCCCAACAAAAGTGCCCTTACTACTCACCCCCATCCAGCCCATCCCCCACCCACCTGCCTCCATCAAGCCTCTATTATTCTCTATCATTAAGAGACTTATGGCTTGTTTCCCTCTCTCCTTTTTTTCTTTTCCCCCTTACCATATGTTCATCTGTTTTCTTTCGTAAAGTTGATCTTATACAATTAAATAACTTCTCCTTAACCAAGATGCCATTTGAGTTGCTTTGTATCCATTCCTGGTAAATGTGCTTTTGGCAATGTCTCCTCACACCTGAACTTCAGGCTCTCCTTCCTTGGCTCTGCTGTTGGATCATTTGGGTAACTGAAGGATGTTCATCCACACTAAAAGAACAGGTAATTTGGGAGAACTGTTTTCTAATGGACACAAACTCTCTATTAATCCATGAATATGTAACACATTGTGTTTTTTCCATCTGTATTTCTATGTGTTAACTGGCAAAAGAGAGGTCACTTCGCATGCCAGGATTGGGTTATTTCTTTCCCATGGGGAGTGATTCTGAAGGTTATGACGTAGAAAATTTTGAAGACAAATCCAGTGGCCAGCATAATAAAAGGTATCGTGAGGGAGCATATGGGGCTTCTTCGAACTAAGGGTATCAGTCCCATAATATACATTCAGCAAATACTTGTAGAGTGAATGAATAAATAAATGAAAGCTAGCTAAGGGTTTATTTTCTTATTATTACACCTACATTACTCTTCCTACAAGGTGTTTGAACTGAATTGACATCATAACCGTGTCAATAGGAGGAATGGTCATAACGTAGCTGCCTTACTCTTTCCATTCTGAGAAATCAGGATTTATTACCCTAGATATACAAAAGATAAAAAAGCTGTTTCCCATCAGCCATTCAGACATGAGTGCTGGGCATATTGTCCTCTTCGTTGGGTAGACTTACTACATATAAGTCAATGATTCCTTTCCCTTACACTAGAAAAATACATGGAAAGCCAGTACTTTTTATAAAAATGATCCTGTTACTTAAAGTATAGACAAGGAATAAGAAACCCCATCAGGCACGTAAACGGTCCTCTTGGAATACAGATATCCTACATTACTAGAACAAGGTCTCTACTGTCCTTGGATAATAACAGTTCCAGACACCTTGCTTACGAATCCATGGGAATGTGGTTCTGCATGGCAGTTTCACATTAGCACGTGGCTACAAGAGACAGCATCACAATCAAGCTTTAAGTCCAGATAATGCTGCATTGCCAAGCTCAGCTGCCTACCAATTTGTTCTAATTGGTGGTGATGGAAAAGCACAGTTGTTACTGAAACATCATTTTGCCTGGAAATTCTGCAATTCATGGTCATAGTTAGCTTCTTTTATCCAATTAGTGGCTTCACTTTCCCTTTGTTTGTAGCAGCAACTCCGATTTAGCCAGAAACACACACCAGCTCCCAAGATGCCTGACGTCAAAGTTGCTGGGTTCACTTTAACACAATCACAGATTGGACTTAAAGGACAAAGGCACATGCCCAGAAACTGTTTGTGAAGGTTTAGTCCCCTGCACCTTCACCGCTAGTCTTTAAATGGGCTTTCATGGGAAAATCAACTGTTCCTCTGTAAGGAAACTCAAGATCAGGTTTTCAGATGGCAAGTGCCGCTGCTCTGGGCATTAAAAAATAAATAAAAAGAAAGAAAAGAATAAAACAAAGGAGGAAATGTAATTGGTCATCGTTCCATCCATGACTCATTATGGATGCTGTCAACAAAGGAATAAATGATAGAAATGAAAACGTTGATAAATCCTAACCTTTTCTACTCTACCCCTGGTCTGGGTGATCAGAACTTCCACAACTTCAGCTCTTTTTTTGCATATTGAAGACTTGCACATGTGTGTTACTAGGCAAAATGTCTTATCTGTACTCCAAGCCATATAGCCAACACTCTGTTGGACATTTCCACCTGGGTGTCCCATGGAACCACAAATTCAACCTATCTATGACAGAGTGTATCAACTTTTCCCCAAAGCTGCTACTCCTGGATTTTCTTACCATGGTGACTAGGACCTCTGCCCACGCAATCAAGCCCAGTACCTGGGAGCCGTCTATGACCCCTTCCTCTATCTCACCTCACAACCAAGCCTTCGTGTGTCTCCTCACCTCATAACCAAGCCTTCATGTGTCTCTCTTTTAAACGCCTTCCATACCTATAGCTTTCTTCTCATTTCATGGCCTCTGCCATTGTTCTGGGAAAAAAATTTCTTAACCTGTTCTTCTGTCTAGGAGTATTGTCTTGAAGTGGTGTAGTTTGTACACTGCACAAGATTACCTGGCTGAGGGGCTGAGTGAAGGCAGAAATCTAACCCACTCTCCACCCTCAAGCTTTGCACCCTGAACCTGAGCTGTGTCTCTTCAGGGGATCTCCTTTTTCTAATCCAAGTGAAGTTACCTCGACTAGGGAGCTGATGAGGGCCCTGTCCCTGTCTCTCTAATGCATCTTCCACTCTGTGGCCATGACCCTGTTTCAGACTCTTCACAGACTTCCACGAGCTTTAGTATAAAATTCAGCCCTCATAGTATTTTATAAAAGGACCTTTCATAAAGGGGGCCTGACTTCTTATCTAGCTTGTCTCTCTCTCCATCTACCCTTGAGCCCTACCCCTCTGCATCTTTTGAACCACTGACAGTCACTGCCCCCCCTTCATGCGTCTGTGGCACCTGTCCCACTAGCTCCCACCCACCATCATGGGTCTCTGAATTTGTGCGTGCTGTATCCTCTGTCAGGTAGACACTTCCTCACCTTGGTTACCAGTCTCCAGTCAATGCATCTTCAAGACTGGTTATCCCATGTGAGCTTTCCTTGACTACCGTCCCATCTCAAAATGGTACCCCTCAGAGATGCATAGAACTAATGCTTATCTCTGCTCTAGACCCTACTGCCCTATACTGTTATAGTCTGTTCACTTGCCTGTCTCCTCCACTGGAGGCTGAACTCCTTGAGAGTCTGTGTATCCCCGTGACCAGAACAGAGCCTGGCACAGAGCAGGCATTCAATAGATGTTCACTGAGTGAATGAATGTGTTAATGTAGGAATGACTTCAGGCACTCATAATTTTCAAGTTAGGCTATTTCTGAGGAGCAGCAAATTAGTGTGTCAAAGAAATTAACTTACATACTATATAGAATATTATTTTGAACAAAAGCTAAAAAAGAATGACAAAACCATGGAAGACACCATTTATCCAGCACAATCTTCAGATTAGGCACTGTGTTAGATGTGTCTTATACTTGGTCTCTTTTAGTTTTTTTTAATTCTTACAACCCGAGGCAGTGTGAATGTACTCTCATCCATTCCTAATATACAGAGGAGGACGTGGGAAAGAAGATATATTTTGATTTCTACCCAGCTCAACGCAGGCTTGGTGTAAGGGCATCTGACAACTGGGCAGGCAGTTTGGGGCACCACTACTGTGGGTGTTCCAACGTGTTCAAAGGCCCTGGTCCAGCTCCCTTCAGAGTCTTTTTTTTTTTTTTAAGATTTTATTTATTTATTTGAGAGAAAGAATGAGAGAGAGAGAGCACATGAGAGGGGGGAGGGTCAGAGGGAGAAGCAGACTCCCTGCCGAGCAGGGAGCCCGATGCGGGACTCGATCCCGGGACTCCAGGATCATGACCTGAGCCGAAGGCAGTGGCTTAACCAACTAAGCCACCCAGGCGCCCCCTCCCTTCAGAGTCTTAAGGTCCTCTCTGGGAAGGGACATCAGCAGCCATTAAGCCCAGTAGCTTTTTTTTTTTTTTTAAAGATTTTATTTATTTATTTGAGAGAGAGAGAGAATGAATTGGGGGAGCAGGAGAGGGAGAAGCAGGCTCCTCGATGAGCAGGGAGCCTGATGCGGGGCTCCATCCCAGAACCCCGAGATCATGACCTGAGCTGAAGGCAGATGCTTAACCGACTGAGCCACCCAGGCGCCCCAAGCCCAGTAGCTTTTAAAGCTGGTAACACAGAGGTCTGTGGGAGTACTCAGGGGCCACTTTAGGGAGTGAGGAGAAGTTAGATGGGCAGGGCTTAGCTCCCTTGTCCCTCCCATTCCCATTATATCAGAATATAACATTTCTATGACATGGTGAGATTCTGTATAAAATTTTGTTTTCCAGCTAAAAAGTTTTGAATAGTGCCCTTCTTGTCTGTTTTACCTGACTTCCCCCACAACAACACTTCCGCCTGACTCCACTGACCTCACTGGTTCAAGAATGACCAGGGAGGGAGAATCTGAAGTTCTAGAGCGACCACAGCTGTGCATTCCCTGGGCCGGAAGTGGGCGGTAACTTGAGTGGCAGTCTCATTCTGGACACCCAAGGAGGGGTCCTCCAGGTCTGGCCCTCCCATTTCAGCTTCTCATACTGTTCTTAGCAGCCAGAATTAAGGCAATCAATACTGATGAAGGGGTTAGCGTTGTGGGCTAGCCAAAGAGCCTAGCCACTTGAATAACAGAGCTTCCATGTAAAAATGTCCTTTAAAGAACTAACTTTTAAAGATAGCTCATTTGTAAGATGGGCTTACGACCATCTTTCAAAAGGCAAACTGCTAAGGCTTGGGTGGACAATGTCAGCACACCAGCCCCCAAGGTGGAAGCTGCTGGTGTTGGAAAGTAGGCAACAAGGGGTGGGGGTGATTCATGAACAAAGATTTCAGATTACTACAATTCCTTCTTAATTCACAATGAAGGGATGACTCTGTCACCTGCTGTTTCCAAGCTTGAGAAAGCTTTAGTTCAGTTTTAATTAGTCCCTCATAGACATAGGGGCCAGCCACAATCTTTTTCTTTCTTTTTTTTTAATCACTTTCTATCATCTTAATTTTAGTAGAGCAGGGTATGCTAAAATTGATGACTTGGTCACTTCTATCCTTACAGTTTAATTTGTGCTCTATCTAACATATTGAATCTGATGCCACATATTTTTCCTCTCTCCTTTCTTTCAAAAGTGTCATTTATTTTAAAATCTAAGACAAATGTTGGTCTTTTACTTATTGGTTGGTCTTCAGTCTTACTAATGAAAATTTATTGACCTGCCTCCACATGTTGAGAGGAAATTAGAATATTAATGGATTAAAAGTCAGTGCATGCCATTTCCCTGGTTCAGGATCTTTGAGGCTTACTGGAAAATTCTGAGTTTGAGTTACCCATCGAGGTATGTATACATACATCATCAATTTTATACGTGCCAAGACAATAGCTTGGAGAAAAAAATCTCAACTCCCATTACATACAGTAGCTATAGGGCTAGAACGTTAAGCACGTGTTTTTACAAGCTCATTTCTGATCATTTTAATGAGGGAATGAAAATACTCTGTCTCAAACTCACTCTGCCTCTCTTAACTCCCTTTGCATGCTGGAAACCATGATAAAAGCAGCTTTCTTCAAAGGACTGAGAAGAAACCAATGGATGCAGGGGCGCACGTTGCCATCTTTGCCTTGGGAAAAGTTCATTTCTGTTTAGCAGGAATTCTGAAAGGAGATACACACACACACATGCACACACACACACACACACACACACACACACAATTAGACCATAAGCGCAGATGAGCCACATGGCAGTGTTTGTTTCAATTTACAAATGTTCTGACTTATAAAGGTAAAAGCTCTCTCTCTCTGCTTGCCAGCTGGAACATGGCTTCTTAGAGCAATTTTCTCTGGGGGGGAATTTACCCATTAACCTCTGTTAAGATAAAGGCCATTGGCTGCCAGAGGCAGGGAACTCTCCCTTAGTAGGCAGACTCACCGAAAAGAGAGCTCAGAGTGTTCCACTCCTCATGTACCCGCATCCATCCTCCTGACCCTATTGCATTTCATTTCCTTCTAACTGGCAGTGTATGCTGCCGAGAAGCCTGAAATGTCATTAGGGTTTAAAATGAAAGAGCAGATGTTTGCAGCCTGCTTTGCTTGGTCAGTTTGAATGCCACGTCTAAAACGTGGTAGGGTCACCATCCCGCTGCAGGTGGAGAGGTGCGGACACAGTGTAGTGCTGTTCTGAGAGGCCCAGAGAGCTACACTGGGGACAGCCGATATCACAGCTCCCTCCCTCCCGCTGTCCAGAGCCTTACCACCTCCTCCGCATCTGGGAACATGCCTTAGGACTGCACTGCTGCTTTCACAAGAGGCTGGGCAAGCTCATTTGTCAGCACCGAGGCTGCTGGGAATCTGCTCTCTAGCTGCTAAGCCCCAGGGAGCGGTGGTGATTCAGAACACTGCCCGAAAAGGCCAAGTGAGAGGTGGTGTCAGTTTTCAAAAGTACTTCCCTTTGCCTTCCCCCGCAACTCTCCATCTCCAGCCTCTTCCCCACCCTCAGAGGTAGGAAACTGGAATAACCAAGCAGGCACTTTCTCCAGCCAGACTGCCTGGTTTGTGTCCCAGCTCTGTCAACTTCTTCCTCAGGCAAGTTAATGGACTAGACTCTGTGCATTGGTGTTCCCCTCCGTGAAATGGGTAGAGTACGTGTGCCTACCTGATGGGAATTATCACAGAGTAAATGAGGGAAATACACCTAAAACACTCAGAACGGTGCCTGGCATGCTGTAAGTGCCCAGGAAATGTTGGATGTCGCTCTTTTGTGTGTAGACAGAACACAGGTCAAGTGTCAGCCGCATGTCACGAAGGATGGCAACACATTTGTCAAGAGAGCACTGTTTGGAATTTTTTTAAAAGATTTTATTTATTTATTTGACAGAGAGAGAGAGACACAGCGAGAGAGGGAACACGTGCAGGGGGAATGGGTGAGGAAGAAGCAGGCTCCCCACTGAGCAGGGAGCCCGATGCGGGGCTCGATCCCAGGACCCTGAGATCATGACCTGAGCCAAAGGCAGACACTGAACCGACTGAGCCACCCAGGTGCCCCTGTTTGGAATTTTTAAGCTCTATCCCAACCTGTAAAACTACCAGTCTGCCCAGATTTATAAGATACTTGGGTGTAAAGAGAAACACTGCTGCGTGGTAATTGAATCTCTGTCGGCTGGTTTCCTACGGCTGCGGAGTAAAGGTGGCCCCGCTCAGCACAGAAGCGCAATCACTTCAAAGCCAGCAGGACCCTCTTCCTTTCTTGACACCAAAGCCCAGCTTTTCCCCCAGGTGAATCTGATTAAGTTAACAATTTAAAGGAAAGCAGCACTTCCTTCTGGCAATTGTCCTCTTTATTTCTGCTTGGCCTCTGGGACTCCTTGTACAGCCTGCAAGAACATTCTGAAAGTGAAACAGTTCTGAGGGAAAGCCTCTGAGGGAAAGCCTGTCCCCAACAGCTTTGCCTGTCCTTTTAGAAGCCATTCTGAATTGTTCTGGAGCTGATGGATGAGCAAACTGTGGATTCTTTCCCCCACATCTCCCATCTCTGTATATTTGGGGTGTTCTGAATGTTTAGAGATACTTTGGGGTACATAATAATCAGATTAGAAAAATTGCTATTTATTAAGAACTTGTTTGGTGCCCAGCACTGAGCTGAGCAGTACGCACGCTTCATCACATTTCATGCTCTCTGTGCTGCTTCCAAGTAAGAATGGAATGCTGGAAGAGAAAGTCCTCAAAACCCTCTGGTTAGTGACGGACTAGAACAGGGTTTTTGTCTAGCTACTATAAGGGCTAGAAAGCAGTGTACTCTGACATGAAGGCGAAGTAATGCATCAGGGCAGGAATGCATCTAAATAGTTTACGGTCTTCAAGAACCAAGAACAAATGTAGCAGAGACCAGTTAAAAATTCTAACAAAGATCTGATGGGAAGTCCATTTATTGATTTATTCATTCAAGACGTACATGCTGAGTACCTCTTATGTGCCTGGCACTGTTCTAGGTCTAGAGATATAGCAGCAAACAAAACAAATTCTGGCCCTTGTGGATCTTACATTCTAGGTGTGTTCCTAGAATTGTTCCTAGAAATACACGGGAAACTACGTGGTGTAAGATTGTGGTACATTCCAGGACATAAATACGGCTGTAGGGGGATAGTGACAGGGTAGCTTCTGAGGTAGTGCTGTTTGCACAAGAGCACAAGACCTGTTGGGGTTTACATGAAGGAGATGCCATGTGGTTATGTAGCAAAAAACTACCCAGCCACAGCAAGTGCAAAGGCCCTGAGGCAGGATGGCATTTGGCCACTAAGCAGGAGCACGGGGATGACTGGTAGGAGGGGATATCAGAGAGGGAGCCAGGTGTCAGATTTTGTAGGTCAATCCAGCAATCGATCTCGTTGTCCAGCCCCTCCTAGGCTTGGGTCATTTGCACATTTTAATCATCATAAAACCTCTTGAGGTAGGTCTGATTACTCCCTTTAGCAGAGCCTAACGCCATTCCAGAGATAGAGGTCTGGGCTTCTAGAGCATCTAGGTTCATCAAGGTGATGGTGCATTCTCTCTCTCCATCAGCTGGGACATATTCCTAGAGTGCAGAAATATATTTTTAAATGCAATGAGATATTTATCAGCTTCAATTTTTAAAGATATTTGCCATTGCCATTCCTTATTCTTGGGCAAGTTCTGATTCCAAATGTTGTTTTCTGCAACTAGGCCTTAACGTGCATTCTACAATGGCCTTCTTTCCTTCAAAAAGTGGCAAAAATAACAGAGCACCACTGTACTAAAAGGGAAAGCTGAATAGAAATTTAGCAATCTGTCAATAGTCCATGATCTCTGGATCCCATTTTATAAAACAGAGCTATCTTTCTCTGTTCGGCCCATAACACTGAGTCTAATTTCACTGCGCTGAAAAAATGCAGGTATTAAGTTAGCTATTAGGGAGTTCTGGGATTGTGTTTCCAAATGAAGTGAAGTCATAAATAATTCTAAAGATATGTCATAATAAAAATAGAATTCAAAGGCTAAAATCTATGCAACAACAACAACAAAATAAACAAACCTATTTTGGTCCAAATTAAGAAGGAAAACAATACAGAGTGAACTTAATTTCCTACATTTGTATTATCTTCAGTGAAAGTGAGAAGATGAATAAGAGTATGTCTTCATTTTATCTATAGATGGGCCTATAAGTAGGACACGGTAAAATCAGTTTAAGATGACAGTGATTCAATCTATTCAAAAGAACCAAGGAGTTTGCTTTTGGAGGCATGCCCAGATTTCTTACTGAGTCTTGTCCTGCATACAAAGTAACAGAAATTCATTTTCTAAATCTGGTTTTGTCCACTTCGGCACTTTTCCATTAGGAAACTACTTCTTGCTTGTCGTGTAGGAGCCACTGGGTTGAGAGGAGCGCATCGCCTCCCGCTCTGCCCTCCCTGCCATGATATGTGCTTGTCCACTGGCATCAGTGTATTCTGAAAAGGGGGAGTCATCTGGCAAAAATGTCACTTTGCCTACTGTTGTCAAAGCTCCCATTCAACCAGATACCATGAACTTTGTTCACACCAACTTGCGCCAAAATGACAGACAGCCCTACCCTGTTAGTGAATTAGTAGGTCATCAAACAAGGGCTGAGTCTTGGGGGTACCGTCAGAGCTGTGGCTTGGGTGCCCAGAGTTTGAGGCAGTGGGACTCATCATTGCAGCCACAGTGCTTTTGGAAATATGTGTCACAGGATCTTCATGTTTGCACCATCCAAAGCCTGGTGCCCTGGGCACCGTAAAGTGAACAAACCCAGAAGCAATATGCCATCTGCTCCGCGTGGGTGCCTCGGCCTTACCAGAGCTGCTCAAGGCTAATGGTCGCTGTATTGAGGAAGTTCCTAAACTCCCTCTGGTGGCTGAAAATAAAGACAAAGCCTACAAGAAGACCAAGGAGGCTGTTTTGCTTCTTCAGAAACTTAAGTCCTGGAATGATATCAAAAAAGTCTACGTATCTCAACAAATGAGAGCTGGAAATGGCAAAATGAGAAACCATCATCATATCCAACATCATCTATAATGAGGACAGCGGTGTCACCGAGGCCTTCAGAAACATCCCTGGAACAAAACAAAACAAAAAAAGCTTCTTGGCTAACTTCATCATAATTTATCACTTTATTGCCAGCTATTATAATCTAGAGCTAATCTGATGGTGCTAATGTCCCAGAGTAAGCAGGAAAGTCTTCCATTCCTTACTCCATGAATTGGTTTGCTAGGTCTGCCATAACAAGTTTCCACAGACTGGGTGTCTTAAATAACAGCGATGTATTGTCTCATAGTTCTGGAGGCTAGATGTCTGAGATCAGGTGTCAGCCAGGTCAATTCCATCTGAGGGCTGTGAGGACAAATCTGGTCCACGCTGCTCTCTCAATTCTGGTGGTTTGCTGACGGTCTTTGGGACTCCTTGGCTTGTAGATGCATCACCCCAATCTCTTGTCTTCGTCTCCACATGGCATTCTCCCTGTGTGTGTGTGTGTGTGTGTGTGTGTGTGTTTGTCTCTATGTCCAAATTTCCTCTCTTTATAAGGACACGGCCATATTGGACCTGGGCCCACCCTGATGACCTCATCTTAGCTTGATCATCTGCAAAGTCCCTATTTCCAAATAAGGCCACATTCACAGGCTCTGGGGGTTAGGGTTTTAACATCTTTGCGGGGTAGGAAGGGCAAACAATTCAAACACTGGTATACAAGAAGGTTAAAGTAAAACTCTCCCTCTGTAGGATCTTCTTGGAGGTCCTTAAGGATTTCACCTAAGGACAAAAGGATCCTTAGAGTAAACAAATCATATCTTCCTTGTGTATACATTGCATTGTCAGGATGAGCCGTCCTTCACATGTGTGTGTATGTGTGTGTGTGTTTGATGTCTGGCCAGAACATCCTATATACCAACTATCCCTTTGCTAACAGGGCAAACTTGGAGATTAACTATGCCAAAGGACTTCAGAAACTGGCAATCAAGTTAAGCAAAGCTTTGCAGAGCACAAAAAAAAAGTAAGTATATGAAACAGGTAAGGCAAAATAATTCTTAAGAGTTATAAAAAGTGACATATGTTCAATTCTAGCTTCCTCTTATAAATGTGGCAGGTACGCAGTGTTAAGCCTGGCTTGGGGGCTTACTGTGTTCCAGGCATGGTGTTAAGTGCTTTTACAGATACTCTCCTTTAATCCTCTCAACAACCCTTTGCAAGTCTTATTATTGTCCCTATTACAGACCAGGTCTTGAGGCTTGGAGAGTTTTAAGAAACTTGCCCCAATGACACAGATAATAAGTGGCAGAACTGGGCTAATCCAGTGTCCTTATGACTCCTAAACCCATATTCATAATAAGCCTCAGTGATGATAGGTTACTTTGGAAGCAGTGCCATTAAGTTGGAAGGTCTTGGAGTCAAGAAGTACGAATCCTGCCTTATCTCAACTCCATGACTTCCGACAAGTAACCTGGCCTCTCTGTGCCTTGATTTCCTCCATATGTTAGATGGAGTAGTGATATGTGTTGCATGGTGCATATGTGTGCGGGTCTGGGAGAGGGAGGTGTATATTATACGAGATCTTGTACATGGAGATTAGCACCTTGGGTCCTGAAAAAATGGTGGTTCACATTTTCCTTAATACATTTTGGAATGAAGTCGATTTTTTCTTTTGGGGAAGAGAAGAAAGATACTAGATATTCTAAAAGAGAGTCTAAAAATGGTCGATTAATGATAATTGGTTACAACGCTTGCAGATGTCACCCCTAGCTGGCAGTGCCATGGCAAAGACCTCTTTTGATGGTGAAAGAGAGAGGGAAAGAAAGAAGCCTTCTGGAGCTCACATTCTTACTCTTTCCTAGGGATCCTCTGTAACAGCAAATAATGGCTTTGAAATTGTTTGACTTTGAGCTTTATTTTTAGGAGTGTATTTTATTAGACTGAGAAGCAGCCAGTATGGCTGAATGGTTGAGTATAGACTTCATTGACACTGCCCGGATTTAAATTCTACCTCTACCCCTTATCAGGTGGGTGAATGAGGGCAATTTATTTTACCTCTCAGTGTGTATTTAAAATGGAAATAGAACCTATCTCATATAATTGTTGTAAGGATTAAATGAGATAATACAAGAAGTGTGTTTAATACCTGGCATGGAGTTCATTATGACTTTGATTCTAATTACCTCCTAAAGAATGAGAGGTGTGGGTCTTATTGTGTTGCAATCCTAGCATCCAGCGTGGATGCTCCCAAAGAGTTGACATGTCCGGAATGTTTGGTTAACCAGGATTAGTCCAACAATATTTAATAATAAACATTAATTGGACTTTTATCTATACCCAAAACCTGTGTTGTGTAGGTAACCTGAATTATTTCTATTTTAAAAGACCAATTACGTGAGGGTCAGAGAAACCAAGCGATCTTTCCAAGGTCACACAAGAAACAGAGACACAGACCCCTCTGAGGCCAAAGTTCTAGGCTTCCTGCTCTGCTGTTCAGCAACTCTGAGAAGCAAATGTCAGATTCTCTTCCCCAAAGGGTGCCTGGGTTCCTTTTTTAAAAATCAACTCTATTGAAGTTTAATTTACATGCAACAAGAAGCACCCTTCTTAAGTGTATGGTTTGGTCAATTCTGATAGATGTATACACTATATAGACATCACCAAAATCAAAACATAGACATTTTCATCACATCAAAAGATTCTTCATGCCTGTTTGCAATCCTTACCCCACCTAAACGACCACCGATTTACTTCCTATCGATACAGATTCACTTTGTGCTTTTTGCAATTTCCTATAACTGAGTAGTCTCTGGCCTCTGGTTTTGTGCCTGGCTTCGGACACGCAGAAAATCTGGCATCCTCTGGTCTACCTCTCCAATTCTCTGACTGCAGGATGCAACCTAAGTCACTTGGAGGGAAAACCTCTGCACCATCCTGATTTCAGTAGGGACACAGATCTGTCCCCGCCCCTCCATCAAAGTCTACACAGGCTTCGGTCCCTGAGGTTTACTGATGCAATTGAGCTTATCCTTCTGGCTTCTGAAGGCCAGTGTTTGGGCTGCTGTGAGCTATGCCCTTCTGTGGGAGAAAATAGCGTCACACTTCCTACCCTCACCCCCACCCTGGCCCGCGCCGTTAGAGAGAGGGAGGTGCTCTCCTTTTGTTAAATGGAGACACTGCTTACAAGAAAACAAAGTATCTGAGCTGTGGTCCTAAAAGCCAGCAGGGAACAGTAGCTGGACCCCAACCCCAAGAGCAGCACGTGGGACGTCCTAGGGCTCTTGGGTCCTCCACCACTTAACTTTTCTGAGCCTAGCTCAGTGTACTCACTGGTGAAATGAGGAGCCTGAGAAGATGGTCATTAGGCTCCTCTCCCCCTACCTAGCACACGATCTTCTGCCTGTTCTAAATGCCTGCTCACCCTTGGCTACTTTATTTCCCTGATTTTCTACAGATATGAAATGGAAAATGAAAAGAAAAATGATGGCAAAAAGGCTGTATATGTAATGACTACAGTGCAAATCAATAAATTGGCAGAATTGAATCCTGTGGACACATTGAGATAAGATTAGGGAAATGAGGGCAATTGCTGTATGTAGTGAATCAGACATGATGCTGCATTGCTCAGACTTCACTGGGAAAATGACACCCACTCTTGTGCCCTCCTGTTTTTGCCTCCAGCTGTCTCGTTAGTGCCTGGGCCTGGGTCTCAGAGGGCATGAAATCTGCAGCGGACCTGCATCAGTGAGTGTCCCCCTCCCACTTCCCCCACCTCCCTACCCCACCCCCACCCCCAGGGCTTACCCCAACCCCAGGGGGAGGCATAAATATTTAATTATTTAAAGTGGGCGTGCTACAGATACTCTGCTTCAAACTTGCCCTGAATAGACAGGCTGGAACACTCCGTTTTATTTACCCAGAGAATAATTTGGAAAGTAGATATAAATCCTAATACTATGCTTGTGTGTTTTTTATGTTCTCTTTCCAGAAAACTTGGCAAAGCGATTGAGTTGGAAGCAATAAAACCAACTCATCAAGTCCTGAGTGTACATGAAAAGAAGAGAAAATCAGTGAGTCAAATCTATCTTAAAGCAAGATTTCTGTCTTTGACCCAAGGAATGAAAGGTGATCAAAAGTGATGCTAGCTTTCAGGGATTTGTCATAAAAAGAAACGTGAGCTCAAGATTTATGTACAAAGATATTTGTTAAAGCATTGTTTATAATAGTGAAAAACTAGAAACCTCTTCATTATTCAAAAATAAATCATGCTAAATCCAAACAATGGAATATTATGCAACCATTAAAATCTTATTACAGAAGAATTTATTGACATGGAAATTTTTTCACTATATAGTGTTAAATAAAAATGACCTCAATTTTGTAAAGTAAATATATGTATATATGAATAGAAAAAAATCTGAAGGAACCTCATGAGAATGTTAATAAGAATTATTTCTAGGGGTGCCTGGGTGGTTCAGTCGTTAAGCCTCTGCCTTTGGCTCAGGTCATGATCCCAGGGTCCTGGGATCAAGCCCCACATCGGGCTCCCTGCTCAGCAGGAGTCTGCTGCTTCCTCCCCCACTCCCCCTGCTTGTGTTCCCTCTCTCCTCTCTCACTGTGTGTCTCTCTATCAAATAAATAAATAAAATCTTTAAAAAAAAAGAATTATTTCTAGACAGTGGAATTTGAGGTTATTTTTATCTCATCTTTTGGTACTTTTTGTATTTCCATTGTTTTTCAATGAATAGATATTCCTTCTGTAAACAGAAGAATTATAAACACAATTTTTAAAAAGACATGTTTTTGGTGCTTAACAGTTTGGGATTAGGTAAAGGCAATACTAAGGTGTAGTCCTCAAGTAGTCTTAAAATTGGGGACAGGGAAAAACAAAACTAAACAATTCTTTCAGGGGCACCTGGTCCTCTTGTCTAGCATATTGGCTGGTCTTCCTGTGTCCCTTTTCTTCCAGAACAATTTCATCTGTGCTTCTTTTTCTTTGTGTGTCATACAGTCGTTAAGAACTTTAAAATCTATTTTCAGGCGACATAAAGAGGTGTTTAATAAACACTGCTCAACTCTGATAGGGGTGAGGTCATGGTCACAGTTGGTTCAAGGCCAGGTGCAGGTTAGAAGTTCAGAAGCAGTCATGGGTGGCCCTTGTGGAGGGAAGGGGCAGTGGCTAGGGGTGGTTTCAAGCGACCACAGCCAGATAAAGGAGGTCCTAAAGGTAGTAAGTTAGGAAGATGAGGGATCTATAAACACTGGGATGGAAGAGAAATGATACAAAAACATTTTTATTCAAATTCATTAAACTGAGTCAGGAAATGGAATTGATGTTTGTGTGGGCATATGTGTATTTTTACCAGAATGGATGTTCTACTGAGGGCTGGGGTAATGGGGGAAATTTATACAGTAATTACTACCAAGCAATATCACCTTCCACCTGTGCAAACCAACTTAATCAAAACTGAAAACCAGTCGATATTTCATTAGTTACAAAATATTCTGCATACCCCATAATAATACGATAATCACTAGCATTTCCTGAGTATTTACCATAAATTAGGCACAGCGCCATGATCATTATCATAGGGCTTTGGATAATTAACAGCATGATCCCTCAAACTGCTGGTCCAGTTTCCAAACCTTTATTTCGGCGTTGCCCCTCCGCGCTGCACCCCCACCATCCCGGCCCACTCTCTTACAGAAGATAAAAGAGGAGGACTTTTTTAGGGCGCCTGGCTGGCTCAGTCAGTAGAGCATGTGACTCTTGATCTCACGGTCATGAGTTCAAGCCCCACATTGGGTGTGGAGCCTACTTAAAAAAAAAAAAAGATGAAAATTATTTTTAGAGTGAACTTGCTCCACATTTCACACAGAGTCAAAAGTGACATAGTGCACAAAACTATTTTCATTGTATTTGTTACAGTAAATCGTATATTCCAAATTCAATCAGCTGGACAAAATAAAAGGGCAGCGTTCCTAGATCTCAACGTGGCTGAGTGATAGCTGATCTGTCTATGGTCGAGGAAAAAAAGCTTTGCCCTCACTTAAGTCTGATCTCCTTGGGGGGTTGTCTAGATGCATTTTTATCATTATTTTACTGTACCTTTGGCTGTTTAAAAGTAAGAGAAAAGTTCATTATGATAAAGAATTCAATCTCTTTGAAATTGTAACAGTCTTCATTCACTTCAGGGGCAATGAGACAGTAAAATTAGCACTGCCAGGACTATTAGGCATTGTCATGGTGCTAAAGATTAGGCAACATGGAATGATGCTGAAGACGTGCTGGGACCAAAAGGGACACCAAACTATGCAAGACCCCCTCCACGCAGGTCGCACACACTGATGTTCTTTTTACAAGTTCTTGTATAGTTACACAGTTTACACAAAAATAGTTATTTTACCAAATGCCTTCAAGCTAACGTCTGTCAAGAGGTTTTGACATGGGGAAAAGATAGTTTAGTTTGGCTACTTTTCTCAGGATTTATATGTCCCCTGTAGGATTTTGAAATTCCTATGGATTGTGATAGTGATTGTACCAGAATTCATAAGCCAGCACCATGACTCAACAGAAAGACAGAAGAAGAAAAAAAAATCGTGTCTCTTTTTTTCTGTTCGTAGCTTGATAACGAAGTTGAAAAGGCAGCAAATCTTGTCATTGGCAACTGGAATCAACAAATCAAGGCAAGTATACATATGAATGTCATTTATGCAAACTCAGTTTTTCGGTCTGAGCCTTTTTGCTTTTGCACGAATGTGATCCTGTGTTTTAGTGTTAGTATATCTAAGTGCTAACTGAAGAGAAAAATGTTTCCTCCCCTGAATTATTGTATAGATTTATCTTTCAACTAAACCGATGGAAGAGCAGGGCTCAGAATATGGTTATTATTTATAGCTAACAGCCGTAGCATTTATTGTGTGGCAAATGCTATGTATTTATATATTCAGTCATTGCAACAACCCCCCCCCCCCAAAAAAAAGCAAACCGATATGGTATGTCCCATTTGACAGATGGGTGGGGAAAACTGAGACACAGAGAGGTAAATAATTTACCTAAAGCCGGTTGTGTTGAACCAAGAACTGTTATAAGTCATTGCTCTTACCCATTCCACTGCACTGACTGCCTCCCTGTATAATCTGTAGCTTAGGGCAAGTGACAAATACTCTCCGAGTTTTGGATTTTTCATTTGTGGAAGGGCGTTCGCGATCTCTGTCTCACTAGTGAGCGGAGTGCCGTGAGGGGTGAGGAGCCATGTGTAAAGGGGAAGACGTGTACTGATGCCACAAATATGTGTGGTCCTCTTCTCGTACTCCCCTTGGTACAAGGACGCTGTTCCTATTTGCGAGTAATTTAAAACGTAGTTGGCCAGCTAACATATGTGCAGGAAACAGTAAATGAATTCCAAGGAGAGGAATTATGATCTGGTGTGAGAATTTAGAGCATATCATTATGGGTTCTTACGCAGAGAGAGAATAACAGATGGAACCCATATATATGTAGAGAAGATAATTCTAGAACAATCCAGTTTAAGGGGAATTCAAGTTGAGAGAACCAGAAACCAGTGGAGAGGGAATCTGTGAAGAAAACCCGGTGATCCCCTTTGAGAGAACTTGTGCTCCAAAAGTTGAAC
This sequence comes from Eumetopias jubatus, assembly GCF_037043125.1. Classification (NCBI taxonomy): domain Eukaryota; kingdom Metazoa; phylum Chordata; class Mammalia; order Carnivora; family Otariidae; genus Eumetopias; species Eumetopias jubatus. The sequence continues at coordinate 63,149,749 of NW_028274809.1, read as the reverse complement.
TTCCTTTTCCTCTCCAGAGTATCAGTACCCAAAGAGAACTTTCCGCAGGAGACAGCTGCTAGTGGCGAATAACCTCAAAAACAGGCAGCCCCAACTCAGTCCTCACTGTTGCCTTTGAAGCTCCTGCTGAAATCAAGGGCTGCGGAAGACCAAAGGCATTAATAAAGAAATGTTTGAGATAAATGAATTTCTATACCTGCAATAGTAGTACTGGTAAAAGAATGTTCATGAGCATCACTTTTATCATAAATGTTTAAAAGTCTCATAATCAGTGTCCAGTCATTTGTTTTAGTTTGTTCTTGATTTTATGAGCTTTCTTAAACAGAATTTTTTTTTTAAGTTGGTTCCACATCCAGTGTGGAGCCCAACGTGGGGCTTGAACTCACAGCTCTGAGATCAAGACCTGAGCTGAGATCAAGAATCAGATGCTTAAACAACCGAGCCACCCAGGCACCCCAAACAGAATTTGTTTTTTAAAATCCATTCTCTAAATATTCAGCCTTCCCAGGAAATTCAATATAACGGACCAAAAGAGAGAAACCGTGCTAGGCATGTATAATTGCTTTCAAGAACAAAAAAAGCATCTTTTATTCTTTCCCAGTTTCCACCAAGTAATTTTTCTAAATAAAATGATTTTATTTTTTTTATGAAGAGTGACACAGAAATTAGAGAACATAAAATTCTTGAGCTCTAATGATTTTCTCCCCAGTTGCAATTGAAGTTTTCAGCATGTCAGTTGGGAGACAGAAATGGAAGCCTTTTAAAGACCCAAAGTTCTTCCCTCATGCTCTCATTTCCCCGTGGGCTTGTGACTGACTAGAGGCAGAGAAAGAGGGTCAGTGAGCTTCCTGTTCCTTGAATTCCCTTTTGCAGAGGCTACATGGGTTGAGAGACATTCGGAAGGCTTTGCCTCTGATTCCTAAAGAGAGAGGGAACTGAACTTTTCCCTTCATTACCCGGTTTTGCAGTCCTTATGACATTGAGGTGCAAAACTAAACAGTCTTTCAATCAATCCAGTTCCTGAACAGGCTGGATCCAACTCAAACCAAGTTCTGTTTTCTCATTTTCTCTCTGGAACATCATCTTCTGCCAAGTTGAAACCGTGTAGAATAGGAAATGATCACCTGGGTCATAACCCACTTTGAGGTTTGAGGCATCAATAGAGTAGGAGGACTTTGAACGCACTTCTTCCTACCCAACCCCCCACCCCCTCACTGCCAGTGCAGGTCATTTCACAAGATGCCAGGCAAATGCCCACCTCTGAAGCCTTTGCATCAGGTGCAAAATTGCCCCTTTGCTGTAAGTTTTTTTTTAAAGATTTTATTTATTTATTTGAGAGAGAGAATGAGAGAGAGAAAGCACCTGAGAGGGGGAAGGATCAGAGGGAGAAGCAGACTCCCTGCTGAGCAGGGAGCCCGATGCAGGACTCGATCCAGGGACTCCAGGATCATGACCTGAGCCGAAGGCAGTCGCTTAACCAACTGAGCCACCCAGGCGCCCTGCTGTAAGTGTTAAGAGAGCATCTTAAAATGACCTCAGTTGTGACCCAGGTTGATTTAAAAGAATGATGCAGGTGGTCTTCCATGTCTGCTGTGATGATTTTGTGGTAAAACCATTCCCGTCATGATGCTAGCCAGAATGATGTTTTGAAGGCTTGCGGGCCTTTGTGATTCGGAAAAATGTATAACCCTCTTGAGTGTACTCGATATAATGAAAAAACATACAGTGGTTTCAGGGCAAAATGTTAGCCACTGTGATATTCCAGGCAGATTTTGTGGTGAGGGCAGAGATGAAGAACTAAAATTGCACAATCATTTAAGCTAGCACATGAACATAACTTGTTCCAGAACAGAAGAGTTTTTCTCTTGATATCTGATTCTCATCCATTTTTGCTTTTTTGTATGTTTTTGACTCTAGGCCAAGAAGAAATTAATGATTAGTACCAAGAAGCATGAGGCACTTTCCCATCTTGTAGGAAGTTCCAGGCAAACTGTGACTAAGAAGGAGAAGCAGAAGGTAACCTGTCATGGCCGGCTACATGCATGTGGCTTGGAGAAGGATGGATTTCCTACTCTGAGCTATGAACACAAGAGAACTGGCTGACTCCCTGCTGTGTGTGGGGTCTCTGCAGAGCTGTCATGTGGCAGAGCATGAGAGGGATTCTAAATCATTCCTGGTCCACATATATTTTTAAAAGGTACTATTGACAGATGACAAATTAGACCAAGGGTGTCCAAATTTTTCCATGGGGACCCTATTACATATCTCTCAGCACATGTAAGTAAAAAATATATGTACATATATGATGAATTATATCATGTACTTTACCAATATTGTATACCATATGTAGCACTTTATATATTATACTAATATGCTATGAACATTATAAAACATAAAAAAGTGTTTGAGGGATGAGATAGAGATGAAATAATATTTTAAATGATTAGCTAACCATGATGCCTTCATGTGATCACTGAGTGACGTTTCCAGGCAAAATTTACCCTTGAGCAAGGTTCAGCCTTAATCGTAGTAAATGTAAATTCATATTTCTAATAGTCCTCTTGATAATTTTAAACTTTCTGGTTAACTTCTTTTCAGATTTCACCAGATCATCCCAGTTTTTGCCTTTTCCTCATAACCAGGAGCAGGAGAAGGCATCAGTTCTGACATTTCCTTGTGGCTTTCTTGTGCTTACATTGGCAGTACTAATGTCAATCTACATCTCAGCAGAAATCTTTTTGAGACAAACAAAATTTGTTAATTTTGTGTGTGTAATCTAATTCGAGCTAGAAGAAATACCTGTAAATCCCGTGTCCCAGACACATGCAAATGGCCACATGTCCCAGGACACTGAAAGTGAAGACATTTGTGAGGGCTCATGTCAGCTTCTTAGGTTCTAAAATCCCCACTCTCCCTCCAGGGCACATAATTGTCCATGGGTGGGCACCAGTGTCGACTCATTTGTTAAATAAGAGTAAGCTTGCTAACCGTGTCTAGGCAAAAAGGAATACAAATAATGTTGGAGATATGATAGATTATCTCACACATCTCGTGTGGTATGTGCTCCAAATTGGAAACCTCTGAAATAGTATCTTCCCTGAAAGATGAAGTCCCCCTAAGGAAATGCAGGCCACACCCCCACAACCCAAAACATTCTTAAAAGAAAAAGAAAATCATCATTGCAAGTAAAGCTGTCATTTCATCTGAAGAAACTATGAGTTGAATAACTTAAATTCATTGTTAGCAAGATTTGACAACATTCTTATTTCTCCACCTGTCAATTTTCCCAGTTTGAAATGATCATAACAAGTATTGAATGATGAAGCAGCAAAACCACAGTGTGCTACAATGCTGAGCACTGGGGCCTTGGCACAGGCTTTGGGAGCCCTCATTAGAAGCTATTCTTTATTGATGTCAAGCAATAACAAAGAGAAAAGCACCGGGCGGCTAAATGGTGGATTTCCTCTTCCTTCCGTCATTAGCAGCTTCCCTGCGAGGTCGAAGCCCATGGTCTTCTTCTGCCCTCCTCCGACTGATTCTGTAACCACAGAATATTGGCTGTCATTATATCAAGATCCCTATAATCTTCATTGCTTTACCTGGTAGCTTTCTTCTTCTTCTTTTTTTTTTTTTTTTTTTTTTTTAGTCCTAAGGCTAACCACCTAAGGCAGCATTCCTTTTTTGCATCTCACACAGAAGTGCCCAACATCTCCAACCTGAACAGAGCAAGCTCTGGCCTGCTCAGCAGTTCTGTTTTCCCGCTCAGCTGTCCTTGTTCTCGGCAGAAGCTGATCTAATCTCCATTCTTCTCACACCTCCATCCTCACCACCCACTCTCAGCAGACTGACTATCCTGCCTCCTTCCTCACAGTAAATAGAAGTCGGCTCAGCCACCTGTCTCCCAAAGTCATATGTGCAAAGAATGGGACAGGCTGATTCTTCACTGTGTGCTTGGAGTCCCAGCCCATCCTGCCTCTCAGAGATCCTTTTCTTGATTATTTCCCTTTCACCTGTATCTTGCACATACCCCTCTCTAATAGTTGCTTCTCATCAGTCAACATGTCCCTCCCCACCCCATCTTGTGAGAGTAGGAAGAGTCAGGGAGACACCTTTCCATGGCCCTATTTCTGTTCCTCTCCAGATTTCATCATCTCTCTTTTTTTTACAGTAAGATTTATTGAAAGGGTTGTCTGTGCTCTGTCTCCATTTCCTCACCTCCTGTTCCCTCCTCGATCCACACCAATCAAGCCTTCCCCACCGTTCTACGAAGAGTGTTCTTGCTTTGAAAACATATCATCCTTCTTGCTAAAGCCAATGTGTACTTTCCAGTTCTTATCTTACTTAACTTCTTGGAAGCATTAAGCATTGTTGACGTCCTCCTTCTAGAAAATTCTCTTCTTTTAACTTCAGCAACACCTTACTCTTTTGGTTTTTCTTTCTGGCGTTTTTTTCTTTAACTCTTTTATGGACTTCGCCTTTTTGCCTATCCTTTATATATTGCTTTTCCTGATGATTTTTCTCTTGGGACTCATTCTGTTTTATGCAGCATTGTATTTCCAGTGTCCAACGCATTATTCTCAAAATCAGTTACTCACTATATAACCAGTACTCAATAAATATACTCTCAAGGCTTCCACTATCATATCTAAGCTGATAATACCCCAGTTTATGTCTCCAGCCCAACCAGTCTCTGAACTGCCTCCTAGCACCTCAAACTCAACATCTAAGATTGGAACCATCACTTCCCTCTACCAAAAATATTCTTTTATTCCTGTGTTTTCTAGATCTTTGAATATTACCATGTAACATATGCTCGTGGTTCTACCTCCTAAACAAAATACTTCCTGACTTTTGCTACTTGTGCCTCCCCCCTCACCACTCCCAGCTCTATCACAGACCGCCATCGCCATTGCTTGCAGCTCTCTGGCAAACTGGTCTCCTGGCTTTCAGTGTTGTCTTCTTCTATCTCTTCCTCATCTACAAGCCCACTTGACTTTTCTGAAACTCGAATATGAGCATATCATTCTCCTTTTAAAGGCCGTCAGAGCCTTCCTGGTGACCTCAAATAAAGTCTGAACTCCTTTATGTGGCCCTAAAGACCCTCCCTGAGTTGACCCTTGCCTAACTTTTCAGTATTATTGCTCTTCTCTCTCAAACTGTGTGCTCCAACGTCTCCAAAAATTTTGTCGGTATCATGTCATACTATTTCACCTCACTAATTATTACTCCCATTTTAGCTTTATTCACACAGGGTCATTTCTGTGAGTACCCATTGTATGCCCAGGCTTAGCTTACATGTCATTTTAATTCCAAGATTGGTTTAGGTGCCCCTCTTGGTGCCCCGGTGATACCTAATATTTGTATCATTCTGGGATCTATCACACAGGACAGTGATGGCCCTATGGGTCTCTGACTAGAGGGAGAGACTATCTAGTTTACTTTTCTAGTCCCAGAGCCTAGTACATGGCACATTGTGGCACTCAATAGATGTTTGATGAATAAATGAATGATATGTTTATTCCAAGAGAAAGAAAAGAAGAAGCATTCAATATTTGACAAAGTTTATAAAGTTTTCTGAGAATTTCCTTAAATAAGAATATAAAAGTCAACTGTTCTTCTTTTATATCTATTTGGGGTTATTTGTTGTAAATTTGCTGAACAGAAACTTCTAGTCAATCTAGCTCTGTAGTGTAGGCTGATGTGAGCAGTCATCTCAAAAGTGACTGCATTCTCATTGCTGGGCGTGTGAGCATCTCAATAACAATCTAAGGATGATGATTTAGCAAAGTATAGCCATGGCACACTTTCAGCTTTTTCACTATATTGTTATCAGATTGAAATTCACGAGCTCATGTTTCCGCAGATAAATGCGTTTCATTACACTTGATATACAAAACCAAATGTGTCCTGTGTAAGTCATACATCAGAGCCGAGGGACAATTGAATGGCTAGCATATCAATTGGAATAATAAAGTGAGTGGTGTTAATATTCACCATTTTGGATGGATGTTCTTCATTACTAAAACATTAGTCAAAATGTCCTTAAGCATAAAGAAGGTCATTTTTAAAAGCCTTTGTCTCTGTCCTTGAAACTCCTAAACTGCTCATATCAGAGGGATCTTTGGTCTTCCTTGAACTGTGCTTTGAGGACCATTTGCATCAGAATCACCCGGAAAGGTAGTGAAATTCAGATTTCCCAATCCCATTATAGAACTACTGGATCCGTATTGCTACCTGTGGGACCCTGAAAATCTGCAATTTTATAAGCACCCAGGTCCTTCCTAAACATATCCAAGTTTGAGAACAATTCGTGTAATACAACTTCCTTTGTTCTCAAAGATGTGAAATTACTTGTCTGAGCATTTTGAGAATCAATTTCAGCTACCCTGGTACAGAGAGTTTTGTTATCACTCTGATTTTCCAGAAGGCTTCACAATCAGAATGGCCACTTTTGGTGGCTGGCAAGAGGGGGCTCCTTGTGAAGGAACAGATCACTGGGGAGCAGGATGAGTGGGAAGCACCTGGCTAGCAGTCCACAACTCATAGTCAACATTGGCCTGTGCCTCGAGCTTTTCACCAGTGAACCAGTTCTAAACTTACATACTTGCACAATCTCCACCTGTCCTTGCCAAGAAATGCTGGGACATGGAGCATTGGTAGATTACAGTCAGGAGCTGGAGCTTCCTAATCTGCTCACCTGTCATTTGGACTCCTCCTTAATTGGATGGATGAACATGGGCACATCACGTCACACTTAAGGACCTCAATTTCCTCATGTGAATGATTGAAGGAATCACACCGATAGACCCTTAGGTTTCCTTTCAGCTCTGGTATGCCTTTTCTCTGAGAAAGATCTTTGGTTTTAGCTACTGTGGCTGACTTTCGCTGGGAGATGGGAGCTGTATGGTTGGGTTGTATGTATCCTTTACCTGGGATCACCAAGGACTTTGATAAATGTGTTAAGGAATATATGACACTGATGTTTTCCTTTAGCTCCTCAGTAAACTGAAAAAATCGACGGAGAAGTTGGCAAAAGAAGATGAAAATTACTACCAAAAAAACCTGGCTGGCTGTGCTACCAGACTCAAGTGGGAAAACACACTGGAAAATTGCTACCAGGTGAGTCCTGAGCTCGCATTTTTCTCTTCTTCCGTGGAGCTCGGTGAGGCCTTAAAAAGGAAGGTCAGATCTATAATTACATGACCTGATGAGCTCTGTCCTTGGCAATGACCCTCACTCCTGTGATTTTAGACAAACCACATGACTTCCAATCGTTTCCATTTCTCCATGGATCCAATAACCATATTTACTGAGGAGTGTGGCCAGATTCTAATTCTCAACGGCCACAATAGCACGCAGCTAACTTCAAAGAGTGCTGTCGAAGTGAAGTGTAATTAAGGCTTGAGTATTTGGCACTCAGAAAGAAGTTTGAGGCCTGAGAGTTGATTTGTACAGTAATCGTTTACAGAGTTCCTTAGTCTGTGGGGTTTTGTGTTGGGCCTTGGAGCAATGATTAAAGAGTACCACCTCAACCTGGGAGGAGTAAGCTCAGCAGCCAAGAAGACATATAAGGAAAGAATTGTGGCAAATCATCCGATAAAACTTAAAAAGTATGAACAAGCAGATCACAAAAGGGAAAATCAAAATCACCAATAAACATCTGAAGAGACGCTCAATCACTTTGCAAAGATTAAAAAGTGATGATATCACGTGTTGCTAAACAAGAATTGCTGGGAAACAAGAATTCTTGTACCTCTCTAGTGAGAATGATGAGAATGACTCGACCGTCGTATCTAGTAAAACTGAAATGTGCATATATTTACAACCTGGCAGCTCCCCTCTTCGGCACGTATCTGGTATACACCTGTATACCAAGGGTGATGTATAACAATGTTTATTGCAGAATTGTTTATAACTGCAGGATAAGAAAAAATTGTACACAATCCTCATACCTATCAATAGAGGAATTACTCTTAAAATGGACTCTAATTTAGAAAGTAGATGGATACCTAGCAATAAATATTAATTAAAACTATATTTAAACACAAATTAGGGGCACCTGGGTGGCTCAGTCTCTGCTCAGCAGGGAGCCTGCTTCTCCCTCTGCCTCTGCCCCTCCACTCCTGCTTTCTCTCTGGCTCTCTCTCTCTCTCTCTCTCTCTCGCTCTCAAATAAATAAATAAAATCTTAAACACACACACACACACACACACAAATTAACCTCAAAATCATGATGTCGAAGAAAAGAAACCTATTTATATACTTTATGTAAATTAAAGCATTTAAAAACTCACACCCCAAACTACAGTGCATTTTTATGTGCGTGTTTGTAAACTCATACATACAGACTGAATCTATGTTGTAGGAGGGAAAAGGTGGGAATTCAACAGAGCTGCACAGCCACATGGCTTGTGGACAGACTGGCAGAGGACAAAACAAACCGGGGCCCAAAAGTTACTCCAACTACTATCTATCTGAATAGTGTAGCTCTCTATTTTTTAAGTCAACATAAATCTGACCAACTTAAATAATGTTCAACTCTGGGTGCTAAGAACATGAATGTTTTGGTTTCTTTTTTCCCTACATTGTAAGTTTATTTTTTTTAAAGATTTTATTTATTTATTTGAGAGAGCGAGAATGAGAGAGAGAAGAGCACATGAGCGGGGGGAGGGTCAGAGGGAGAAGCAGACTCCCTGCTGAGCAGGGAGCCCGATGCAGGACTCTATCCCGGGACTCCAGGATCACGACCTGAGCCGAAGGCAGTCGCTTAACCAACTGAGCCACCCAGGCGCCCTCCCACATTGTAAGTTTAAAAAAAGATGCTTAAAGGAAGGTACAATTGCAAAAAGAGGCAATCAAGATGCAATTTGATAAGCACAGTAATGTGTGAATGATACAGGTGCTGCTTAGGGACAGGCACGGTGCTGAGTACACTCGCTGCGTTATATTTTGTGTTCATCACAACATCATGAAGAGGTCATCATTTTATTCCCAATTTATAGTGAGAGAGTGGAGACGTGCGGGTACTTGCCCAAGACGGCAACGGGACTCAACCTAGCAGCCTCGTGCCACAGACTTGACCTCAGCCCTCTGCTTCTGTGCTAACAGGAGCTGGACAAGCAGAAATCGAAGGGCCGCAGTTCATATCTTGCTGTTCCCTTCTCAAGGCAGGATAGAGGCAGAGGTGGGGAAGGGCGGGGAAATTAAAGGAGCGATGAAAACTAGGTCAAAGAGAGGAAGAAATGAGGATAAACCTTTTTTAAATTTATGCCATCAAACCTAGGGTCTTAGTACCCTCCTTGCTTCTGCTGAACAGGTGTTAGATGAAGAGGATGAGAAAGGGCCAAGGATTTAATTTCCAGCTTGGTGCATCTGAAACCTGGCTCTCCAACCTGGCCTTTGGTCTTGCCTCACCCCATGGGACTCCTCAGTGGAGCTGTGGCTTTTCCACAGAGGCTGGCTTCCTTGGAAGCCCTGTTCGATTATGAGAGAGAAATTGCTGTTCCCATTCCATCTTCCAGACGCCCTTCAAAGGCCATGAGAAAAATACTTAACCTCCGTGTCTGCATCCTTCTCACTTCTCTACATCACAGCAATGGAGGATAAGTATGGTTCTACCTCGCATGGCTGCCACTACGTCCGGGGTAGCCAACATCCCGCTGCCTTCAAAATGCCTTAGATATATTGCTATTACCAACTCCTTTCTCAGAGGCTCTTACTAGGTCTCTCTTTCCTTTTTCTCAGTTTTCTTTTTTCCTGCTAGGGTCCTCCTATACCTCTCCTCCGGACCCACTCGCCTCTCAGCAGCTCCAACTTTTATATTAAAACATCATGGAAATTATCTTTTTTTGCTTATAAAGTCTCCCTGATGGTGACAAGATACACATTTATCTCTATCTGAAATGATGTCTTTGCAGACAAATAAAAGCACAGACTCTAAACTATAGAGAACAAACTGGTGGTTTCCTGAAGGGAGGTGAGTGGGGGGGGCACGGGTGAGATACATAAAGGGGATTAAGAGGACACTGGTCGTGATGCACGCTGAGTGATATGTAGAATCACCGACTCATAATATTGTACACTCGATACTAGTATAACACTGTATGTTAATTATCCTTGAAGTTTCTGAAAAAAAAATCTCTTTCAACTCAGCTTTAAAAATGTTTAAAACCCTAAGTTTTATTTTTTAAAGATTTTATTTATTTATTTGAGAGAGAGAGAGAATGAGAGAGAGAACACGAGAGGTCAGAGGGAGAAGCAGACTCCCCGCCGAGCAGGGAGCCTGATGTGGGGCTCGATCCCGGGACTCCAGGATCATGACCTGAGCCGAAGGCAGTCGCCCAACCAACTGAGCCACCCAGGTGTCCCAAAACCCTAAGTTTTTTTATTAGAATCCAAGTCACATGGGGAATCTACTCAAAATCCGAATCTCCATGAGGAAAAGAAAAATTTCCTTTCGCCCTTCTTGCGTCCTGGTTTATTGTTACCACCATGCCAGAGGCCACCAACACTGTGCCACCTCTCCCTTTCAGTTGTCACACATCCTCTTACCTCAGCTCCCTTAGAGCCACCTTCTGCCTCCTGAGGGCATGCCCGGCCCCGCGCACCCACTTAAGACTGCTTCTGCCAAGTCATCCTTGCCTGGCCCTAACCAAGAACCATTCCTTTACTTTGTATTCCCTTGGCTTGTATACACTGGGCCTGCACCCCCAAGTCGCTGACTCACATCTTACACTGTGTGTTCTAGATCGTCTATTATATACAAACTCAGAAGGAGAATGTTATATTCATGAAGACACATAACAGAAGTGGGCTGAACTGAATTAAAGGGGAATTTTGTTGTAAGTGTGCAAGGTGGAAATGTGAGGAGGATTGTTCAGTTTCCCTTTTCCCTCCATTCTCCCAGGACCATTCTCCTGTAGAAATGGGGTATAAGAATTCACTTAAGCGTCCTATAATGTACCCTCTCACTCCTTCTCCCTCTCCAATTTGGGTTTATAAATTCCTTCAGAGAACATTCACTGAACTGCATTCAAGGCAGTTTGCTAGATACTAAGAAATGTCAAGTTTCAAGTGAGGTTATGAAGTAATAAAGCCAATTCCACAAACCACAGGTTAATTAGTCTTACTATTCATAATCCTACCATGCTCAAGTCACTTTTCCTACCTTCCAAGGACAAACAATTCAGTTGGCATAAATAATCTATAATATATTTTGAAAAACAATAGCCATGCTACTAAGAATTACCAAGAGCCAAATGTTTGGTTCCAACAGTAAGTACTCAAGGAATTATTTTAGAGAGGCATTTGCAATAAATGTCAAGGGCGTTAAAAATGTTCACCTTCTCCGCAGTGTTCTTCATCTGAACCACAGAACACAGAAAATAATCTGAGTGATTATTTTCACAGTACCCCCAAGGGTGGTAGAGACTGTGCCTCTTTAGATGCAGGCGGAGAGAGGGTGACTCATAGGGCCTACAACGGCTGCCTCAGGACAGAAGGGCTTGGCTCTCTCCCGGAGCCCGTGGTGAAAAACATAATTTTCCTTCTATAAATCCATCTTGCGAAATAGCTGAAAAACAAACCAATTTATGTTCAAAATACATTAGGAGCAAAAGGAAGGAGACAATTCAAATGGCTAACCTTAAGGGGATGAGTAAATGAATCAAATGCACTGTATGCAATCCCACACAGTGGACCGTGTTAAATGGTGTTTCTGGAGACGAACATGAGAAACCGCTCTTGTATAATGTTAAGTGAAAAAACAGGATACAAATTTCAATAATTTGCTAGGTAACTAGAAAAATAAAATCATATATACACGCATACCCAGGACTGAAATACATCAGAATGCTAATGGGTTAGCTCTGGGTGGAAGGATCATAAATAATTTTGAAGTTAGATTTTTTTTTTTGTGGCCCTTTATAGTCCCAGGACAATGTCTCCAAGCGGCTAGCATGCTTGTTAAAATTCTGATTCCTGAGCACCTCCCCAAATGGGATGAATCAGAACCTCTGAATGATTTTAGGAAGGTGTCTAGGTGATTGCTAAGCATGCTAAAATTTGAGAGTTCTTGCTCTAGAAAGAACATGATATTTCTTTGATCAGTTTTATTTAAGCAATTTAGATGAAAATGAAGTTCTTCCAAGCTCCTTGAGTAGTACAGACCAGAAGACCAGGACGACAGGACTGAAAACACTGAAGAGTGTGATTTACCATGGTGCCTGGGCCCCAACCAGGCTCCAGATCTGCTGTTCCTGCTAACTCTGACCACGCTCTCATATATGTGCTATCGTAAAGACACAGGAGGACAGTTTTTTAGGTCCTCCAGAGGATTTTGCTTCTCTACTGTCTGTTTTATACAAAAAGAACAAGATAATAGAAAGCAATAATTCATTAAATGAGATATGGATTTCCCCTTTGCACAGTGGAATTTATCTCTGCCTCTTTTCATGAGCAAACAGAGATCATTTTAATGATTTCCCTGAAATGTAATTAAAATCTCTTAACCATTACCATCTCCACCAAGAGATACTGGTGATTCTAGTCTCAGATTGATGCTGGTGGCTCAGCTTGTGTCAAAATAAGGAAACAGCTGCTTACTAGGATACAATGGGTTCCTAAAACCTGGCCTAAAATTTCATAATTTCCAAGTTGATCGGACTTTGGGGTTCTGCTCTGTCAAATAGTCTGAATGCATTTCCAGGGTATGGACATGGGTTTTACTGGGCTTCACACTCCTTCTCTAGAACTCACAGACGCTGGGACGCCTGGGTGGCTCAGTCAGTTAAACGTCTGCCTTCGGCTCAGATCATGATCCCAGGGTCCTGGGCTCGAGCCCTGCATTGGGCTCCCTGCTGAGTGGGGAGCCTGCTGCTCCCCCTGCTTGTGCTCTCCCTCTTTCTCTGTCTGACAAACAAATAAAATCTTAAAAAAAGAAAAAAAAAAAGAACTCACAGATGCTTTTCAAATGATCTCTTTTCTCCCCTTTCTTTGTGAATGTCAGGTAACCAATAACATCAGCCTATATGCCTTTTGGGCCAAAACAGTCTGGGAAAATTATGTGAGCTAAACCAATCCTAAATGAGGATAAGCAGGACATTCACCAAATCACATTCCTGTCCTGGGCATCTTCCCCACTGCAGCCTGGAAATGAGATCTTCAGAAGGCACTAACCTGACCGTTCATGCAGGCTTTCTTGGTGTGTGTCAGTGCCTGGCTGTGTGCCTTTAGTTTTGCACAACAACTGGCTCATCTTCTGTCATTTTCCATCCTTTTCAGAGTATCCTGGAACTGGAGAAGGAAAGAATTAAACTTTTATACAATAATTTGAACCAGTACACCCAACATATTTCTGTTTTTGGCCAAACCCTGACCACAGTGAGTAGTAAAGATTTCTCTATTTCTGACGTGCATGGTTAAGAACTGGCAGGAAACATTCTTCAGCAACCCTGTTCTGCTTTCTTGGCATTGCAGTGTCACACGCAGATTCACTGTGCCATCAGCAAGATAGATGTGGAAAAAGATACCCAGGCTCTCATGGAAGAAACTGCAGTTTCATCCACAGAAAATAAATCCGAGTTCCTATTAACCGATTACTTTGTAAGTATAGAATAGAAGGAAGTCCCATTGATGGGGAGAACCCCATTCATAGGCTGAGGGACGCATTTGGAAAAACATTGAGAGCAATCGTAAAGGAAATATCTTGTTTTGTAAATGAAAATATTGATTTTTTTCATAGTCTGTATAAATAAAAGAAAAGGATGTGGTTTACAAACTGGGCAATAGAAATATGTCTTTGGTGTCCTCTGGAAGGGCAGAAAGTCAAACGGGATTCTAGACTGAATCTTTATGCTCAGTCTTCTAGAGTAATCCCAGGCGGACGTGTTTCAGGACCTATAAATAATCACTGTATATCACATCGGTTGTCTATTGCTGCATAACATTTACCCCCAAACTTCGCGGGTTAAAACAAGCATTTATTATCCCACAGTTTCTGTGGGCCAGGAATCCAGGTGTGGCTTCCCTGGGTGCCTCTGAGTCCCTCACAAGGCTGCCATCAGGGTGTCAGCCAGGAGTGCAGACATGCCAAGGCTCTCCTGGGGGATGACCTGCTTCTGAACTTACCCACGTGGCAGATGGCAGGCCTCTGGTCCCCCCCACCCCCAGTCTGGTGGCTGCAGATACCAGCTTCTTGCCATGTGGGCTCTCTCCACCTGTGGGGAGTTCACAATAGGCCAGCCTGCTTCCCCGAGAAGCTAGTGATCCAAAAGAGACAGAGCTAGTGTCCAAGACGGAACTGTAGTCTTTATAAGCTAATCTCAGAAGTGACATCTCTTTGTATTCTATTTGTCAGAACCAAGTTGATAAGTGCAGCCCAATAGTTCAAGCGCAAGTCAGTAAGTGTACGTGGAAGGGATCGAAGAAAGGCAGGACTTCTCGAAGGTGGGAATCATGGTCAACATTCTTCATGGTCCTTGCCTTTGAAAACCTCACACCATACTACAGAAGCTTATTCTGAGGGCATTTGGGTGATTCTACTATTACATGAAACTTGCTAAAAACCGATCAGTGTGACTGGTCACAGCCTAGGCATCTCAGTTCTTTGTTATCTGGGGGGAGATTCTTTGTCTTCTTGGGTCACATCTCGAGGATTTTGTCCTGTGCTCCCCTCTTGTTAGTCTTAATTGTAGTGTTCTAGGAACTGATCATTAATTACCGCAATCTGAAGGAAGAATTCCTCTGCTGTATTTTGTCCAGACTTTCAAGGTCCAGATTGAGAAGGTTCGTTTCCCCCTGTATGGAGAACTAGCCTACTGGTCATGGCCTCTTATAGGCTTCAAAGTGTAGCTGAAGTCAACATCCCAGGAGTCCTGCTCAGGGAACGAGAGATGAAGGAGGAGGAAAGGCAATTAGATTAGACACAACAGTGGTTCCTGAGCAGCCTTCCCCTCCCCCACCCTCCAAACAGCAGTAAATGGCCACCTCTTTCTTGAATTAAATCTTTTTTTCCTACCCTGGCAAAAGTGAAGCGAATTAGCAATAGCAATGTCTGTTCGAAGCAGAAGCAAATGTAGCGGTGAAAGTGGAAAGTAAGATTTGATTTTAAGCGGAAAGCTCTCATCTTTTTTTTTTTTTTCCCCTCTTCCAAATGGCGTAGGCAACCCCTGAGATGGGAAAATGTACAATAAAATATATTTGTTACTTTCTTATAAAAAGTGCCTATTGACTAGCCTGTCAGTAAAATAGGGGTCATTCTCCTTGAAAATGTGATTAGCCTTCTAGTGAGATGTAGGGAGGCAGCGTGACTGTTCATCTGTAATTGACATGCCCATGGGAAGTTTTGGTTTCTATGGAACAGTCAGGGCACCAGAGCTAATGACTACATGTCTGTTGTCTAAGAGAATGGACTGTATCTCCACGTGGGTAAATGGGATTTCCTTAATATCCTCAAAGCAAAACACGCCCAGAATCTGCCCTTATAGACATTGGCAATAAGCATAGACTGGAAATGTACAGGGACTAGGGTTAAGACAGGAGAACAATCCAAGCGCAGATATTGAGGGGCTGGTGATCAGTGTGAAAATATTTGTAAGGTTACCGTAAAGGCCATGCTCAGAAGGTTGCATCTGCAATTTCATCTGCCACCTCCAATATTGATCTTTCTGAAATCTTTAGAGGAGAAGGGCAAATTTAAGAAAGTTGAAGGACAGCAGTACTTTCTATCCTTGAGTTGTGCCAGCAGGGATCCACTTCTGGAAATACATTTGTAAACAATAGGCATCCCCAAACAACCCAAATGAAGTCTTGGCCTGGCACCCAGCCGAGCCAGAGCTGGAGTATGATGTGCATTTCTCCAGCGAGGAGGGCCGGAGGGGTGGAGTTAGGCAGCCTTGCCGTTCAGCGCGGGCTGGTTTGGGGGCTGCTGGGCTGCAGGGCAGGGGTGGGGGCGGGGCTGGGCACGTGCAGGAGCAGGTGGGCGTGGGGAGGAGCACTGGGATTCAGAGGTCCTGGGTTTCAAACTGTTCCTTTTGGGTCTTCATTTATTTTTCTGTGTGTCAGAGGGAAAATAAAACCAATCTCATAGAGGTGTTGTAAGAATCACATGTAACACAGATATCAACTTTTATAACATACAATTCACAATATGTAAGTAAACTTGCTTATCTATACTTTATTATTCCTATCAAGGCTATTCACTCTGCTCTAAATCCTCACGCTTCAGGACAATCTATCTAAAGCTAATCTCTCCACCGACTTTCAGGATTCTTGTTTTTCTCCTTCCATATCAGCAAAGTCCTGACTCCTCTACTTCTGTCTTCAGATGTTGGTGTCCCCTCTTTACCCACGGGTTCCTGTCCGTCTGCTACACTCCTCTTCAGCCGCCTCCCCACCCGACCCTGACATCTTCATTTTTTTCATTCGACCCTTGAAATAATGGATGTGAAAGCTCAGATATTGTTAACAGTTCTCACATTTTATATGGTAAAATCCCCTACTTCAACCCGAAAATCTGGCCTAAACTGCCAAGACAACTTTTCCTTCCACGGTGTTTGCTCAAGCAACTGGTGTGTGTGGTTTTCCTGATATATCTCCTGCTGCCTCCCTCTGTCCTTTCCTTGTGCCGTTTCTCCGGCCCTGAATACCCTTTGCCCTCCTTCCCCTTGGCCAAAAAATTCTGGTTAAGTCTTCTAGCCTCCTTGAAACTTTCATGTCCTGGCACTCGCCGAATCACGTGTTCCTGTCTGCACCACTCATGAATGAATGTGGCCTTGAATTGCTAGGTCTCTTAATGTTATGCTTCGGGGCTTGACGAAATTATAGACCCATCCTGGGAAGAGCTCATGTGTTCCCAGTAGCCAGCCAATACAGAACAGAGCACAATATACATTTGTTCTACTCCCGAGGCAGTCCTGGCTCCCGGCAAACACACCCTGCTACATTTGGAGCTTTAAAGGACTCTAACTTGAATCAAGGTTAATAGGGAGCCGTAAAGTATCCAACGAATAGATTCACTTATCAAGAAACTGTGAAATAACTATAGTACGGCTCTTTCTCCAACAATAATGTGTTCTATTAAAGAAAGTGCTCAGCTGTGTACGTACAAGTTGTGGACAAGATGTTTTCTTATTAAACAGGTCTGGAACAGATAGAACAATCTGTATAAAACCAAAGGTTAGCCTGACTTTATTTTTTTTTTACTTTTTTCTTCTGTCACGTTAATATTAAATACAGTTGTCAGTGAAATTCTCAGTGCAACTAGGAGTAGCAAACCTTAAATTGTCAAGCATCATTTTTTGTCCCTAAAGGAAGAAGATCTTAACAATGCAATGAATAAAGAGCGACAAGAGTCTTCATTAAAATCAAAACTGTTGAGACTGCAAAAAGATATTGAAAAAGCCTCAAGAGACCAGGAAGGTGTGTAATTATATCTGTGAATGGCCCGATAAGGGAAAGTGTTCTTCCTACTCAGAGGTTTCATTCAGAGGTAGGGTGATTCCACTTCTGCTAATTGGGGCAAGGATCACCTCATTTAAAGAATCATGTGTCAAAGCTAATATGCGTGAATAAAGAAAAATGGGAAAGAAGAAAGGAGAGTGCAAACAGATTGAAAATGACGTTTTGGTCTATTTGAGAGAGCTAGACAAGCACTATATTTCTGTTTCCAGAAATAATAGCATTTTGCCGTGTTTCTGAAATTGGCTGGAATGAGGGAAAACTCGTTTGGTTTAAAACATGGTGAACCTCCTTGTGCACACAGCTTTTGGTTTCCTTGTTTATTTCTTTTTGAACTATCCTTCTAGATGAGTTAGGGATGTCGGAGTGTGAGCAGCTCTAAAGCGATACGGATAATAAAAACAGCTTGTGATTCTGATCTGTGGAGCTTATTTGATGTGGACCAGAACAACATATTGAAATGTAATCCCTGCTAGGAAATCCGAGAGAGTCAAATGTTTAGAAACTTAACTACCGTAGGGAGGGAGAGCCTAACACTGGGATGGTTTTGGGAACCGACCACATACTGGGTCCTCAAGGAGGATTCGAAAGCTCATCTTGCAAAATAACAATCAAGATTTTTTTATTAAACACCAGAATTTCTCAACTTTCATTAAATGAAGGTACAGGCCACCCATTCAGTAAAAGTTAGTAGCAACTACAAAGAGAAACAGCCTCGGCCCTTGGGAAATCCTCCTGGTGTGACTTCTGGGCTCAGGCTCCCCCTGCACGCGCCCCATCTCAGTCCCTCCAGAACAGGATGCGCAGCGGTGACTGAAAGGGTGATTTCATTGTCAGGCCTGGAACACATGCTGAAGTCCAACTCCAGGGACCCTGCCTTCTCCGACGCAGAGAGTCAAAAAATCACAGCAGCCTTGATGGACGAGGTAAATATTTGCAGCATCCACTTTCCTGGATTTAATGATGAAAGAGCTATTTTTAGAATGCTTGTTTTCTGGGCCGTTTGACCTCTGCTTGCCTTTCTTTTCTCATGACATAGAACAATCTAGTCACAGAGCCTGCTTGACGAGCAGTCTGAGGGATCTGGAAAAATTCAGCTACTTAGACATGTTTGCTTTAGTGTTCTTCCAGGAAACCACTTGTGCCTAAAATAGAATTCCCCAAAATAGAATAATTCCATCAGGGTCTGGAAACCATGTGTACTTTAACCCGGTTAAGAAAAGTGATTAAAAACACAGGGTCTGATTCAGAAAGGCCTGAATTTGGATCTCGTTCTGCCCTTTCCAGGGACTTGGGACAACTTTACTTTTCTCGGTACCTACCTCAAAGGGTTTTTGTGAGGATAAAGTATTAGCTAGAAAGTGCCAGCCCTGTGCACAGAGGAGAGCTGAAATCCTGGTAACTATGAAGAGTCCATTTTCCATTTATCCGTCAGCAAACGTCAGGGGCTTCTGAAAATAACAGGAAAAAGGAAAACTGTGACCCCACAGAAGGAAGAGGGTAGTCTGGGGTGTGTGGCAAAAACTTCTGAGAACAAGGGAAAAGCGTTTAGAGGCTGAGGTGGTCTTTGAGGGGAGGGGAGGCACTGTCAGGAGAGGGCAGGGACATCTCTGGGCCTTTTTGCTGAGATCCTGGCCCACAGCAGCACCCCCCTCCCGCCCGGGCTTTTGTGGGGAGCGATGGACAATGTGGCCACTTCAGAGGCACCCACAGTGAAAAGGGAGGCCAGCAGAGGCCTGTGAATTTTACGTAGGAATAAAAACAATCAGATACTAGGAACTACATGTGCTAGATACAGGTTTTCTGCTGTGATGAGAAAGAGAGAGAGAGAGAGGAAGTTGACTGGGATTCATGTGAGAAGAACTCAGGAAGAGATACACAATCTTCAGCAATGTTTTGAAGGGTACGGGCAGCTGGGCCAGCTCTCTCAGTACCTTGTACGTAGCCTAACTCTCTTGTGAACGCAGGTACCTACTACCTCTGTCCAAATAGGCAATGTCAATAGTTCTCTGGGGAAAGGAGACTGATATAGCCAAGAACAGTTTAATCTATTTTTCAGCTGAGGCTTCCTTTAGACGCGGGGGGCGGGGGGGAGCTGTTATAAAAACAAGCCTAACATTCTTAGTGAAAAGAAAGGCCTGAATTCTGTTCACTTGGGGGCAGAGGTCTAACACACTTGCAGGGACGCTTGACTGTGGTTCCTATGAAATTAGAAAGCAGTCTGTAGGACATCTTCCGTGACAGTGCAAAATGTTTGGTCTATTAAATCTATGCAAATAATATTTACCAAAATAGAGTCATGTGGAGAATTTTGTGATAGTGTTAAGTTGTAAGTTTATTTCTTCGGCTGTTCTTGCACGGAATTTTTCATTGTCATTACCAGGCGTAGAACATGTACTGGGATCATCTGGGTACACGCTGGCCTGATTCACCCAGCGGAGGGTACAAGGTCGGAGAGGGTCTGCCCCCTGAATTCACGGTGTTTATGATGGAGCCAATATGAACCTTCAAGTAGTGGATGCCAAATACCCATGTAACTTGGTTATACCCCTGCATCTGGTGGAGGGAAACTGGTGATATTGGTAGACTTTGTGTTCCCCAGGGAAGGTTTCTGGCAGGAAGAAACTCTGTTTCATTTAAATTCTTCCCCATTCATTGTCTCTTGTTCCTTTAAGTGCCATATTTGAAGCAAGAATGTTGGTAAGGCATGTTCTATGAGAAATTTTTGCAGAAACTGAATATATTTAGACGCTGTCTTCAGATATGAGAAGGAGCACCACACAGAGGAAGAAGGAGGCTTGCCCTCTGATGTTCTCAGATGCAGACTAGGTCTAATGGTAGAAGGTATGCAGTGGGTTTTGATTTCACCTTAGGTAAGCTTGCCCCACAATGCAGTGGATCATTCCCCATTGATCAGAGGTGTTCAGTCCATGGTCGTGGCCCCCTGGCAGGGATGTAGGGTTAGGAATCCCCATGCTGGAGGTGTGGAAAAGGGAGAAATAATGGTGAGGAAGAGATGGGATAAGCGGGCCCCTTCCATCGCTTAGATTCCAGTCACCCTGACTGAACACAGCTTGTCAAAGAAGCTCTTAGGAAGTTTCTAGTTCAAGGTCAAATGGGGAACAGGAGGTCAAATGGAGAACTAGGAATGTATCTTTAGCTTCACTTATTTTTATACCCAAATACTCCTGAATATTGTTTCCAGTTTCCAGAAGTGTTACTGCAAACTTTTTGGGTAATATAAGACCTCACCTCTTTAAGAAAAACAATAACACCGGCAGCAGCAACAACAAAACCCACTTCACACCATTTTAGTTTGATTCTATTTGATACGAGTTCAGTTGTGTTCACAATGCTGAGCCGTTCAACTGCCTTTCTTCAAAGCCCTCTGAAAGTCTACCTTCTGTAATCAACACTTTATTATCCCCTTTCTCAATCCTCAACAGAAAACTGAGTAAAGCTATCTGTTGCCACAAAATATTGATCTATCTAGGTTTCCAGTTTATCCTGTTTACGAGTCCAGAATAAGGTGCACTCAACAACCAGGGTTTTCCTTTAAAGTGCTTAAAGGGTCCACTTTTTGCTCTCCTTTAACATTTTCTGTGCCTGTCCGCATGAGTTAAATGTGTGCCTTTCTAGACCTCTTTGTCATCTTGGAAGTTATCCTGATATCCCTTTACCCACCCAGCTGTGCCTCATTTTCTAGAACTTTACTCACATGGCCAAATGATGTATCCACAGACCAATCTGAAACTAAACCTTTTGCAAGCAAACTCCTACAAACTGTCATCGGTGTTAGCAGAACTTGAGCAAAGACCTCAACCCAGCCATCCCTGTAGTAACTCCATCTTCAAGTGGAAAGAAAAGGTAAAAATTTAAGAGATGAGTTGTAATTTCTTGACGGGGCTTGCTGTATGGAGTGGCTTCAAGTAGTGCCAGGGCAAAAAGGCTATTATGAATTATATATGCCATGTATCTCAAATCCCAATGTGGAATTTTAAGATAAATTTATTTTTATTCCTTTTGAGTGCAGTGACAAGAGCTAATCGCAAATGAATACATGCTTTCTAGACTAAATACGAGGAGCTAATAACACTTTGGGTTCCTTCTTCTTCCACCTCGTATCTTGACTTTATTCTTTGAACATGCTTTTAGAGTAAAATTTCATACAGACCTAAATCATAAGATTTTGTGATATGCACTAGTCCCATCCATTTAACAAAGTACAGAATGTGGGTAAAGCGTGAGAACAGTTTGAAAAATTCACACCCATGCATTTTCCCGACGAAACACTAGTTGAATTGATAATGAGCATGTGAATATACAGGAGTCCCTCCTCCTTGAAGCTGTTTTCCATTTCCTGTCAGAAGGGGGAGCTGTAACCATCTTGTGATAAAGGGATTACTTTCTTTTCATGAGACTCAGGACCCTAAACCGATCTCAATCACTTAGAGTCAAGACAATTTCACTTGCGTTAAAGCCAATTAAAGTTGCATTTGAGGAAGCTCAGCTCTGAATGTTATTATTTGACCTGGAGCTGCAGGTCAGAATTGCAAACACAGGCTATACAGTGAGGTAATTTTCTAATTCTGAAAATATTATGGCTTCAGAAACAATTAAGATTTATAGTAGAGTTTAGAAAAGTATTGAATAACTTATTTATATGCTCCCCCCAAAATAAAAAAAAAAAATTCCTGAGGAAAACAGGAATGTGGAAGAGTTACTTTTCAAAATTACCTTTGATGACAGTGTTGTTGAAATGACTTTTTCTTCTTCTTCTTCTTCTTTTTTTTTTTTTTTTGTACTATTTAAACAGCAACAGACACATAGTTACGTAAAAATATCTCGGCCTTTTCTGATGAAGAGATTAGAGAGTGTTGTGAGCAGGACATCTTCTGGTGGGCAGAGAATCCCAAGTTCCTCATCTACAGGTAATCCCATGCCCACAATAATTTGGGGCCGGATTCTGTTGGTAAAGCACATTGTGACATTTACATTTTATTTTCAGAGTCACATGGGCATATATCAGCTCAAAGAAATTTGCATTTCGGTTAGGACTGATTAATTTGTTAGCATTTATGCGCTTTCTGTACAGATGTAATCCAAAATGTGGGAAGGAATCAAAAAACGGAGGGTTGGGAGGGGAAAATGTAAGCTATGAGAAGATCCCTTAGATGACTAGCATCCATGTTATTCAGACAGTCTGCAATTTGCTGTCCATACATTCACCCCTGAACCATTGTGAGAAGCTCTGTTTCCACACCGTTCTCCAAACTTCCATGGAAATCCTGTCCTTTCTGTGAGAAACATGGTGATCCCAAGACCTACCTATTCCGTTTATTCAGCTGCCTGACTTTAGCTATTTGCCAACGCACACCCCCCACTTTTCACCTTTCAACATTCACACACACACTCACACACACACATTCACACACGTCATTGTCCCTTGTTTAACTATAGTTTCCATAACCTTCATTCTTGAGTTTCTTGATGAGAAGTTGGCAGGAAGAGTTTCAGGAAAACCCAGGACGTAATGGTCCACATGGTGTAATAAAGACTCACCGTCACAATGTTTAAAGAGTTCCATCAGATCCTCGGGATGATGGAAGCAAGCACGTGCTCCAAGGCCCCTATCTCTGCCTGAATGGCAAAACTGGTGTGTGTTTTCCAAAACATGCATCAACTACCATACGTATTAGCTAACTGATGTTGATAAAGAAGTTCATGTGGGAAACAATTTTAAATTATCATTTTTATTATTTTCTTCTCCAGACTTATTATGTTCCACATTATGATACAGTTTTTGATTATATCATATACCTAGTCCATACACATAGTAGGGTATCATAAATGGTTACTATACCAAGGAATGAATTTTGTATGAAATTACAAACTTTCCTTTTGAGAAGATGTCAGTATATTTAGGCTCTGTACCACACCATGAAATAACTCAAGAGCTTCCCATCATATTCATCTTGCCTACTGACATAGCATTAGTAATTATAACTGGATCCAAATTTCAGCCTCCGGTGTGGCCCAGCTCGGCAGTGGTCTTTGCAAGGCTTTATATTCTTTTCAAGCCAGACAAGATGATGAATTAAATTTGGAAAAAGGTAAGAATCATTTTCAAATAGTTTGATTGCCTTACCATGTTGAGATCTTTCACTTGAGTAACACTCCTGTCTTTGTTACAAAAGCCTTACAAGTTACTACAACATCAAATCATCTAAGGTTTATAATCACCCTTTTTGAGACATAAAGATAAGGCACGCCAAAAATAAAAGTCACATTGATAAAAATAACTAACATTTATTCAGTGTTTACTAAGTGCTAGACATTGCTGCAAGTACATTGTCCCATTTAAAGTTCATAAAAGCCCTTCGAGGTAGGTATTATTGTTTATTCCCATTTTATTGTTGAGAGACTGAGGCAAAGAAAGGTTAAGTACTTTGACTGAAGTTACAGGAAGTGATAGCACAGGCTTTGAACCCAGAAACCCAGAGTCATGCTTCTTATCACAGTGCTAACTGGGATAGAGTGTCAGTAATGGAAAGTTGTTAGAAAGGTAGCCCCACCTTTTTCTTTTTCAGAAAGCTAAACACACAGGAATGTGAAATGATTTCCTCTCATGGCTTAGGGTAAGCGTGAGTTCTAGAAGTCAGGGCAGAGAACTCCCAGCTTAATGTTTCTCCCATTTACCTCTCAGAAAAGTGGTTTATGGCCAGTCTAGGAAATGACCCCCTTCGCTGTGTCAAAGATTTTTTTGAACATGGAAAGGTGTGCTGTCATGGGTTACCCTCATCATTAAATAAGAAAAAGTCACTAGCCTCAACTTTCTTTGTGTGTCCAATTAGCAACCATATTTGGATGTTAAAGCTAAGGCAGAGACCCGGAAATGAAAATGTGAGTGAATGAGAGTTGTGTTGTAGGAGAGAGCCTAGCCAACAGGAAGTCACGATGGATTTTGCGGCCATACAACAGGGACACCACATACTTGCTATTGGTTAACGGGTGCTTCCTTTTCAGTTCACCAGCCAGATTTCTTCCAGCAACTACTTTTCCTTCTAGCTCAGAAATAAATAAAGAAAAAAGGAAATAGAAAGTAGACCCTCTCCTCCATTCATCTTAAATCAATGTTGCCTTTATTTAAAGTAGGAAGTGTTCTGGAAGTCACTTTGTTCCTCATCATGTCACCCTAGGTTTACCCTACAGCAGTAAGTGAGTAAATGAAATGCTGTATTCCCACTTCCCATATGAATAAAAAACACATTTCCCAGATGCCACCTAGACCCTAGGGCCTGGCTTTGAGTTACATAGGTATACAATGAATTCATTCTCTTCTTCGTCTTCCGCTCTGTTGGCAGCAAAGTCTACTTATACTTTATATTGTAAATGGGTTCTTTAAGTAAACGGAGCCATCAGAGGCTTGGGGAAGCTGGCAACAAGACTTTAAATTATTTGTTTGAATTCCTGTTAGTAGATTGTGTCGATACGCTGACCGGAGATCTGCTGACCTGAGAGAACTCATTGGAGGTAGAACTTAGACTGAGAACGATCTCCCGTAAGAATAAGAAGTGATTTATGAGAGAGGAGGGATGGAAGAGGGGTGGACAGTCCTTTGCCTAAGAAAGAAAATAATTGGGGAAGAGAATGAAAGAAAGACTGAAAAGTTACCTCAGAAGGATGCTCAAGATAAAGGAGCTCTTGGATCTTGAAGGAAGATGAAGTTTCTGCTTTGATGTGTAGTCAACAGCCAGAGGGGAAGGACTCTTTCTCACAAGAGAAAGATTTAGCCAGAGGATTTGGGGCACCAGGTTAAGCTTTAGGGTTATTAATATCAGAATAGTATTATTAAAAAGAGAGAATTACAGAAGGGCCATGTGTTTCTTAGGAAGTCCGTGTATTTGATTCATTGCTTTAAGAAGTATTGTCTTCAAATTGATAGTTTATTAAAGCGATCTACATTGCTGAATGGGGAGTTGTGTTTCTGTGCAAAGCTGTGAGTTGGAACTCTGGACTATAAAACTGGCTCATGTAATGGAGAGAAGCTGTCTTGAGCTAAAGAAAAGTCTTGTAGCTGAGACATACTCCTAACAGTCACCATACCAGACTCTCTCGGCCACCAACATGAGAAACCCTGAAAACACAGACACCGAGAAAAGTTTGATAGGCTGTATCCAAAGTAAGCCATCCAGCACAAGAAGTATATATGATCCCCCATGATACTGTTTTTAATGAAACTATCTTACGGCATAACTTGATTACCTATTACCTTATTCTTTTTAATATTCCCTGCATTATGCCTGCTTCATACAGAGGTGTTCGATAAGTTTTGCTTCATCTGAATCATGTGCAGAGAATGATGTTACCAAGTAACTCCTTGAAAGCAGAATCTCCTTAAAACTGTCCTACCAGCTGGGCTCGGGCATGTGCTTAAATAGCAGAGAGCCATTTGTCTAACTAAATATGCATTTTTCACAGGCGACATTGTGACTATATACAGGAAACAAGAAGAAGGTTGGTGGTTTGGTTCCCTGAATGGAAAAAAGGGCCATTTTCCTGCTGCTTATGTGGAGGAGCTCCCTTCAAATGCTGGGAACCCGGCTACCCAGGCATAAAACAAGATTCCGAACACACCGCCTTCCTTTGTCAGCTGTACAGGGCAGTGCAAATAAAGATAAATGCTGTAATCTTTACAAATAGAGAATGGAGACTCACCCGTGTGTCACTGCACTTTGCACTCTTGCTTGTTTGCTTGAAACAGAATCAGAAGATGGAGAGTGGAGGGAGGCAGGAAAGAGGCCCCACAGCAACCAGAGTTTTCAAATCTTAAAAAACCCTAAAGCTGCCCCAACACAGCCCCCGGGGGTCACACAGGGAGAGAGACGGAGTTCAGACAGTTCAGCCACTTGCCTGAACTCACATAGTTTTCTGGTAGCACCACAGAGATTAGGACTTAGATGTCCTTTTCGTCTGGATTGTGTGGCAACAGGTCAGAGCAGACCTGTGAGGGGTCAAGCAGGGCCCGGGAGGCAAGGAAGAAGAGATTTAAGAATGAGATGAAGAGCTCAGCAGAGCCTGGCAGGTCAGACCCCAGGTTAGGAGAGGGTAGAATAGAGGATCAGGAGCTGAGGTCAAGAGTCCCGATTATCAGAAGAGGGGATGGTAGACAAGAGGTCTGGCTACTAGGCAGAGGAGCTCAGTGTAGAATGGAGTTCCATCCTCAGCCAGCAAGCTTTGAGGCCGTGGCTTCTTATATACCCCCCTCTGCACACCCAGAACTGCTCTTAGAAGTGAAGTCAGGTGTGAGCCGGAGACGGCTTGGGATCTGAGAGCAAGAACGAAGTGGATAGGAAACGGTTAGGAAGGAGACAGTGCCTGAAATCTCTTGCCTCCTTGTCCATTTGGAAACTTCATATACCAATTTAGAGATAAGAAATTTGCACTTCCCAAGTAGGTCATGACGAAGGGAATACCCTAAGCAGCTTCTCGGTGAAAGGAACCTTAAATGCTAATGAGTCTCTCTGGATCAAAAGTTCTAGAAACCAACATTTACTGTTAAAATGGAATATTTAGAGAGAAGCAGCTTTATGCTGTTTCCCCAAATGCCCTTTAATGGGAAAATATTGGGGCTGAGAGAGCTACCCTCTCTCAAAAATTTGAGAGAGCCTCAAATTTTTCCCAAGGGGAACATTTTAGACTGGAGAGAAGTGGTACAGCAGCGTCTTGCAGAAAATGACCTAAATCAGCCTGGAGATCACACTCTCCTGAATGGGGGGTTATAGTGTTGATAGAAACATCTAGGCATGTTTACTCTTGTACAAAAGAGTGTGACATTAGAGTAATTAAAATCCGTTTCATTACTCTCATGCCACCTACCTCTTTTTTTTAATTTATTAAATTTTACACTCTCAAAAGGAATTTTTCAAACCAAGGTACATATATTTTTTATACTCTGCACCATTACACTCCTATAGAAGGAATAGAGATATTTTTAGATATAGATACCAGACCTGAAGGAGCTCCAGTAGAATTTGTTATGTGAGACATAACTTACAACCTAGAAGAACAGATCAGAAGTTTTAATGTCATCCTTAATGGTGTACTAATGCAGGCTTTCTACGTGTAGAAAGTTGGCTGAATAATAGACCATTAGACCATGAACAGAAAATTGAAATTTATATTTCCTCTTCATCTTCCTTCTTTCCATTAAGCCTTGATGTATAAAAAATTGTGTAGCAATTGACTGTAGCCTACAACGTATCATTTGTGTAGAAAAAGTAATGATAATGGTGGCTGGGCCCTGAAGCTCATTGGAAGTAATTTTCAAAGAAAGATGCCCCTCTACCTTTGTAAATCTGTTTTACTTTGTGAAAACATAAATGATTTTACTGTCTTGTAACACTGCTGCAAATTCTTTTTGCATCTGTAACATAGAAATTTTAATGTTCAAGGAAATACTATCATCAAACTATATGTCCAAATATAGTTGGGTAGAGTAGACTTGTTGAATATCATATTAGTAGGGCAAGAATTTTCTGATTGGACAGGTGGGAATGGTATCCCTTACATTTAGATAAAAATTAAGTGTATACTGTGAAGATTAATGATGTACACAAGTCTTCCATACAGAATAAAATATTTTCTAATATTAATAACTTTAAACTCTTAGTTAGGCTTTCATAATTACATTCCATTATGCAGTTTCATATGTCAGGAAGTTTTTAGCAACATCAACAGCCTGACACATAAGCAGTAGAGGTCTGAGCCAGATATTCACTGAAAACATCAGAAGGCGTTATTCTACTTTATCTTCTTTCTAATAGAATACAAGCTGAAATATCTATCATATTATCAACCAGAAAGATCTATTAATTTTATCTTTTTGAATTTTTAATTGCCCATAATAATTAACATTTATAATGACAAAAAGCACTTTAATCACTTAAAGTGCCTTCTGATCTATCAATCAAAAAGTAATATAATATCCAGTTTGGGGTAAAGTAAATTTTATTGCATAGTATTATAAGGCTTTAACTGATAGTAATTTGAGTATTGTGTAACTTTGTTCTTCCCTTCAAAAAATTCCCACCTCCCCCAAAGTCTTGATGGCCTTGGCGGGTAATCAGCCTAACTTAGAACAAGAAAAGTGCATTAGAATCAAATAACATGTCCAATTGTCCTTTGCAATGTTACACAGGAAGAGTGGATAACCCAGGAAAGATAGGCTTGGAGGGGTGACAGGGGGCAAGATCAGGTGGTACTGGGACTTGGACCAGGGTGGGGGACACAGCAGAGAAGAGCAGGAACCTTTTGGAGAGGGCGGGCAGCTACAAGGATAGAGCTACACGGATAGTGTGAGAGATTCCCGTATGCTGGGATCCAGAATGGAGAGCCGGGCTCCCAGGCTGGCCAGTGGGCAGCACCACGGGTGAGAAATTAGCAAGCCAGAGAATCCAGACTGTGCTTATGCAGATGGGAGCTCAGTTTAGGGAAACTAAGGGGATGCGTGGGTGCCTGCAGCTGGGGAAATCTGCCCAAGGGGGAGAGCAAAGTAGCCACTCACCTGCGGGGTCATGGGAATGGGAGGAAAGAAGCTTTGGCCTGAGGTTGGAGTAAACAGACTTGCACAGAATTATACAGTGAAACACTCCTTCTCAGAGGAACTGTGGAATAAGGAGAAGCCGACCTGGGAGAGAAAGCAAACTAACCTGGCTAGACAAAGACCTCCACAGCTGGGGGCTAATGATGGAGATCTGGGGACACAAAGGGAGTCACACCAAGGGAGTGCCTAGAAAGGACTGGAGCCTGCCTAGCCAGGTATATGCCATGGCAAATGTGTTGCTGATCTCAGTTTCAGCTGGCTTCTAACGAGTTTTTCTGCTTACTCCAGAGATTCTCCAACGGTAGTGCTGAAAACAGCAGCACCGATGCAACCTTGGACTAAGATAGAAATGCAAATTTTGGGGGTGCCTGGGTGGCTCAGGTGGTTAAACGACTGCCTTTGGTTCGGGTCATGATCCCAGGTCCTGGGATCGAGCCCCACATCAGGCTCAGCGGGGAGCCTGCTTTTCCCTCTCCCTCTGCCTCTCCCCCTGCTCATGCTCTCTCTCTGTATCTCTGCGTCTCAAGTGAATGAATAAAATATTTTAAAAAATGCAAATTTTCAGCTCCCACTTTACCCTGGGTCAGAAACCCAACCATCTGTGGTTTAGCAGGCGCTCCAGGTGATTCTAATGCAAGTTTAAGTTTGAGAACCACTGCTTACTTGAATGAATCCTGATAACAGTGTCTAAACTACAGCAAACACTCCAGCAAAGGAGCACCATTGAAGGAGAAATATATCCAAGGAGTCAGCTCTAAAAAAGAAATATCCCCTCCTTTTGACCAATAAGTTTTAAAAGATGAGTGGTGTTGGGGACTTTGTTGAAGAAGTCTTTCTCCCTTGTGGGGGCTGCTCTACCTAGGGGCCCCTTTTCCTCTTCTTTCTCATGTTCACCCTTGGCCCAGGGAAGAAGGAACACTTTGGACGACATTACACTCTCTCAAAAGAGACTCTTCTTCCTCTTTCTCAGCCACTTACTTCATAATCTCATTGGCAAAGAAAGCATGGGATGGGCCATATCTTGATACTAGAGAATGAGAAGCAAACAGCTCTCCCCTCTCAGTCCATTCCTCTGTACTCCCTACTCCACCAACCAGGGTCTAGAAGCGGATAATCCTCCTTCTGACTTGCGATCGGAAGGTCAGTAGTAGCCTCACACGATGTCACCAATGCCTCTGTCATTCACCTCATTTCATCTCCTCACGCAGGGATTTTTTCACCTCACATCATCACAGGAAGGGTGAGTACAATACAGTAAGATACTTTCAGAAAGAAAGACCACAACTTGTATTCACATAACTTTTATTATGGTATGTTGTTTTAATTGTTCAATTTTATTATTATTTTGTTAATCTCTTACTGTGCCTAATTTATAAATTAATCTTTCTCATAGGTATGGTATATACTGGGTTCAGTACTAGCTACAGTTTCGGCATCTACTGGGGGTCTTGGAACATATCCCCGTGGATAAGGGGGCAACTACTACATTTTGTTGGTCATAATGAATAATGTTGTTGTTACAGACATTCATGAACAAATTTGGGGGGGGATTCATTTCTTTTGGGTAGATACGTAGAGGGAGAATTGTTAACTGTGTATTTAGCTTTTTTTTTTTCCTGTGTATTTAACTTTAAAAACAATCCTACAAATTGTTTTCCAAAGTAGCGATTTTATTTTGCATTTCCACCAGCAATGTATGAGAATTCCAGATGCTGCATACCCTTGTCTGTACTTGATATTATCAGTCTTTTAAATGTTGCCATTCTAGCAGGTGTATTTTAATTTCACTGTGGTTCTAATTAGTATTTTCCTAGTGACTAATGATGCTGATCATCTTTCCATGTGCTTGTTGACTATAAATTCGCCATTCTCATCCAATTCACTAGCAGATTTTCATGAATAAACATTTCCCAGGTTGTTGCTTGCCTTTGGGATGGTTGTTGCTTACCCTGAAATGGTCATTTTAACCATTTGCCAGTTTATATATAGTTTCTGTGGGGCAGAATAGCCCAGCCTTCTCACATCACCATTGTCAAGAGTAGGGTCTTTCAACTAGATCTGGAAGGGTAAATAGAAGTTACTGTACAGTGTGGCTGGAACATTATAGATCTGTCACTTAAATTCTAGGTCTTAAAGACAACAAGTCCTTTTCCTCGAAGAGTCTCAGTCTCACTTTTGTAAGGGAAACAGACCAGTTAAAAAACATAATATACTGTGATAAATTCTATAATAGGGCTACATCAAGAGGTATATGAGAACATTTAGGAGAGGCATTAATCAGGTTGAGGAGGTTGGGGAAAGTGAGCTGAGAAGCACTTAAGCAAATGAGAAAGATGGGGTGAGCTACCGGAAGCTGAAAAAGAAGGCGCTGCCCCTCACCACTGGAAAATACACATATACAACATTTGTCATGCACTAGGCCACAGAGTAAGTCTCCAGAATTGTCTGACCATAACATAAGCTGGAAATTATTACGAAAAGGATAATTTAAAAGCCATCTGCATTTGGAGAACATACACATACGTATACCTGCATGCACATAAGCACATGGATGTACATGCACGTGCACGCACGCACACACACACACACACACACACACACACACAAGCACACATAAACTTCTAAATAACCCATGGTAAATGAAGAAATCTTAATGGAAATTAGAAAATATTAGAAATAAAAAATAAGAAAGCTACTACACATTAAAACCTGTAGTTCTAGGAAAGCAGCTTTAAAATGCTATAGGGAAAAGTAGAAAGGCTAAAATTAATGAACTAAGCATCCTAATTATGGATTTATAAAAACAAGAGCAGAATCAACCCAAAGAAAGGAAAGAAATAAAAAGGAAAAAAAGAGCAAAACTTAATGAAATATAAAGCAAAATAAAATATCAAACAAAGCCACCTATTGGTTCTTTGGAAGGATTAATAAATTGAGCAAGCCTCTGTAAGAATAAGAGGAAAAAAACATAAATAAATGTTATTTATAAGGAAAAGGTGGACATACTACAGTTGCAGCAGATATCTAAAAGCTAAAATTATATATTATTAACAACTTTACACCAATTAATTTGGGGAAAAAAAAGCAAGCCCAAAAGATAAATTTCTCAAAAAATATGCATTATCAAAACTCACTCAAGAAATAGAATAACTCAGGGCACCTGGGTGGCTCAGTCGGTTAAGCAACTGCCTTTGGCTCAGGTCATGATCCCGGGGTCCTGGGATCGAGCTCCACGTGGGGCTCCCTGCTCTGCGGGGAGCCTGCTTCTCCCTCACCCACTCCCCCTGCTTGTGTTCTCTCTCTCACTGTGTCTCTCTCTGTCAAATAAATAAAAAAATCTTAAAGAAATAGAATAACTCAATAATTTAATTACTATTAAAGAAATTCAATGAGTAGTTTAAAAAAAAAAAAAACTTCCTACAAAGAAAACACAAGCCCAGATAGTTTTATGGGTGAATTCAAAAACAGTTTATCTCATTGAGACTTTTTCAGGAAATAGAAAAAAAGGAACACACCCGAACTATTTTCAAGGGTCTAGGACCTAGGTTAACATTGATGCCAAAACCAAAGTTAATATACAAAGGAAAGTTATAAGCCAATTCCATTTATGGCTATAGATATAAAAATTTGAAATAGAATATTTGCTGAATCCAACACTATTTAAAAAAAAAGATTACATATCATGGCTAAATCGGATTTATTCCAGGAAAGCAGGGTTGATTCAACATTTTTAAACAATCTATTGATATAAATCACCATGTTGACAGATTAAAGATGAAAATCTATATAGATACAGAAAAAAACATGATAATATTAACAAACGTTACTAGTAATTACTTTTAATTAACTGAGAATAGAAGCAAACCTCCTTGGCCTGATCAACAGAAAAGAAACTGGCAAGTTTGGGAAACTACACATGGTACAGTATGGCTGATGCTCAAAGAGGTTAGATGACTTGCCTGAGATCATGTACCATAGACCAGACCACATCTTAATTCTCGAATTTTTCCACAATACCATTCTGATGCTGGAAAACAGAACTTTTCACAAAACAATTTAGAATATTCAAGATTTACCATTATACAGACCACATTTATTTGAATCTCAAATATTTCCTCTTTCCAATTAAAGACCTTATCCTCAGCTGCTTCCAGCTAGCTGCTGAGAGAAAGGGATAACATGTCTAAACTCTAAACATTGTTCATGTCATGCCACACTGTACATTGTTTATACTTCCCGCCAGGATATATTTACAATACCAAGAAAGGAGCTGATTTTTTTTAAGATTTTATTTATTTGACAGAGAGAGAGAGCCCACAAGCAGGGGGAATGGCAGGCAGAGACAGAGGGAGATGCAGACTCCCTGCAGAGAAGGGGGAGCCCGATGCGGGACTCGATCCCAGGAGCCTGGGATCATGACCTGAGCTGAAGGCAGTCACTTAACCAACTGAGCCACCCAGATGCCCAAGGAGCTGATTTTAAATAGCTTATATTTCCTCTAGTTTACTTAAAAAGTGGACTCTGGGGCGCCTGGGTGGCTCAGTCATTAAGCGTTTACTTTCAACTCGGGTCACGATCCTGGGGTCCTGGGATCAAGCCCTGTGTGGGGCTCCCTGCTCAGCGGGAAGCCTGCTTCTCCCTCTAACCACTCCCCGTGCTTGTGTTCCCTCTCTCACTGTTCTCTCTCTGTCAAATAAATAAATAAAATTTAAAAAAAAAAGTGGACTCTATTTCTACTTAGATAAAACCCTTATCTTTATTCAGAAAGAATCTTGTTCTTTATTAGCTTGTCATTAAGTCAAGAATTGCCTGTAGGGGGGGCATCTGGGTGGTTTGGACGGTTAAGTGACTGACTCTTGATTTTCGCTCAGGTCATGATCTCAGGGTCCTGGAATCGAGCTGTAGGTGGGGCTCAATGATCAGTGGGGAGTCTGCTTGAGGATTCGCTCTCTTTCCTTTTTTTTTTTTTTAAGATTTTATTTATTTATTTGAGAGAGAGAGAGAGCAGGAGCAGGGCTAGGGGCAGGGGAGCGGGAGAAGCAGACTCCCCGCTGAGCAGGAGGCCCAATGCGGGACTCCATCCCAGGACTCTGGGATCATGACTTGAGCTGAAGGCAGACACTTAACCGACTGAGCCACCCAAGTGCCCCATCTCTCTCTCTCTTTCCCTCTGCCCCTCTCCACACTCACCTGCTCACTCCCTCTCTTTCTCTCTCAAATAAGTAAATAAATCTTAAATTAAAAAAAAAAAGAATTCCCAGTAGGTCCATCTTTACCATCTAAAAATGGCTGAACATAGCAGCAACACACG
The DNA here is from genome assembly GCF_037043125.1 of Eumetopias jubatus. Lineage (NCBI taxonomy): Eukaryota > Metazoa > Chordata > Mammalia > Carnivora > Otariidae > Eumetopias > Eumetopias jubatus. The sequence continues at coordinate 63,115,376 of NW_028274809.1, read as the reverse complement.
TGCAGGTATTGTTGAACAAGTCATCTCTTTTTCAGAGGTATAATTTTGATTTCATATTAAATAATTTTCTATTGTGTCTGGACAATGTGTTCAACATTAACAGATATTTATTAAGCTTCTACTATGTGCCAGACACTATGCTAGGTGATCGCAAAATAGGCAATTCACTGTCATGGTACACAAATCAACACAGAACTAATTGTCTCTGTACAGGAATTTTCTGAGTTGGAAGAGAAGCAACACCGTAATCTTCCTTAACTGGGAAATTGAAATTTTTAAACCATTAGAACATTTTAGCAGATTTTTTGCCAATTCTTTTTTTTAAATTTAAACAATTTAGTGATTGAGTTTAATTTTTAAAGATCTCATTGTTCATTTTATTACAAAATGTGGACTAGATAAGTCTACCCCCTTTTGGATTCTGTTTTAATCAACTTTGATACTCGTGCATATTTTTTCATTTAGGAAACTCTCTTCTCTTTGTATCTTGTGTTTTATTTCCATATCAGGAAGATTTTAAATGGTTAAAATTATTTTAGTTTTGCAATATACCATCCTAAATACAATGCATAAAAAGAGCAAACTTAATGAAATAGTTGGTTTGCCTTTCACGTGTATTTTTATTCAGAGTGAAATTTTCATAATGTATCAACTTTGTAATTTAAGCTAATACGTTAATAATATCAATTCCAGAATATTCCTGGGTTGGCACATAGTGACCCTCAAAAATTAAGGTCTTTATATTTGAACCGATAAAGACTTAAACATAAGTCAATAGCCCTCCATCTGACAATTCCATAAAGACCCGGGGTGATGACTGTAGTCTTCAGGCCTAGAGACTGCTCTTAGTGAGCCATTCAGCTCCTAAAGGCTGTTGTTTCCCTGAGATTTGAGGCTGTTTTATCATCTTAGTGAAGGTATTTCCTAAAGATCCAGACAAAATGTATTCCTTTGCTTTCAAGACAGTTTACCTTTCTTTATCGTATTCATTATACTTCTATAGAAATACAAAGGCTGTTATATTATTGAAGTTCAAGCTTGTCTAGAATCTTTGTTAAGAATGCTGTCTTCACATACTTTCCCTACAATACAGCACAGAAATGCATGAGGTGTCGTCCAGGTGAATCTCGTGGATTAGGTGCCAGACTGCCACCTGGGTTTAAATTCCAGCTCTAATGCTTACCAGCTGTGTGACTTGAAGTTACTTAAACTCTCAGTACCTTGGATTCCTTATCTGTAGAACAAGGTTATGGATAATATCCCCTCACAGGTTGATGAGGAAATATAAATGAGTAGATATATGTAAAGGGCTTGGAAGAGTAATGGGGACATAAAAGTTTTTAAAAAGTAATAACCATTACTCTAAGGTGGCCAGCTCTAACCAAGTCTTATTTTAGAATGAATCAACTTCCCAGCTGAGAAAACATATCACTATAAAGTTCCATGGCTTAAGGCCCTTTGTTTGGTATGATAGCACACTTTTCTTTATGCTTTTGTCTTTGGATCCCAGCAGTAAAGCTTGGGACTTTCCTGCTACGTGGTCTTGTTCTCCAGATCTTGCCCTACCCACCCCCCAGGTTAGAAGTGAAGCATGGCTGTCCTTGAAGAGAAATGGACCCTAAGTGGAAGGTACTCATTTCTTTTCTCATCCCCAATCTTCATTTCTGTAACTTGCAAGTGAAAGGAACACTTCAGAGTTCCTTGCCAAGGCAACCAGCTCAATGTCTTCACTGCATAGTTCAAAACATTATATCGTCAAGAGTTTGTGGTATGAGACATGGTCTTCCTCTAGTTTCAGTGAATGACGATCTTTCTTTAAGTTTGGTGTTTATTCCTTGTAGATATATTTCAGGTAGGGAATTCAGTAAATATATATTCACTGTAGTAGTTATCTATTTTTTATATCAAATATCTAATCTCTCCCTTAGAGAACTATAACATCCCTACTCTTAGCTTTGTTATTGAGGTTAATCTGCCTCCACACCTGGGCTTTGGCAGGAGCTAGTCTAATCCAAAGCATGTATTTTATTTACCTCCTTATCACCAGTGATTAGTTCAGGGATTAGGATGAGCTTGAAATTGCTGAGGTCCTTAACCTGGAAAAAACAGCTAAACAATGGATCCTGCTAGTATAATTTGAGCTCCAAATCAAGCTAGATCTACAAAAACCAAAATTGAGTTTGATATGATTTTATGTATTCATTTAAATGTCATTAAATAAAAAAATAAGGCCAAATGTGAAGATCTGCTTAGGAAAACTGTACTTTTTTGCTCACTGTACTGCCACTGTTAAAATACTATCTTGGGCCAAGCCCATGATAAAATAGGAGAGGACTTTGTTAGGCACAAGCCCCAGATGCTTCTCCAGAAACAAAGGCACTGACTGGTGTCATATCCCTCCCCCACTCCTCAACATAAACACAGAGCCATCTGAGGGAAAGTCAACCAGGACAATGACTACCTAACTTGCTTACACCAAGCCACGCACCCCACCCCATGCTCTGGTGGGACTGCCCTTTTCAGTCAAGCTTGTCTCAGTCCCAGTGAGGCAGCTCCCCCTCTCCACACCCCAAGGAGACAAGCACAAACCCCTGCCCACACCAGATCTCCCATCCAGAGAGTTCTGTTGGGCTTCAGTTCTGGTGGAGTTGGTGTCAGGTCTCATTTTGCAAGTAGATTAGAGCACACCTAGTTAAAACTCACCACATTCAGGCCAGGGACCAGACACTGCCCACAGCAGTCAAGAGGCAGATCACTGGCCTGAAGGATAGCAGCCAAAACATGACAGCCGAGTGCACACAGCATATACTGCAGACACCCTGTGAAGCGCCAGGCCCTGGGCACTACATGATCTCTTCTTCATAAGGCCATTACTTTCAGGGGCAGGAGACATAACTAGCTTTTCAATCATACAGAAGAAGGCAGAGACTTAGACAAAATGCCAAGATGGAGAAATTTACCCCAAATGAAAGAACAAGATAGGGTCACAGCCAGAGATCTAAGCAAAACAGGCATAAGTAACATGCCTGATGAAGAATTTTAAAGCAATGATCATAAGGATACTCACTGGGCTTGAGAAAAGAATAGAAGACATCAGGAGACCCTTACCACAGAGATAAAAGAGTTAAAAAAAAGAATTAGAGATGAAGAATGCAATAACTGAGATTGGAAACAGGTCTGATGCAATGAAGAGCAGGCTGGAAGAAGCAGAGGAATGAATTAGTGGCCTAGGAGACAATATAATGGAAAATAATGAAGCTGAACAAGAGAGAAAGAAGAATTATGCAACACAAGAATAAATTTAGGAAACCCAGTGACTCCATCAAATGTAATAATATTCATATTATAGGAATCCCAGAAGAAGAGAGAGAAAAGGAGGCAGAAAATTTATTTCAAGCAATAATAGCAGAAAACTTCCCTAATGTGGGGAAGGAAACAGACATCCATATCCAGGAGGCACAGAGAATGCCCTTCAAAATCACAAAAGCAAGCCAACACCTAGACATAATCTAATTAAATTTTCAAAATATAATGATAAAGAAAAAAATCTTAAAATAAGCAAGACAAAAGAAGTCCTTAACTTACAAGGGAAAACCCATAAGGCTAGCTGGAGATTTCTCAACAGAAACTTGGCAAGCCAGAAGAGAATGGTATGATATATTCAAAGTGCTGAATGGGAAAATCTGCAGCCAAGAATACTCTATCCAGCAAGGCTATCATTCAGAATGGAAGCAGAAATAGAGTTTCCCAGGCAAACAAAAACTAAAGGAGTTCATGACCACTAAACCAGCCCTGCAAGAAATATTAAAGGGGGGAGGGGTCACCTGGGTAGCTCCATCGGTTAAGCGTCTGCCTTTGGCTCAGGTCATGGTTCCAGGGTCCTGGGATTGAGCCCCATGTCGGGCTCCCTGCTCAGCAGGGAACCTATTTCTCCTCTCCTGCTCCCCCTGCTTGTGCTCTCTCTCTTTCTGTCAAATAAATACACCAAATCTTAAAAAAAAAAAGAAAGAAATATTAAAGGGAACTCTGAGTACAGAGGAGAGACCAAAAGTGATGAAGACAAGAATCAGAGAAAATATCCAGAAACAACAATAAAACAAGTAATAAAATTGCAATAAATACATATGTATCAGTAATTATTTTGTAAATGGACTAAATGCTCCAATCAAAAAACACAGGGTGTCAGAATGGATTAAAAAAAAAAAGCCATCTATATGCTGCCTACAAGAGACTTATTTTAGACATAAAGACACCTGCAGACTGAAAGTGAGGGGGTGCAGAAACATTTATCAAGCAAATGGATGTCAAGAGGAAGACGGAACCTAAATACTTATATGGGACAAACTAGACTTTTTTGTTCTTGTATTGTTTTTATCCTGCTTTCATATTAGGGTAATACTGGCTTTAAAGAATGACTTTAAATGTCTGCCCTCCATTCCATTATTTGTAAGATTTTAATAAAGATTGTCATTTTTTTGTTTTTGTTTTTATTTTTTTAAATGGTAGAATTCACCAATGAAACCATGTAGTCTTGGGCTTTCTTGTGCTGGGAGATTTTTGCTTCCTATTTCAACTTTCATTCTTGTTATTGGTCTAAGATTTCCTATTTTTTGGATTCAAGATTCATGATTCAATCTTGGTATCTTGTGCATTTTTAAGAATTATCTGCTTTTTTCCCAAATTATCTCCCAAGTTATCTGATTTGTTAGTATATAACTGCTTATAGTGATCTGTTATCACACTATGTATTTCTGTGGTATCTGCGGCATTGTTTTCTCTTCTAGTTCTCATTTTGATTTTTGAGTCTTTTTTTTTAGTGTAAAGCATGCCATTTTTATTTTTTTGAAAAACGTGTCATTACTTCCAATGTTATGTTATTGCTTATTCTGGTCTCTATTCTATTTATTTCATTTTTATTATTTGCTTTCTCTACTAAATTTGTTAAGTTTCTTCTTTTTCTAGTTTCTTGGGGTATAATTTTTTATTTCAACTTTTTTTCTTAATATACGCATTTATAGCATAAGTTTCACTCTACCATCTGCTTTTGCTGCACCCCATAGGTTTTCAAATATTGTGTTTTCTTTCTTGTTTGTTTTGATATATATGGATTTGCTGTTTGATTTCTTACTTGGCCCATTGCTTGTGCATTAGTGTGTTGTTTAATATTTACTATTATTTAATATGAAAAATACAAAATAAAATGTTGGTAGCACACACTCCAATCTCTAGGGCAGTTTATTAACCTTTTCTCTCTACAGAGATAATATCAATCAATGGTTCCTAAAAGCTGGTCTGCACAACGGGATGGGTCAGTGACAACATTCCCACCAACCCATAGCATTCTTTTCAGATAAATTCTACTGCTATATGATGGTGAGCAGAGCTCTGAGCCAAGTCCTAGGCATGAGAGGCAACTGAGGGGAAGTGCTCTGAAACTCTCTTCCTACTCTAGATAACTGGCTGGAAAATTCCCCCTAGACTTCAGGGAGTAGCAGAAGGAACTGGAGGCATGGCCATTGTTTTGTGGCTTTTAGTTGTGCCCAAGATATCCTGAACCAGTATTATGTGGCTTCCATTATAGACAGCATACCTAAATACAACTGAATTCGCAAGGAAATGATAGTGACAAAAAACAGAATCTTAACTGTTTTTTTTTATTTTTTTTAAGATTTTATTTAATAGAGAGAGAGAGACAGAGAGAGAGGGAACACAAGCAGGGGGAGTGGGAGAGGGAAAAGCAGGCTTCCCGCGGAACAGGAATCCTGATGCGGTGCTCGATCCCAGGTCCCTGGGATCATGACCTGAGCCGAAGACAGTCGCTTAACCAACTGAGCCATCCAGGCGCCCCAAAAACCAGAATCTTAGAACAAGTTGACATTTTAACTTTAGTCTGTGTTGAAGAAGATTCCAAGATGGCAAACTTATATCCAGACCACAATTAAACAGTATAAATGTTATAAAATGGAAATGGATTGTAAATTTTCCACTTTTGGATTTTCAAAAGTGTATCTATCCTTCTTTGAGTATCTTAGTAGAATCCTGCCAACCTTCTGATGTGAAGGTTTGCCCTTTATTTTAACTATAGATTCCTTTTGGTGTGAGAGAAAAACATTCTTTCCTTTATGATATTAGAATGATAGTAGATAGTAGTATTTACTTTTGCCAAGTACATTTCAAAATTTGCTAACCTTAGCTTGGACCCACATTCCTAATTTTTTATTACTAGTCCATGACCTTAAAAAGCTTGGAGGGGCACCCCGGTGTCTCAGTCAGTTAAGCGTCTGCCTTCAGCTTCGGTTACGATCCCTGGGTCCTGGGATCAAGCCCCACATCGGGCTCCCTGTTGCTCCCCCTGCTTGTACTCTCTTGCTCTCTCTGGCAAATAAATAAATAAAATCTTAAAAAAAAATAAAAAATAAAAAGCTTGGAAACCAATGAGACACAGTGTTGGTTGTACAAATTCCCATTTCCAGGCTAGCCTTAAACTGCCCATGCCTGCCATTAAAAAATATGTATACACACACACATATATATATATACACACATAGTACACTAACTTTCATTTTAGAAAGGACACATTTGACTTTATAAATTTTATTTCTTAAGATTTTAATTAAAATAATTTAAAGAAATACACCACACAGAAATGTTACAGAAATACAAAAAAATTATAGGCAAACAATGGATAATGAGAATTCTTTTTAAAAGAGATACACGACGATAAAAAAAAAAGAGAGCGAGATACACAATAGGGAAGAAAAATGAACAATTTTTATATACTATTCATACGTTAATTATAAACCATAGCAGTAAAAGCTTTCCGAACATTGGCAAGAAAGGCCGAGAAATTGTTGGTCTTCCTTACATTCTCTTGAAATTCTGCCAGGCACTCAAGATGAGGAGCACTATCTGACACTAGAAGAAAAAGAAAAAAAAAAAAGATAATTTGAATGAGATTTTTTTTATGGAAGAGAAGTGTTTCTAATTTAGATGCTTTCATCTGATTCAAATCATTTCAAGTCCATTTTACTGAAATGCTTTGAGCACAGAACAATAGATACAATTGATTTTCATATCCTAACTATCTTTTGGACCTATTCTTTGTTTAATCTCTAAATATTAAAATCTTAAGTACTACAATCTTACTTTAAAGGTAAACAGATGGTAGTCAAGGGATTGAAGAGCTTAGTGATAAAGAACAGAATGCTATTTCCCATCATCTTTCTATACATTTTGTTTTCACTAAACTGTTTTAACAGGTGTGTGTGTTGTTTTTTTAAACGGTTAAGTCAGTTTTCTCTGTAAACTTTGGCTTGACTTCTAGTTTCTGGTCACTAGATCAAAAGAGAACAACTTTCAAAGCCAACTTTTAGTAATTTATTATGGGGAAAAAATCTTAACTTTTATAAGTTTTCATTAGAAAACGTGACTGCTGTTCTACAAGTGGTAATTATAGGGCTTCCTAATCAAATGAAACACAAAGTCACAAGTAACCGTACGGCTCTCCACGTAGTTGTACAAGACGGTACATCTTGGGACCAAGTCTCCAGGGAGGGTGGTCAAGGGAAAGGAATGATCCAGCTTTCTCTCCCAACAATTTGGTCCTTTGTCCAAGGAGAAGAAATCCGACCATGTCAGCTTTCCAGCTCTCTGGTTGAGATCGCTTAGGAAACAAGGACCATGACCACAAGAGAAAGAATAGCAAGGAGCACTTGGTTCAAAATCACACTGTAGATTCTATTTTGATACACTATCAAATACTGTGATACTACGTAGCAAGAGAGAATATACAATTTGGAGAACACTAAAAACCTAGGTATGTGGTTTTTTTGGGTTTGCTTTTTAAAATTTAGCACTCATTAAAAAATATTTACTGAGAGAATATATAAATACAATATACAACAGAAATTCCTACAATAGTAATTCCATGAGAACGAGGACCAAGTCCCCCAGGTCCATTAGGGAGCCAACTCAGCAGCTCTCCTGAGTGTCTATCTGCTATAAATGCTTTAAGATGAGAACACAGGTCTAATGAGCTGAGAACCATTTTCCTCAATTCCGATAAATGAAAAATTACTTTAAAGGGGGCACTAGAAGAATTAAAAAGAAATAAATATATTTCCATTCTCTTCTTGTTCCCCCTATTATCAATCATATATATTCCCCATAAATTGATGACCTTCTGGCCGGCTGGAGAATCAGTAAGTGAGCTAAATTATCAATGTGTGGGATTTTTCAGGAGACAGTAATATTTCTTAAATTGATTTTTGGGAAAATAAATGATCACATTCTGATGACTTAGCATTTGCTTTTAAAATCAACTACTTGCATAAATTATAATATTCATATTTACATAGTTATATCCTTTATAATAGCTTTAAGCTCTCTAAAAGGATAATTCAAACTGGTATAGGAAATGCATTGATCTGTGGTCTTTAACACTTTTCTGCCACTGTGGCACCATGCCATTCTGAAGAAAAGGTACATATTTAGGAACCTACATAATAACTATAAATCACAACTATACTCACAGGCTTTAGAAGACACTATCCCATGAAGCAAGACTGGCAAAGAAAGCACTACCTTGTGGGAATTACTTTCCTTCCTATTACTTTCTATGTGGAGTCAGATAACATTTGCGGATGCCAATCTTAACTACCAGTTAAGAGATAGGAATACATACCTTCATATTCCTTGGCTTCATTTAGGTGGAGGGAAAACATAAATGGGTTCTCAGGATGCTTAGGGTCAATATTAGTGAATATAAACTGTAATTTATCACCTGAAAAGAGAGATTAGATTATTTGGTATGAAGAGTATTTTATCGTGCCAAGGGTTCCAATGGAGATGAGCTTTCTCACCTCTGTCCTTAATATCTATATGCTAAATACATACATACATATATGTATACTTAACAAAGCCTCCAAATGTACAAGCTACAAATTAGTTTTAAATGAACTCTAAATACGATTTTTAAAAAGCACAACAAAAGAAAATAATTGATACACTGGACTTCATCAAAAAATACAAACTTTTGTCCTTCAAAGGATATTATCAAGAGTGAAAAGGATAACCCACAGAATGGGAGAAAATATTTGTAAATCGTATCTCTGACGTGGATTTAATATATAGGATATATTTTAAAAAACTACAACTGAACAACTAAAAGAAAAGCAACCCAATTCAAAAATGGACCGAAAGGACTTGAATAGATATTTCTCCAAAGAACAGACACAAGTGGTCAATAAGCACATGGGAAGATGCTCAAAACCACTAATCACTGGGGAAATGCAAACCAAACTACAATGAGATATCATTTCACACCTACCAGGACAGCTATAACAAAACAAAACAAAAAAGAAAAGTGTGGATGAAGACGAATGCAAGATGGTGCTGAGGCTGTGGAAAAGTTTGGCAGTGCCTCAAAAAGTTTAAATTAAGAATTACCATAGGACCCAGTGACTCTATTCCGAGGTACGTACTCAAAAGCACTGAAACTAGGGACTCCTGTAACTTTGCCAACGTTTATAGCCGCATTACTCACGGCAGCCAAAAGGTGGTAATAACCGTGTGTTCACTGATGAATGATCAGATAAACAAAATATGGTATATACACACAATGGAGTATTATTTGGTCATAAAAAGGAAGGAACTTCTGATACATGCTACAACATAAATGAACCTTGAAAACATGCTAAGTAAAATAATCTAGATGCAAAAGAACAAATACTATAGGATTCTACCTATATGAAATAGAATAGGTAATTATAGAGACAGGAAGTAGATTAGAGGTTATGAGGGGCTGGGGGGAGGAATAAGAAGTTATTGCTTAATGAGTACATAATTTCTGTTTGTAGTGATGAAAAATTCTGGAAATGTGATGATTGCACTGCATTGTCAATGTAATTAATGTCCCTGAATTGTATGATAAAAATAGATAAAATAGCAAATTCTAGGTCATAGTTTTACCACAATAAAAAAATGTACTACTGAACAGATTTAATTTGACCTTTTCTACACAGTAATCCAGACTTAATGCCTATTTTCCAAAAGACCTCCAAATGCTCCCAAAGGAGTAAATGCCCATTAGAAATTAAAAATCGCAGCCACAAAGTAGAAACTCACATGCATTTTAATTTTGCTCTACAGCATAAAAAATTAGGAAATCTCATTTTAAAAATAGCTTTAATTAGGTCACGGCTTGTGTGGAGTCAGCTCACGGGTCTGGGAGACCCGAAAATTGAGAGCTTCTTCGCACCCCAGCAGCTGCACCCGACAGCTCTGCGGCCGTCACCACGCCACAAAATGAATACATTGAGTTGCACCGGAAGAGATATGGTTATCGTTTGGATTACCATGAAAAAAAAAAAAAAGAAAGAAGGTCGAGAGGCTCATGAACGATCAAAGAAGGCAAAAAAGATGATTGGTCTGAAAGCTAAGCTCTACCATAAACAGTGCCATGCTGAGACAATACAAATGAAAAAGACTATCAAGATGCAGGAAAAGAGAAACACCAAAAAAAGGAATGATGAAAAGACTCCACAAGGAGCAGTACCTGGACAGAGAGGGACAGTCCCAAGCTAAAGTACTTTCCAATATGATTAAACAAAAACAAAAAGAGAAAGCGGGAAAATGGGAAGTTCCTTTACCCAAAGTCCGTGCCCAGGGAGAAACAGAAGTATTAAAAGTGATTCGAACACAAAAGAGAAAGAAGCAAGCATGGAAGAGGGTGGTCACTGAAGTCTGCCTTGTCGGAGACAGCTTTACTGGAAAACCACCTAAATATGAAAGATTCATTAGACCAATGGGCTTACGTTTCAAAAAGGCCCATGTAACACACCCTGAACTGAAAGCCACCTTTTGCCTGCCAATACTTGGTGTAAAAAAGAAGCCTTCATCCCCACTATATACAACTTTGGGGGTTACTACCAAAGGTACTGTAACTGAGGTGAACCTGAGTTGGGCCTTGTGACACAAGAAGGCAAAGTTATTTGCGGAAAATATGCCCAGGTTACCAACGGTCCTGAAAATGACGGATGCATAAATGCAGTCCTGCTGGTTTGACAGCAGTTTCAGACAAGAAAATCCTTATAACTACTGAAGACTACACACCGATCAGGGAGACCACCATTACTGTGGTGGTTCTGAACACTACCAAACAGCCTTACATATCTGCAGTCATCAAGAGAAGGATTTATTCTACTGTGAAAAACATTAAAATAGACATTTATTAAAATAAAAAAAGTTTTAATTACAAAAAGTAATATTGAAAAACATTTGTCTTACATTTTTATTCAAAATGAAATAATTACATTAGTACACCAGATTTTTTTAAAAAGATTTATGTATGTATGTACATATGTATGTATGTATGTATGAGAGGGGTGGGGAAGGGCAGAGGGAGAGAGAATCTTAAGCAGACACCATGCTGAGTAGAGAGCCTGACACCCATCGCAGGTTGCAGGGTTTGATCTCACAACCCTGAGATCATGACCTAAGCTGAAACCAAGAGTCTGTCACTTAGCTGATTATGCCACCCAGGCGCCCCCAGGACACCAGATTTTTAAAAGTGTTAGTAGTAATGGGAGGGAAACATGCCAAGGAAGAAAGACTTCCTAAGATAATGAAGGCTTTAATTTGGGCTGTCTTCTTTAAAAAACATTTCCTGACTTTGAGGGCTATGAGAAAGTTTTATTTTTAAATCTGAAATAATTGTAAAGCTTTCTGGTTCAAAAGCACCTCAGGATGACATTAAGTCCAATGGATCAAAAATTCAGAGTTGGACCCTGTATTTTCCTCTAATCAAAAGGTTATTTTTTATTAAAAGCTTATTCCAACAGATGAAGGGGTGGGGCAGAAACAAGACTAACAGATATATGAATGAAGAGCCCAGACAATCAAAGAAATATAATTAAATATACAGAAAAAAAGTTTACCTTTTCATTAATAATCAAAGAAATGCACTTAAAAATAAATGCTCCAATTATATCTAGTCAACTGCCAAAAAAACCAAACACAAACAAACTTAAAAAACTACCATTTTTGCAAGAAAACAATGAAATGGATACTCTTTACATTGTAGAGAGGTGTGCACAAAAGAATATGGCAGGCCTGACGCTGCTATCATTAAGAATTTTAGAAAGGTCTCCTTGCAAGTTCGTCGTTGGCTGGTGTTGGGGCCCCCCAAAACACCCCAGATTTGAAGAGTCACAAGGAGGACTCACAGGACTCCCCATAGGGTCATACTCAGGGCTATGATTTATTACAGAGAAAGGCTACGGCAAAATCAGCAAAGGGAAAAACACATGGGGTGAAGTCCAGAGAAAACCACCACAAGCTGCAAGAGTCTCTGATGAGCTTCCCCGGTAGACAACACTTTACACGTATTGTCACATTCAGTGCTAAGGGAATTAAGCACATCCTGTGTGACTCTGCTGGCTTAAGACTCTTAAAAAATTATGTCTAAAAAAGTGTTTCTTTACTGCTGAGCCCAGTGCCTTTTTTGGGCTGATTTTGTTTTGTGTCCTCTCTGCAATAAACCTGAGCCATGAATATGACTATATGCAGAGTCCTGTAAGTCTTTCCAGGGAATCACCAAACCTGATGGTGATCTTGGGGACTGATAACACAAAGAATACTGATATAAATTGGCACATATACTACACGTAACGCCATTAAAATATTTACATGCTTTAACCCAGTAATGCCTCTCTGGGAATTCCATGGAAATTATACAAAAGAAATGGAGAAGTCTATATTCACTGTAGTACTTCTAAAACTGAACCACAGGCAGAATCCAAAGGTTAAGTTAGAAACAAACCTGTATTAAATGATAGATAAAAGACTGGATAAATTAAGATACATTAATGGAATGAATTATTACACTACCATTTTAAAACTACCATAGGAAGGCGACAGCAACTGGAAAAATGCTAATCATACAATGCCAGTAAGAACAAGGAAAAAAATTATGTTCGTGGTGGCAGTCATGCCAAAAATACATTTATTAAAATACTGGATGATAAATAACCAAGGCAGCAGTAATTATGTTTGGATGATAAAAATGTTTAAATTCTTTCCTATTTTCTAAAAAGTTAATGATGTTGTCATTATTTTCTTTGAAAACATTTTTTAAATTCGCTACTTAAGATATGCCTTTCTAATCTTGTATGTTTTACTTACGTTAATATACATACCATAAATTTTTCGAATTTCTAGTCCAAGTCGATCTTTATATAAGTCTGCAGATTTCTGTAGTCTTTTCAACCTCTCTTCATTAGCTCTGTTAGCAGCAGAAATAGCTATGATTTTTAAAAAAATACACATATTTGAATATGAAATTTTTTTAGACAAAGAGACTTCACAGCATAAAAAATGTGCTTAATAGTTCCTGGCAGAGAATGTGTGATCAATAACTCTATTGCATAAATTATACTATGGCTTCTCCAGACAAATCTTTAGTGAAACTGTCTCCCACTCTGCTTAATTAAGCTGCCATATCAATTGCACTATGACTCTGGTTATATTAGAAATCAAAAGGACCTTTAAGTGAAACAAGAGAAAATACAGCCCACTTAGCTAACTTCACACAGCTTCCTTGCAGAACTGAGTGGCTGGCTATGCCCCTGAGGTATGTCATCCATTTTTAGTAATGAACTGGAAAGAAGGCAAGAGATACAGAACTGTGAACCATCACCACTTTGAAATTTAGGTTAATGTTTTAAATATGTGTATAACTGGAAACTTACTTTCCTTCTTCTTAGCATATTCTTCCTTAAGATCCTGAATATTTGCAGTCAGTACTTCCAGTTTCTGCTTTTTGTCTTTTATTTCAGCAATCAACCTTAACAAGTTATCTTTTTTTTCTTGAATGAGGTTATTCTGCCTACAGATCTCTGTAAGAAACACAAAGTGTTAGCTAGAATATATATACTTTGCTCTCCAACATCTATCACAGATAAGAAATATTGACTTTCATAAGATCAATAATGTTTTAATTGGTAAGTGCTTCCTAATGGTTCAAAAATTATAAAGAACAAAAAGAAAGAAATCCTATTCTTTTCTATTTGCATTTGAAAATAAAAGACCCTTGCAGCTCTACTCTTCAAATAAGTACATAAATAAAGCTCACCATCAAAGACAACCAAAATCTGGACAATATTTTTATTCAGTGCTTTAAAGAAAGAGTTCATTCTAATGCTATATTAACGATTCTGGAAGATACTAAAAAAAAAAAACAGAAAGAAGTGAAGGAAGAGAGGAAGGGAGACAGGTAGGAAGGATGAAACCTCATTTACATTTGTAATAAACAAAACATCTAGGAATAATCTAGACCAAGAAATATGTAGGCCCTATATGAAAAAAAGGGCAAAACCTGTCTGTGACATGTATTTGATTTGACCTGGATGTATGGAAAGACATTTTATGCTTCTAAATATTATAAAGATGTCACTATTTCCCAAATTCATTTCTATATTAATGCAGTCCCAATGGAATTTGAGGGAAGGGAAAGGGAAGACCTAAAAAAGTAACTATAAAATTTATCTGATGAATACACAGGTGAGAATAGTTAAGGAAATACAGTAAGAAAAATAATGAGGAAAGGGACTTGTCCTATTAAATTTAACATCTGTGATTGTGACACTTTTAATACAATAGTGGGGTACCAGCTGAAGAAATGACATATAGTTTAAACAAAAACGGCATTTCCAAACAAACATTGCTATATTTAGGAAATTAATATGAAAAATGAAATATGAAAACAAGTGGTAGATGGTTCCCCAAACCATACTGAAATCCAAAATAAATTCCATATTTATTAAATATTTAAATGTAAAATGAAATCTTGCAAAACCTAAAAGGCAGTATCTGAATATAAAATTAGTTCTATGGGGAAAGATCTTTTTACTCAAAGGCAAAAAGAAATCAAAGAGAAAAACATATACCAGCTACATAAAAGTTAGTACGTAGGCGAAAAGCCTCACATTTGATTCAAATAAGCATTAAACTCTACTATATGCTAGGAACTTTGTTCAACACCGTCTATTTCTGTAAACTTACTTAATTTTCACTATAATACATTTTGTAGATCTAATTTAAAGGAGGAAAAAGGCTCAGCAGATGACTAATGTACCCAAAGCCTTATTTGCTACGATGCAATAAATAGAAGACCTGGATTCAAACTCAAGATTTGACTTCAAAGACCATGCTTTTGAGCATTAAATATTCTCCCCCAACTATTTGTTTATTTATTTATTTATTTGACACAGAGAGAGAGAGAGAGAGAGCACAAACAGGGGGAGCAGCAGACAGAGGGAGAGGGAGAAGCAGGCTCCTTGCTGAGCAGGGAGCCCGACTCAGGGCTGATCCCAGGACCCTGAGATCATGACCTAAGCCAAAGGCAGCCACTTAACTGACTGAGCCACCCAGGTGCCCCTCCCCTGACTGTTCTTAATCTAAAGAAGACACAAATATAAATTCCTAAGACAAAAACAGACAAAGGAATAAACAAAGGAAATGTAGATTGCAGATGGTTAATAAATATGAAAGACAATTTAACCCAAGTAGTAATCACAGAAATGCAAATAAAGCAGTAACATACCAATTTTAATTTAGTACAATGTTTACAAAAATAATAGCTAGCAGTTGAGAAGAAGGCAAAATACTAAGAGTTTTTTTTTTTTTAAGATTTTATTTATTTGACAGAGAGAGCGAGACAGCGAGAGAGGGAATGCAAGCAGGGGGAGTGGCAGAGGGAGAAGCAGGCCTTCCCACCGAGCAGGGAGCCCAATGCGGGGATTGATCCCAGGACCCTGGGATCATGACCTGAGCCAAAGGCAGACACTTAACGACTGAGCCACCCAGGCGCCCCAATACTAAGAGTTCTTATGGCATATCTTTGACATTGCAAAACAAGTCTTAAGGATATTCAAATCATGTCCTTTGATTAGTTATTCCATTTCTACAAGTTACTTTAAGAAAACAAGATGTGTGCAAGTACTTATATACAAAAGATTATTTTCAGTATTATTTATAATGGTGAAAAACTGAAAATATCCTAAATGGCTCATGGGTAAATTATTAAATACAGTATATCAGTAAGGCAGAATATTTTTTCAAAGAATTTAGCAATATGGAAAAATACTCTAAAAAAAAGTTATATAGATACCATGAACAAAATTGTCAGAAATATTACATAGCACATGAAAAAGAAAAAAGAACGTAACTTTGTTAAATATGATTCTCAACGTTTCAGATAATTTGTTTACTTTTCTGTATTTTCCAAGAATTTGGGCATGATCATATATTGTCAAGTATAATTTAAAAATAGACATTTTATCAGAATTAACAAAGAAAAATGCTTTAAAAAAAAATTCAATTTAAACCCAAACCAAAGCCAAAAACAGTTCAGCCATTTCTTCTCCCAAACCCTGCTCTGGCAACCACCAATCTGTTATCTATGAGTTTGCTTTTTTGTTTTAAAAAAAAGTTTTTTTTTGGATTCCACACATATCATATAGTATTTGTCTCTCTGCCTGACTTATTTCACTTAGCATAATGCCCCCGGGGCCCATCTGTGTCACAAATGTCAACATTTCATTCCTTTCATGGCTTTATTCTATCATATATATATATATATATAGTACACACACACACACACACACCCCCCACAACCACTTTATCCACTCATCCATCTATGAACACGTAGGTTGTTCCCTTAACTTGGCTATTGTAAATAATAAACACCTGGGTGCAGATATCTTTTCGAGTTAGTTTTCGTTTTCCTCTAATAAACAGCCATAGTGGGGATCACATGGTAGTTCTATTTTTAATTTTCTGAGGAACCCCCATACTATTTTCCAGAGTGGCTGCTACAGAAAAATGCTACTTTAAAAAAAGATAAGTATGTTGTATGACAAAAAAGATGCATATTTAAAGTCCAAAGGTCTTGGTTCCATTCTGGGTCCTCAGTTGTCACCCAAGGACCTTGGTCAAATTACAACTTCGGCGAC
Organism: Eumetopias jubatus; assembly: GCF_037043125.1. NCBI lineage: Eukaryota > Metazoa > Chordata > Mammalia > Carnivora > Otariidae > Eumetopias > Eumetopias jubatus. Next base: position 63,098,364 of record NW_028274809.1, on the reverse strand, counting down.
GCTTATAAAACAAGGATAATAACGGCTGCTCCATTTATTTACTTCACAGGGCTAGAGTCTCCAATAATAATAATATGGAAACTTCTAAACTATTAAGGATACATAAATACCACACATGTCAGTGTATTTATTATAATATTTAAAGAACTGTATGAGGGCACCTGGGTGGCACAGTCAGTTGGGTGTCTGACTCTTGATTTTGGCTTGGGTCGTGATCCCAGGGTTGTGGGATCAAGCACATTGGCCCTGTGCTCAGCCCAGAGTCGGTTTGTGATTCTCTCCCTCTGCCCATCCCCCCTACCCCCTGCTCTCTCAAATAAATAAATAAATAAATAAATCTTTAAAAAAAAAAAAGTTCTGGAACCTTTCAGAAAGAAAAGAAAAGAGAAGAAAGAAAAGAAAAGAGAAGAAAGAATGAACTGTATGGATTTGTGCCAATACAAATGTAAGGGCCCTTGATGTTGCATAACTATTATTTTATGTGTACACAGTCAGCCGTCTCTTTTATTCTCTAGGGCAGGTATTTCAAACTTTCACTACCACTCACCACACAAACACTCCCTTGAATTTTCCTTCCATGTGGAAAGGTTGTTTTATGGTACACTGGATCAAATGTATGACCTTAGCTAAGTTTCTTAACCTCAGTGAGCTTCAAATTTCTGTCTTGTAAAGATTTCAGGATTTAAGAGCCTGGTCCATAGTAAATGCCTCTCACTTTGAACAGAGATCTTCCTTCTCTCGATAAATAGAACAGATGTTCCAGGTGGGCCAGAATTTTTGGCTAATTTGTTCTCTGCAGTATCTTTCTAGAAGGGTACCTGCACAGAGTAGCTGCTCAACAAATACGTGGTAAGTTCCCTCAAGCTTGCCGACTCCCCAAATGTATCTATATCAGTATCCTCTCCTGACAGAGTACCAGTGGCTTCTTCTCCAATCCATGGTTAATCCAGATTCCCTCCCCTCTATTCTACTACTCATTGTCCCCTGACCCCTTTTTTCAACATCTGTTTCTCCACTGACTTCTTTCCTGCAGCAAATAAACATGCTCATTTTAGGGTAGACACCTTAAAAATGAAAAAACTTCTGTGCTCACTCAGCCCATTCCATTATCATAGCAATTATTACAATGTATTTTAATTGTGGATTCCCTGTGTATTCCACTAAATTGTAAGCAGTATGTAGACATTATACTTTGTGCACTGTTTGTGCTAGGCAACTATCAGTCAAATATTCACTGAATTAATTACACAGGTAAATTATATTTCTGTTCAAGCATAAACTGATTTTTTAAAGAAAAACAATTGATAATGTTTTTAGTTTTTAGACTATTTAGAGCATATTTTCACTATAGGTCATCTTTAAGAGCACACTGAGACTCAGAGTAGCAAAAATTGATAGTTTCAAACTTATGTTTCTAATCCCCAGCAATTCTACAAACCAAGAATGTTTACACACACACACACACACACACACATATACACACAAGTGGTTTTCCTTTCTGCTTGTGGTTACAGAAGAAATGAAAACAATAAAAGGGCAAGGAAGCTTCAGGGCAGCTCAGACAGTAAATACGGGTAAAAGGCTAGCATAATAGCCTACCAGGGCTCCAAAATCGAACGGCTTTAGGGGCCAAATAATAAGTAAAGTGGGCAAAACAAAGCCAAAGAAATTACTGGGGATTGTAGCAAATTCAAGGACACATGTTCCATCTAAAGACATTCCATTAATAGTGTTTAAAACATGGTGCCATGAAATTTAGCCTGTGGCCTCTGGCCACAAGTCTGTGATCTGTGTGATCTGTGTATAAGAATTCAATAAAACCTACATATACACCGTGGAAACTCCAGAGTGGTATAAACGAGAGGGCAAGAATAACAGGAAAAATATGGAGAAAACAGTCAAGAGTACTAACCCTACCCCCAAAGAACTGAGGAACTCCAGCTTTTCAACCCCCAGCCTATGATTTCCAATGAGAAAAACTCATTTTTCAAATAACTGGCATTTACACATCAGCACAGATGAATCTCACAAGCATACTGATGAATAAAAAAAGGGACAGAATATACACAAAGTGATGCCATTTATATAACATTCAAAAACACAATACTAAATACTAAGAGGTTAGTTCTGGAAGGTGGGAGAAGAGAAAAGTATACATGGGATGTTCTATTTCTCAAGCTGGGTTGTAGGTACACAAATGTTTATTAGTTTTATACGTATGTGTATATATATATATATATATACACACACACACACACAATACATTGTTTTATTTGTATGAGGGATGGCCTAAAGATGTTCAATCTAAAAAAACTGTGATTTACAGTTTGTCACCTACGATTTTGATATTCCAGAAACATCTCAACCATTCGTTCTTCTTCCTTTAATTTCACGGACAGCTTTTCTGAAAGAGAAATTGGAATTGAAGTTTTAATTCAGCTGAAATAACGTAAAAAGCAAGAACAACAAAACAGCATGTTACAAGTTAACTTCAGTTACCTCCACATGCTTTGATGGAGTCTTTGTAGGTGTCTCTTAGCCCCACCATCCCACAGGAAGTGTCACTGACAGTGCTTTTGAATTTATTCCAAAATTCATTTATGCTTTTATCAAATAGTGCAAGTTCGTCCTCTATCATTTTGGAAGAAAATGCTACAAAACAAATAGAACATTATATTTCTTATGAGTCATTAAAATCAAATCAGGCTCATATTACAATCAAGCATATTTTGGCAGTGTGACCTTTGCTAGAAAATAGCAGCTTACTTTTAACTCTAGATACTCCAAGGCAGATCAAGCCACCTGGACTTAACCACCGTTAAGATGCAAGATTCCAGGAAAGACATCTTTATCTCCGAGGGACTCGTCAGTAGTGTAACTGCACAAGACACTCACACAGCTCTATGACCTTGGGAAAAAGATTCTGACTCCGTTTTCTCACAAGTAAAATTGGTAACTTATAAGGCGTTTCCAACTCTGACCATGTGAATTCTCGCCTGCATTGCCAGGTCCCAGATGGATGGCCCCCTCTCATAGGATAAGACCCCACATCTAGCCTGTCTCTCCCTCCCACTAAGATCAGGAAAAGTAGCACTAAACAGGCGACTGGAGTGGGAATTTAGTGAGCTTAGTCCAGGAAAGGTACAAGTCACCTGCACTCTCTGGGTCTTGGTGTCCTCTTCTGTAAAGCAATGTCCGGTAAGACTGCAGGCTCCACCAGTTTTCTGTAACGCTAAAACCATCCCAAAAACCTAAAACCTTACCAGGAGGGCCACAGAACTCTCGTTCGCTGAAACCCGGAACCTTTCAGCCTCACCGCCGCCCACCCCGACGTGCAAACAACAAGCCGTGCATTTCAGACCTCGTTCCCGAAAATAAGTCCCGCCCGGAAACCCACTTTTCCTTATCGCCACAGGCGGATCGGGGAGCCCTGGTGAGTTCCCACCTCCCTCACCTTCTCCAGGAGGCCTGAGCCCCGCCACCTACCCACAAAAGACCCACAAAAGACCTGAACCAATTCGAGCCAAAACTGGATCTCCAGAAGCAGGTCCCGAAGCCGCGCCGACTTTCCTATTTCAAATCTTAGGGCGCCTTGCTCCTCCCGCCCTCGGGCGTCCATTCGCCTTCGGATTGGCTGATAGCTAGACTCCTCATGAAGGGATTGGTTGATCTAGCCCTCCGGGATTCTCGCGAGAAAAAATAGGGGAAAGTGCATTCTGGGATTTGTGGTTTTTTCTGAGACAGTCGGCCTCTCAGCTCTGCTTCTAAAATACTAATTAATAGCTCCAGAGGGACTCGCCCCAGCACAAGGCATTCATCAGTTTCAAATAAAGGCTTCTGCAACAAATATCAATATTGAACTTTAATCGCATTCTGTTGCCAAGTATATTCCCTCTTCTTTAATACTCCCTGTGTCTTAAAGTTAATTAAAAAAAATAAAGCTAATAAAAATACCATTGCTTAATCTGTGTCATCATTTAATAACTTTTCATTGGGAAGTGGTTGGAACATTCCTGTCTACTGGCTTCTAATATGAACATTTCCAAAATTTCTTAAGTCTCTGTTTTTGACCATGTGAAACAGAAACAAAGCACAATACCTAATACTGGTATTCCTTGCCCCAGCAGAAACTCAATGACACAAAACTTTTCATGGACAAGTTTCTTGGTACCCACCCTTTCTGATAGTCTGTGTTGCTGATAAAAGTGAAAAGAGGCGGGGAAGCCAGAAGTAATTCAAGGTTTTCAACTCTGATATCTGTACGAATGGTGATGCTATTGGTGGGATGGAAATCATCTTCATGGTTGTTTGGTGTGCTGGGGGAAGGGTGATGCAGAGAGGTGAGGCAGGAGAGGAAATTGTTGGGAGATCCAAGTGTTAATATCCCGTAGGCATGTTACTTCTTTAGTCAATTCAACAGTGGCTAACTGCTCCAACTCTGCAGTAAGACTGCCTGAGTTTGAAATCCAGGCTCCATCATTTACTAAGTTTTATGTTGGGCAAGTTACTTGGCCTATTGGACCTCAGTTTCCTCATCTGTAAAGTGAGGGTAACAATAATAATACCTTCTACTTTCGTATACCCAATATGAAGACTGAAAGAGATTATAAATGTAAATGCCTTAGAAGAGGTCCCTATAAGTACTCAAAATGGTTTCTTGTTTTCATGATTTTATACTCTACCTACTTCCTGTGCAATAGACTGTCATATTAAAACACATATAAGTAAGACTTTAAATAGAACAAAATCTAAGTTGGCCAAGAATAAGAGAAATTATTGCAATTGAATACTCACTTTAGCCAAGGCAAAACATATTGCTCCCATTACAAGACAATCACACTACTTGTTGAATTTTGATCTTAAGGAAACATGCATTCTGCTATGTCTGGATAAGTATAGAATATATTCCTTCCACCCAATCCAAGTTGAATTAATTAGTTAGGTGTGGTTATTTAGCATTCTCCATTTAAGAATTTGCCAATATCTCACAAATATAACAATTTTAGTTTCAACATATAGATACTAAATTTCAAACAATAGTCTGAAAACAGCTTCAGTAACTTCTTTAGGCCATTACTAGTTCAAGATAATAAATTATTTCCCCAGCTTGAAATAATGCTTGGACCATCTCTCTAATGCATTCCTGATAGAATCTGGCAAAGCATGACCAATCTATGAGCAAAATGGAAAAAAAAAAGAGTTTATTAGCAAGGCTTTGAGATATTCACCACTGACACAAGGCTACAACTATATCTCTTAGACTAAGGTGAACATCTTGCAGCTGACTCATTTTTCTGCCTTCTTTAGTGGATTATTCTTGCTAAGTTGACTCCAATTATTAGTGGGCAGAAACATCCAGATGGTCCTCAGAATCGATTCTTGTGGTGTACAGAAGATCTCTTCTTTTCTACTCTTCCAGCTTTTCTGACACTATTTTGGGGGGCCTATAGAACATTGCTATCTTGCAGAATTTCAAACGGGAAGGAACTAGAACTCCATTAAAATCATCTGAGGACCAGAAAGAGGCACAAGCTATTCAACTTGAATTTCCTAAAGGATGGACAAGATGCAGGGATACTGGTCAGGAACTCCAAGTAAATGAAATTGATTCACTATTTGCATCCTTCTTGATAAAGCTGAGGAGGAAAGAAAAATAGGAAAAGAACACAGAGGATATACACTTTAAAGAGTGGAAAATATCTATGGCTTGTACGATGGAGTTAAAATTATTATTTTCATCTCTGACCATGGCATGTTTGTGAAAATAAACCCTTGATTATAGGTCAAAAAGTCTTTACTACTATTTTCTTTCATTACTGTTAAGGATTCAAACACCAACAATAAAACATATGTGTAAATAACATGCTCAGGGGTACCTGGTATTGGGTACCCTATCCTAAGAGCTAATTCAGACCAACAAAATCAGGACAAATTATTACCAACATTTAACACATCACAACATGAGTCAGATTCCAGCCAAGGGACTGTTATTAATAAGCTTAGACATATAGTTTGCTGTAATATCTCCTTTCATTTCACAGATATTTATTCAAGGACTTCTGATTTCTGATAATATTTATCTTAAAGCAAAATCGTATCTATTGGCATCTCAGAACTTGAGCTGAATGAATAATGATGCTTGTTTCTAAGGTTTTCACTGGTCCAGGCTAGTGAATACAGTACTTAACAAGACTCATGGAGGGGTGCTGACTGGACCACCAGCTTGATGAATTACTTACTGGACCTTGGACTGGGGCAAGTGGTTGTCCCACTGATGTGCAGACTTTAGGGCAGCCCCTGGGTGTCCACTCTCTTTTATTCTTTCTCAGAGCTCATCCCCAACCAAGGAGTGAGGGAGAAACTTCTGTGTCATTTGTCAAAATGATCCTCTCTAGAAGAAAAGGTGAATGGTTTCTCTCTATTCCACCAAATGCAGTTAGAAACAACCAGCTTTTCTTTCTGTTCAGCACAGCTTCCTTGGCTTTAAAAAGGAAAAAGCAGAAGCTCCCCTATCACAACTCCATACAACACCACCATCATCACTATCATCATACATACCTGCCTTTCATTTCAACCCAGCCAGGAGTTTCGGGATATCTATTATGTGCCATGTGCTGAGAGGGGCACTTTATTCTCTGGGATATATATGGTCTGTAACCCAGGTCAGGGGAGGGGGTAGTAGGAAGTAGGTATGTATTTCCAGTCTGGGAGCTTCTGGGCCAAGGTTACAGGAGCCTTGGTCAGACTGACTGAAACTCCATTGCTCCTTCTCTGGAAACTTGATTCTTTCTCCAATGGGTGAAGGATCATGGGGTACAAGAAGAAAGGTCATTGTCCTCTATGGCACATACCCTTGCTGAGTAGATACCTTTAATCTTGGGGCAGAACTCAGGATTAAAATGATAAAAGCAATGCCATGGTTAAGATTAAAAGTTTTCCACTTTTCTGGATATAAGGATCCCTTTATGACATATACATTTATACTGAACTCCCCAAATGCTAACTAGTACTTGTACTTTCAATATCTGTTCACTGAGAAAATTAAAAATGATAAAGAGTTACTATGAATTCAGAAGAGAGGAAAGCTCTTTGGGCAGATTCCAGGTTAAGAACAAGTAATAGAAAATGCCTGTGTTCAAAAGACTCTTGAACAAAAACTTTAAATTCTCTAGATCTCTGCATGGCCTATGTCAGGAGTCATTGGAAAAGATGATTCAAGAAAATGTCTCTTATGATAATTGCTATGATCAAAGCACAGTATATCCAAAGTGAAGTCAACCTTTAGTGCCAGATTTTACCTGGAGCCTTTCATTTCCTCCCTAAAATTTAAAAAAGGGCTAGGACCTCCAGCATGGTGGGGTGAAGAAGTCACCAAATCCTTTCCCCAAAAAAGCAACTATAAAACTGGACAAAATTATAAAAAACAACCATTTCAGTGCCCTGGAAATAACCCAAAAGCTTACAGCAAACTAAGACGCATTTATTCCTGAAAAAAATACTAAAAAACATAATTATTTTGAGTATTAAAAATACTCAAAAACAAGTCAGAGACAGAAGGCTACATATTATATAACTCCCATTGCATAAAATGTCCTTTGCGTAAAATACCCTTTGCATAAAATATCCAGATAAGGCAAATCCACAGAGACAGTTCAGTCTTTGCTTAGAGCTGGGAGTGGAAGCAAACATTAACTGCATGAGGGCACAAGGGAACATTCCACAGTGATGGAGACATTCTAAACTTGTTTGTGGTGATGGTTGCCCAACTCCGTAAATTTACTAGAAATAACTGAATTGTACATTTACAATGGTGAACTTTATGATATATAAATTATCCCTCAAATTGCTCATTTATACCTCAAAATCATTAAAATAAAAAATATGAAGGACATCAACACTTCAAAGAAAAGAAAGTGTACATTTTCCAAACATACAAAAGACATTCTATATAGTAATAAAGATCCTGATGTACAGTAAAGTTTGAGAATACCTACAGTAGGTATTCTTTGGGCCATCTATAAAAAGGAACCCAGGTGCAAAGTGTCTTAACTGTACTATGAAGAAAAAGAATAGTATTGCCCAATGGGCTGCTCTGTGGGGTCCTTTGGTGATCCAAGGAAAAGTTTATGAATGTATAGTTCACGACCATTTGTAGAGAAGAATGAATAATGAGACAAGTGGAGGGGGTACCTAGAAAATCAAAAGCCAGGTCACTTATAACAGTGTCATCATGGAATGCCAGTATTCCCGGAATCCTAACCGGAATGGAAGTAATTCTTTTCTGAAAGTCACTACGGTCTCAACTCAGTCCGAAATAAATCCATTTTACATTACAGGGTGCCACTGGAGAGATTTCAAATACAATTATTTGACAGCAGGCAGATAAGCTTGTAGTAAAATGTTAATGACCACGCACAAAGACATAAAGGTCAATGCCTCCAAAATACGCTTTTGTTTACTACCACTGCACCAGTGACACAAGCTAAAGTCAAATATCTCTGAATGATATTGAATTGCAAAGAGCACTATACCTCAGAGATGAATGGTTCATCTCATGATAAGAATGTATCTTGTGGCTATATATTTGGCATGCGGAGCATATTAAAGGAATTCTAGCCTCTGTCCTACAGGTTGCAATCTAAGTAAAACTGGCAGGACTTAACTGCCAATCGAAACCCCAGGAAAACCTAAATGAATCAGAGTAAGAAAGTTTTGGAAAGGGGCGCCTGGGTGGCTCAGTTGGTTGAGTGACTGCCTTCGGCTCAGGTCATGATCCCAGGGTCCTGGGATCAATTCCCACATCGGGCTCCCCTGGCTCTGCAGGAAGCCTGCTTCTCCCTCTGCCTCAGCCTGCCACTTTCCCTGTTTGTGCTCTCTCTCTCTCTCTCTCTGTGTCAAATAAATAAATAAAATCTTAAAAAAAAAAAAGAAAGAACTGGAATTATTCAACCATTGGAGTTAACTGGAAAGAAGGCAACAGTACAGAGTTTTGAGACTGGCTGTAGTATTAAAAGATTTTTAAAAAGTCATTAAGAGGAAGGGAGTCATTCAGACAAGCAAATCATGCTGGGGAGATTGGAGTACTGAAGATAACTCAAGAAACAGGAAATGAAAGGATCCTGGGTGTAGGCACCATGGAAATTAGATGGGATTCCAGTGAACCTTACACTATACTTAACTCACTTGGGCCAGGGATTCCATTGAGAATCTTGTGAAAGCCGTGGCCTTCTTCCAAGTAACATGCACATGCACTAATATTTTGCATATGATTTCAGAAAGTTTGATGACCTCTAAATAGGTCAAATTCAGGTCATGGACTCTTGGGCTAGTGGCCAAAGAGATTCAGCTAATATTAGAACCAAATCACACACTTTTTTTTTTTTCCTAAATAGGTAACTCAAAGTTTATTTAATAGGAGTTTTTTTTCTTTTTTTTGTTTTTTTATTGTTATGTTAATCACCATATATTACATCATTAGTTCTTGATGTAGTGTTCCATGATTCATTGTTTGTGCATAACACCCAGTGCTCCACACAGAATGTGCCCTCTTTGATACCCATCACCAGGCTAACCCATCCCCCCACTCTCCTCCCCTCTAGAACCCGCAGTTTGTTTTTCAGAGTCCATCATCTCTCATGGTTCATCTCCCCCTCTGACTTACTCCCCTTCATTCTTCCCCTCCTGCTATCTTCTTTTTCTTTTTTCTTAACATATGTTGCATTATTTGTTTCAGAAGTACAGATCTGTGATTCAACAGTCTTGCACAATTCACAGTGCTCACCATAGCACATACCCTCCCCAATGTCTATCACCCAGCCACCCCATCCCTCCCACCCCCCACCACTCCAGCAACCCTCAGTTTGTTTCCTGAGATTAAGAATTCCTCATATCAGTGAGGTCATATGATACATGTCTTTCTCTGATTGACTTATTTCACTCAGCATAACACCCTCCAGTTCCAACCACGTCGTTGTAAACGGCAAGATCTCATTCCTTTTGATGGCTGCATAATATTCCATTGTGTATATATACCACATCTTCTTTATCCATTCATCTGTCGATGGACATCTTGGCTCTTTCCATAGATTGGCTATTGTGGACATTGCTGCTATAAACATTGGGATGCACGTACCCCTTCGGATCCCTAGGTTTGTATCTTTGGGGTAAATACCCAGTAGTGCAATTACTGGATCGATTTCAAATTGTATTTGAAATCTCTCCAGTGGCACCCTGTAATGTAGCTCTATTTTCAACTGTTTGAGGAACCTCCATACTGTTTTCTGGAGTGGTTGCACCAGCTTGCATTCCCACCAACAGTGTAGGAGGGTTCCCCTTTCTCCGCATCCCTGCCAACATCTGCCGTTTCCTGACTTGTTAATTTTAGCCATTCTGACTGGTGTCAGGTGGTATCTCATTGAGGTTTTACTTGGATTTCCCTGATGCTGAGCGATGTTGAGCACTTTTTCATGTGTCTGTTGGCCATTAGAACCAAATCACACACTTTTAAAGATTGCTTCCACTCAAAAGTGTTTTAACTGGCACGGCAGAGTTCTAGTCCTTGAACAAAACACCAAGGAATTAAATGGAGAGTTCTACCACAGCGGGAAGAAAAGTTCTTGATCCCGAAGAGCAGGGTGGGTGTGCAATTTTCTGAAGACTCTCATTATGTGGAGGACATCTGGCTTGATTCTAAGATGCGGTGGTGAACCGTTCGGATTTGGCTCTGCTGTCTTGAAGTTGTCTTCGTTCTCAGGGTACAGGGGAAGGTTGAAGTTTGCGACCAGTTCAAAGACTGAACTCGGTAAGTATTTAACACAAAGAAGAGAGAGGATGGATTTAGCATGAGAAAGAGGAATAGAGGGAAGGGGAGAGAAAGGAAGGAGAGAGAAAAGGGAGGGAGGAAGAGGCAGATATGTCAGAGCTCAAAGGAGAAGTAACAGAATGTTTGTGTATAAGACTGAAATGTTATCACTTTGCCCTCCTTCTACTCTGCTCAAGAATCTCATGATTGGAGGTCAACTTCACTTTTACAAACTGTTTGGCAAAATAAGAACAACAAATGTTAATTATAGCTAATTTTTTTTTATTTTTAATATTTTTTTAGTGTTTACCATGGGCTTTAATTAAAAAAAGAGAGAGAAAGAATGGAAAGGAGATTCCAAAGGAGGGAAACAAAAACACACCAAATCTGCATCCATGGGGAAGAAGGGGGAATGATACAGACCCCAAATAAGGGATCTGAGAAAAAAATGCCTTAGCATAGAAGTAGAGAAAGTAGTATAAGAAAGGGTCAACTACACACAGGACATACAGGAGGTGTATGACAGCTTGTATCATCATTCATCATTCATTCAGAGATGAATTAAGATGGAGCTTCAACAATTTGATGTGTAGAAGAACCACACAGGAAGCTTACTAAAATGCACATTTTTGGACCTCGATCCCAAAGAGTCTGATTCCATAGTCTGGCGTGGGCCTGGGAATCTATATGCAGGTGGCAGGAAGCAGGTGGTCCATAGACCACACTTTGAGAAAGAAAACCTCAAAAGGAGGATAGAGGTAGATCTCCACTTTTTTGGATCTTGGGCTGCATAACTTAGACATGCCTTTGTTCCATCATTTGGTAAACTGATTTGGGACAGACCTTAATCCTAACAACCTTGACTTTGAGATGACTCAGTGTATGAGGCAGGCTCTGTTATTGAAGGGAAAAACTCTATGTGAAGATTATTAGTACCAGAAAAGAACAAATTCCCTGCCTCTCTCTCTTGCTGGGAACCACATAGGATAAGTACTGGAGAGCATCCTTACCCCAAGCCATGGCAACTCTGCTGGCAGATGGCAAAATTTTACATTAACTCCTTTTTAAATTTTAGCTTTATAATTATGTGAAACATTTACATGGTTTCAAAGTCAAGTCTAGAAAATAAGTATATTTAAAGAAATCTAGCTTTTCCCATTCACTCTATCCCCTTCTTTTCTTTATAGAGAACTTTAAAAAATTATTTATTCTTCTACTCTCTTTAAACACAAGCAGATGTGAACATATATTACTTTTTTCTTAGGTAAACATTATATATAATTTTCTCCATCTTAAAGAAGCATTCTTGACCCAGCCACTTTATAACATCTTTGTGGAAAAAATGCATTTGAGTTGAGACTAACTGAATAAAAAACCTTTTTTTAAGCCTCTTTACATAAGTTAGCACTCACATCAAGTTTTGTTTAATAATTCATTCATTCAATAAAGAGATATTTAGTGAATAACAAGGAAAGACCCAGGTGCAGGTCCAGATTTTGTGAGAGGTAAAACTCTTCTAATATTGGGGCCTCTCTTTAATAAAAAAGAATATAAAATTATTAATATGCTGTACAACTCCCAGCAGCTCCCAGCAATAACCTGCCATAGGACAGGCTCATGCAAGATTCCCGGGAAATCAACCCCAGCATGGTCTTGTGCTGGGGTCTATGCTGGTGGCTGGTACACAAAGCAAACATGATCCCTTATTTTATGGAGCTTGCACTATGGTACAGGAAAGAGAGATTAAAGACATAAGCTCAAATCATTGTTAAGTAAATCCCTGGTACGGGCTGAATTTCATCCCCCAAAATTCGTATATTGAAGTCTTAACCCCAATACCTCAGAATGTGACAATGGAGATAGGGTCTTTAAAGAGTTAACTAAGTTAAAATGAGGTCATTAGGATGGGACCTAACCCAATATGACTGGTGGACATCCCAACAAAGGATGACCATGTGAAGACACAGAAAGAAAATGGCCATCTACAAGCCAAGGAGAGAGTCTTCAGAAGAAGCTATTCCTGCAGACACCTGGGACATGCAGCTTCCAGAACTGTGAGAAAATAAATTTCTGTCCTTTAAACCACCCAGTCTATTGCTTTCTGTGTCAGTCCCAACAGACTAATATAATCCGTTAAAAGAAAAGAGTGTTTGAGAGAAAGCACTCTCAAAGGAATGGCAAGGATGCTGGTCAGAGATGGCATCTCTAAGGAAGTGCATATAAGCTGAGATATGAAAAGACTAAAAATGATAAACTATAGGGAACAAAAAGACTAAGCAGATCTTGTTAAAAGGCAAAAGAAATCAAAGTGCTTTTACTTCAGTTAATTATACCACAGCCTATAGAACTAGATAGTCCTCAGGAGACAGTCTCTCTAAATTAACTACCTAAGATGAAAAACTAATGTGCAGCTAAATTCATCACAGTCCACAGACTCTGAGGGACTGAATGAGCATGAAGTTGAATTCTTAATTGTAAGACAAAATGTATTTGAAGTCATTCATACCCTGGTTTAGGGAAAAGACATTTCTGAAGAAAATGAATATGATGAAATATGTACCTTAAACTCTTCTCAGAAAAAGAATAAAGAGGAGTAATGTCCTTCCTCGTGGCTCATTAAAGAGATTATGGAAATTATAGAACCTGAATATGAAAAACAAAAAAGCCGAAGCATAGACTCTGATTAGTCAAGGCTAATGCCTCATACAGAGTAGCGCATACCTGAATAAATTCATTTATCTTTGGTAAGCAAGACTATGCTCTCTTTTTGACTCAATGAATAATAAGAATTGTAGAATTATAGGATAGACAAGGGATTCCCTTATTTCTTGGTGGGATGCCACATCAACTTCTTCTGACACATACTTACTCAATTTGTTTTGTGAGGGACTGAATTTTCAAGTGGACAATGGCCAGACCAAATATGACAACAGAATTCTGACCCAAAACCTCTGAAGCAATCTGCCCAGAATGGTCAGGATTTGGTCAATGACTGCCAGCTTCCCTATTTTTGCCCCAGCTTCCTACTCAGGATCAACCAGAGAAAGCTAAACAGGCTCCCCAAACCCATCACATAAAATGTGCAGCTTCTAGTTAACTCATCTCCCGCTTGCCTGTGCCAACAACCTCTGATCAGAGCATGCCTGAGGCCTCTCCTTATTCCCACTACACAGTAAAGCTTTTCTAGTCCCTGCCTGCTTCTGAATCTTTGTCAGATGCAAGTGATGGTAGCTGACTCTTGCTATAGCAAACTCAGAATAAATAACCTCTGTCTGTTCTCATTTGAGTGGCTTTCTTTTGTCTGTCCCCAGAGAAGAAGATGCCTGCTGGGTTGCAAGGCTATCAGCAAAGGATGGAAATGAGAGTCAGCTTTAAGCTCTGAAGTGTCCATCTGACTGCTACTTGATACTTCCTTCAGAGAAGATGCCAGAGACTGGGAAGGTAACAGTGGCCCCTGAGTCCCCCTAACAACAGTGTCCCTGCTGTCCAATGATGGGATAAGCCATCCAAGAGAAGTTCAAAGTGGTGATTGTATCTATGAAGTTCTCCTCATGCTCTGGCAGCTGGTCAGATGTGCTTCTGTCAACCAATTTTCTCTCAGGACTACACAGAAAAGCTTCATAGTTAGAACAACGATACAGGTGAATTGGGGGTCTGGGTAGTTGAAAACATTTGAAATAAGCTGGTCATAGCATTAGCTTTTATTCATTTTGCCACTGTTTAAAATCTCACCAATATTGGCTTTGAACAACCTAGACACAGCCTAGACTAAGAAGAAACATTGGTCTGGAAATAAAAATTTGGTCTCCAAACAGAGCTCCTCCACTATAGAAATGACCTGAGCCTGGTTGCTTGCACATTTTCCAACACTAAAACGAGGATTACTGAACTATTGTGAAGTTAAAACTGGATAATAAGAGAGAGTATTTTTGAAGGCAAATAATTGGAAGAGCATAGAATGCAAGGGATTCTAAAGCACAACAGAGCTTTCAGCACATTTGATTTTATCCCAACACATACATCACTCAGATCAGATTAGCACACTAATGGGAGAACCAAAGGTGTAATCCTGGGATGCCTGGGGGAAGAGCAAAACTCTCTGCCGGTGGAGAGAGCCAGTGCTGGCTCACCTCTTCCTGGTTCTCCTCCTGCTGAAATGATAAGAATGATAAAGGAGACTGGTAAATCTCTCACTGTGGATAGACATGAATATTCATTTACTGGTAGCCATTTAAAGTCACTTCCTGGGGGGGCACCTGGGTGGCTCAGTCGGTTAAATGGCTGCCTTTGGCTCAGGTCATGACCTCAGAGTCCTGGGATTGAGCCCTGCAGCAGGCTTCTCACTCAGCCGGGATTCTGCTTCTCCCTCTCCTCTGCTTCTGTCCCTCCTCCCCCTGCTCATGCTCACTCGCCCTCTCTCCTCTTATATAAATAAAATAAAATAAATAATAAAATAAAATAAAATAAAATAAAATATAAAATAAAATAAAAAAATAAAATAAAATAAAATAAAATAAAATAAATAAAATAAAATAAAATAAAATAAAATAAAATAAAATAAAATCACTTTCTGAAAAATGACCTGGTGCCACTTGCCATCCCCCTTTGACTGTCAAACCAGAGTTCTCATCCACAGAAACAAGGCTGTATTTTAACCACCTTCCAGAGGAGCACCACAGAAAACCTGGTGAGGGAGGTTGCCATCAGCATGCCCTGCTTTACGAGGCACATATTTCAGTCGTCACCATTGCTTCACTTCTTCTGGACCACAATACCAAGGTTGTATACAACTGTTACCAGCTTTATAAATTTCTCACTAGATTAGGGTTCTTTCATTACAGAGAGATTCTCTGAAGTCTTGAGAAGATACATCAGTTGTTGTAAAAATTGAATTGAACAAGAAAATCCAGTTATATGCAATAATTTACATATTCGATGTCATTGAAACTTCTTTCAGGTTGACTTTGGGCAGGAGGAGGGGCTTAAGGCTGAAAGGAGAACAGATAATATATACATTGCTTTATAATAATGATTCTCAACCCCAGCTGCCCATTGGAATCACTTGAAAAGTATTTTTTAAATTACCAATGCTTGGGGCCCATCACCAGAAACTTAATTTGTCTGGGGTAGGACGAAGATCCTGAATTTTTAAAAAAAATCCAAAAAGATTTTAACAGGCAGTCAAAGCATTTCCTCTAGGGGTGGCAGCAGAGGTTGGGAAGGTGCATATAGACATTGGATCCCCATGATGATGGCGCTGTTAAATGATGGGGCAGGCCTCCAAGAGAAATCCAAGGTGCCATTCGTAGCCTGTGAAGAAGGTTCCTCATGAGGAGGACATGATGAGAGAAGACAAGGATCTGAATGGTAGGAGAGCAAACACTCGACCTACCCTCCCCCTCCACTGCCGGCTCGGACTTCATTGCTTTGCAGGGACTCTTGAATCCTTGCAGACTTCGTCCTCTAGCTCCAGCACCTCACTGCAGACTTGGACCCCTGGGTCTCTCTGAGCTGCCCTTCTGTTTATTCCCAATCTACATGTTTGTTTGGGTGCTTCCCTCATATTTCTACTGAATGCTGTTTTCAACAAACCTTTTTCCTGATCAGTGAAAAGCCCCTTAAAGATCATTTTTATCTTCCTATTACATGAATGATTCCCCGGTGTTCTCAACTGTATTCTCTTGTCCATAAAAATATGACTCATTCCTAATACAGTTCTATTACCCAAGTGACCTCCTTGTCTGCATTCTTGCCTTATAGCCAAAAAACAGGTTTCCTTGCAGATTTCATATATTTCATGTATTTCCTTCTCTGTCTGTATATGTCATTCTCTCTGCTAATAAAGAAATATCAAAATATTTTTATTTAAAAGCCTGTATCCAGAAAATAACCTGTCATATCACATAAATTTTTCCTGCCCAGATGTTTACTCATCCATTTTTCTCAAAGACCCAATAAAATAGTCAAAAAGCCACAGTCTATTTTAAATTAAAATGCACGGCTTTAAGGACTATTTGACATGCAGTAATTATTTGCGTAGTCTTCTAGCCAAGCATAGAAATTGCCAATGTCTTTGCCCTTGAAGGAAATGAACTGTGCAAAAAATTTCAAGCAAACATGATCCAACTGTGCACATAAAAGGGAGGTTGCATAAGAAATTCATTGTGTCTCTACCCAAATTTTCCCTCGACTTGCCACAGATCAGCATGTACTTCACCTCTTTGGCACCAATTAAAATCATCAACAGATGAGCTTTTCGGCAGAGGAGGGCTGACGTGCCCTCTCACAGATGGTCAGCGTCACATGTTGCGGTAATGGCCACACCCGCCATGAGGGCAGAGTATAAAAACAGTGGGACCCAGAGCATTTCAGCTCCAATTGCTCTATGTTTAGAATTGCCTCTCTTTCGAGATGGATTTCCTTCATAGGAATGGAGTGCTCGCTATTCAGCATTTGCAGAAGGACTATCGAGCTTACTACAATTTTCTAAATTTTATGTCCAATGTTGGCGATCCCCGGAATATCTTTTCTATTTATTTTCCACTTTGGTTTCAACTTAATCAGACAGTTGGAACCAAGATGATATGGGTAGCAGTCATTGGGGATTGGTTCAATCTTATTTTTAAATGGTAAGCCTTCTGTTTGTTTGTTTGTTTGTTTTTTGTAAAGTTTATTCTTAAATTTGTAGCTTTGGCTTAATGATCACATTTCAGATGTGTATAGTTTTACTTGGAAAATCTTTCAGACGTGTCAGTTAACTTGAAACACCTATTCATAAATAGAACTTACAGAAAGCATAGAAATGTATACTTTATTTGACTTATAAGTAAATTCCAAACCCTGTAACACATATGCTGTGATTAAACAAGAAGAGAGTTAAATGAACAGCACCATAATGAACGGATTGATAATTCCAGGGACCACTTGGATATTCCCAGTCTAAGAATCCAAAGCACCCACGGAAGTTTCCCTACAAGGAAAAAAGCCCCTGTTCTTCTTGGAAACTAGGATGCCAAAAACTCCAGATGACTGTGTCATCCTCTATAATGAGACAGACCAGAACCCAAAGTCTCTTAATCATGAGCTTTCCCTGTCAACCCTCTGCTTGAGTCATTTTTATAGGAGAGATAGCTAGTCTTCAGTTAAGCAATAGTTGTGTGTTTAAATATGTATGCATATTTATGTTTCTTTAAATACAGGATATTGTTTGGTCATCGGCCTTACTGGTGGGTCCAAGAAACTCAGATTTACCCAAATCACTCAAGTCCATGCCTTGAACAGTTCCCCACTACATGTGAAACAGGTCCAGGTAAGCAATTATAGCAGCTTCAAGTTACTAAAGATATTCCAACAGAGAGTCATTATGTATGGTTATTACCTAATTACTATATGATATTATATAGGGTATTAAAGAAAATGTCATGGATGCTAAAAGTTCATAAGCATAAAAATTGCTAATGAAAAGGAAAGAAGTTTTATGAATAATCATTTTGTTATTTGTAAAAGGGTAAATTGGGAGACTACTTTCCAAATGATTTTATATTTTCATTTATTTCTTGGAAGAATGTAATGGTTTGATTCTAAAACAAACAAAAAACAACTAGCTAGAAGAAGTTCCCAAAGAACTGTATTAAAATCCTAGAAATGTTGATTTATCTGTTGCTGAGCAACTTGCAAAGTTATTATGGATCTTCTGAGAATCTCATGAATGAGGTAAGGACTTCCTGGTTTTACTATTGCCAGTAGAGATTATTTCTAATTTTAGAATTTCTTTCTTTCAAACTTCTTTTTTTGTCTTGTGTATATAGCATATAAGTAAACTTCTTGGACCGAATGTAAAATCTTTGCTATGAAAGTTGAGTTTATGAAAAGGTTTATATATATATAAGGGAAAATTGCATGTTATGTAATGTGTGATACTGTACCTTACCACAGTTTGTTACATAGCAAAAAATTCTTGCCATTTGACATCCTGAAACTAACACTGAATATAGTGAATGTATAAGTTCCTAATGAGTTCCCCAAATATATTTCTTTCTTGCTCCCATAAAAGTATACATCCATTTGTCATACTATTTATCACACTGTACTATAATTAATTCTTTACATATATATGGCTCCCCCAATAACCTGTCCCATCAGGACAGGGATGACGTGTATTTTATCTTTGTGCAACCAATGTGGAATGGATGGATGGATGGATGGGTAACCTTTGAGACCATTGAAAGACTACTTTGGTTTATCCCAGCATTTCCCAGCAATGTTCTACCTCATAAGACATTTTCTGAAGGAAAAAAAAAAGAGAGAGAGAGATTGTATTCTACATTCACTCCCTGAAGATTTACAACTCATGTAAGCATATAAGAGGCTCTGAAAAATCCTGTATAAGATATAGCTTTGAAAGAACTATAGCTGTAAGAAATAGATTGTCTTTGTTTAATGTAGTGTTTTTAAAAAACAGACTGGTGTTTAATCTGAATAAATCTCCAGTTGGTAAAAACTCATGGTGAACATCAAAGTAAATGAATTTTTAAAAAATCAAGCTGCGTGGGAAACACATTCTGGAAGTAGGAAGGCTGCCCGGCTTCTGTCAGGATTGATGCCCTTTACAGCTTCCCTCATTCATTTAATGACAAAGACACCTGTTGCAGTGACCAGCCACAAGGTAGGCCCAGAGGTAGCCACTGGTACATGGTAGTCTCTTGTAAGTCAATTGGTAAAGCAGAACATAGTAATGATATCCTTCAGATATTTGACTTTTCAGCCCAAGGAGAATAAACTGATTGAGGATCCAATGCAGGTACTTTAATTTTCTCATCAATTAAAAACAATTAGGCATGAAAGACATGGAGGGCTGTGACAGATTTTGGTACAACAGCCTAAGTTCTTAATTAGCCTCGAACATTTTGATTTCTGGCATTTAATGAACTTGAAAATATCTGAAAAAATTTTTCTTGAAATAGTGTTTTGAGGCTCCATTTGACTCGATTTCTTTTATTTCTATCTATTTCTAAACATTACATGTAGCCTGTGGTTTTTTTTCCAAGTTATGTGTAACTTTCATGGCTAATATTCTACTGTCTATTTCTGATACCGATACTCTATTAACCACCTTTCAAATGGATCGGCACTTTGTTGTTGCAGGAAGTCCATCTGGCCATGCAATGGGCTCATCGTGTGTCTGGTACGTCATGGTAACCGCTGCCCTGAGCCACACTGTCAGTCAGATGGATAAGTCGTTGACAACTTACCTGCACAGGTCAGCTTTGCTCCAGTTTCTGTAGCACTGGAATGTGAATACAGAAAGTCTTGAATACAGAAAGCCCTTTAAAAATTTACTTTGGTGTATTTTTAGTTGTTGAAATGTGCTTATTCTATTCGATCATAGCCAAAATAGCAAAATGAATAGAAAGTTAATATTTTGCTTTAAGATAATGTCCTCATCAGCTCAGAGCTGTTGCCACATTATAAGGATGGAAATGTTTAATTGATTAATGACTCGCTGGAAGTGCCTTTAGGTTTCCATAATACAATAATCACTTTGGTAGCTCATAAGTCATCTAAAATTATATAAGGAAGTATTTTTGCATGCATATTCCCTTGCTTTAAGATTAACGAGAAGTTTGGGAATTATCACTCCCCTTGAATGTATCAGTTTAGAAAAATTATGTTTCCTTCTTTGAATAACCAATGTTTTTGACATCAATAACATATATTCTAGCCTTAAAGACTAGCAACCTTTTTAATTAAAAACATTCTAAAGGCAAACTTAAATTTGTTAGTAGACTTAATGTTAGTAGAATCATAGTGTTTAGAATGACCTGGAACTTTAATATAAGATTATTCATAACTCTTATAAGAATTGGGATGTTTCCTTCTCTTTTCTCCTGAAATACTTACCTATCATTAAAACAATTCTGAGCACCACTTTAATCATACATTATTAGGCTACTGAGATAAGATTTGTCAGTTAATTGCTTAAAAAATACTATAACATATACCATTATTTAAAGTTCTTCTAAAATAAAAAAAAAAAAATTCCAAGATCCATCACATATTGCACTTTTTAGAGTACTATTGGGCAATATAAGAAACCAGCCACCAAAGAAATTTGGGTATTTTCACAAAGTTTATTCTAATGAGACCACAACTTGTACACCTTAATGTGTTCGTTATCCAACCCCAAACAACCAGTCAAAAGTTATAATTTAAAGAAATTAACATTTTCTATCCATGGACACATTTTTGAAAGAGAATCTAAATAATCCTCACCTTTTCTCTGCAGTTAATTTCTTCCTCAAAGTTCCAGACCTTGCGAAACATTTGTTTCTTTTAAAAAATAAGTTCTATAATTCCCTTTAGATTTTTGTAACTGCAACATTTCCTTTGTCCATCCGTATTTACTGAGTGCCTATTCTTTATCTTAATATTACCAAATCCCTGTTTATTCTTCTTCCATATGGATAACTTCTATTTACTTCCTCTTGGAAAGTCTCATTCTTTCTATTTCTTAGTTTTTCAATAACAGTTTGCTCCGATTATCAGTAAAAAACATTCAGCAGCAGAAACCCAAGGATTCCTATAACTGAATATCACTAATTCTTTATGAAAATGATGAGCTTGGACTTTAGTATTTTTGTAAGCTTTTTGCAAATTGCTGCTTCCAATCTGAAGTATATAATGTCTAAGTCAATTCCCTTGTCTCTTATTTTCCATTTGTCAAAAAACAAAGAATCAGAACTCTTGAGCATCTGTAAAATTAAACCCAGTGAAAATTTGTCCTTGATGAAATGCTTGTGTGACTTTCATCAGAGTGGTAGCTGCCTCTCCAGTGAGTTTTCTTCAGACAAAAACATGTTGGGACAGAAAAAAAGGCAGCACATACAACAGAGAGTAAAAGTGTATATGATCCATTCTAGGTCATTCTGGATTATGAGTAATTCCCCCGAATTTGAACTGCCCATATTCCATTAAAATAATTATCAGGATGTCAAATTGGCTTCCTTTTATAGCACTTATTAAAATCTCAGGATATTGCACTGGTTAAGCTTAATGCATTGCTAAATGGAAAAACCTCTGTTGAAGCTTTTCAGATCCTATGGAGCACATGAAAACATTGTGAAAAAAAATGACTCTCGAATCATAGTTATGTCACAGTTAGATGGATTCCTCTGAGAAAGATCTTCTGGTGTCACCCCCTTAATTTTAAGAGTGATACAATTTCTTTGCTTTTTACGTTTATATCTATTCTTCCATCGTAGACTGACCTGGTCATTTCTTTGGAGTCTTTTTTGGTTGATTCAAATCAGTGTCTGCATCTCCAGAGTATTCATAGCAACACATTTTCCTCATCAAGTTATTCTTGGAGTATTTGGTGGTAAATATGATCACTTACCTTGAGTTGTGTCATTGGAAAGCTTTAGTGTCATTTGTTTTATGTCGTCGGATTCTCCCTGGTAGTCAGTACCCCAGTCTCAGGTAACTCTGTCAAGCCACTGATACCAAATGCTACCCTGGGAGCATAAGGAGTTTCCACACACCTCTCAAATCCTCCATGTACACGATGGCATGGTCTCATTCGATGGCATAAAGACATAACCTCTCAGTGAGTGGGGCTTCTCTGAAGGGTGGCTAGCGCCACATCCAACACCCAAGCTATCAGCCCAGACAGAGGGCTGGTATCTTGGTTTGGGGGACTTCATAATGGCCCTCCAGGCTGCATGCCACGCCACTCTCTTCGATACACCTGAAGTGATTATTACATGACCTTGGACTTCATTGAGCAGCTGCTTTGTATTCCTGAAGCGGCGTTCAACGTGCTTGAGTTTCCGCCATTTAGCCCCACATACCTTTCAAAGGCTCTTTAGTTAATTGGCTATGGCAATTGGAATATTAATTGCGAGCACCTAGGGCTCTGCCTGTAGAGTGTTTGCCACCCAGTGCCACGGACTTCTGAACGATTCACTTGTGGATGGATGGTGGAAAAAGCATGGGGCAAGTATTTTAGCTACTGCCTAGGGAAAGGGCTTTGTAAAATGATTAGGACCTAGATGTCTAAAGCCTTTTATCATGAACACGATGGTAAATTCTTTAATACAGAGAGGAATGATTCCTGAGGAGCTCAAGGGCACATGGTCATCTGCAGTGTCTTTATCTAATCCCCAGGCATGCTTGTGGCGGAGGCCTTTGAACACACTCCAGGCATCCAAACAGCCGGCCTGAGCACATATCTGAAGACCAACCTCTTCCTCTTTCTGTTTGCGCTCGGCTTTTACCTGCTTCTCAGACTGTTTGACATT
This sequence comes from Eumetopias jubatus, assembly GCF_037043125.1. Taxonomy (NCBI): domain Eukaryota; kingdom Metazoa; phylum Chordata; class Mammalia; order Carnivora; family Otariidae; genus Eumetopias; species Eumetopias jubatus. The sequence continues at coordinate 63,075,264 of NW_028274809.1, read as the reverse complement.
GACCTGCTGTGGTCTCTGCCCATAGCCAAGAAATGGTGTGCCAACCCTGACTGGATCCACATTGACACCACGCCTTTTGCCGGACTCGTGAGGAATCTTGGGGTGCTCTTTGGCTTGGGCTTTGCAATCAACTCAGAGATGTTCCTTAGGAGCTGCCGAGGGGAAAATGGCTACAAGCTGAGCTTCCGGCTGCTCTGTGCCGTGGCCTCGTTGATCACACTGCAGCTCTACCATTTCATCAAGATCCCCACTCATGCAGAGCATTTATTTTACGTCCTGTCTTTCTGTAAAAGTGCATCCATCCCACTGACTGTGGTCGCTCTGATTCCCTACTGTATTCATGTGTTAATGAAACCAAGTGAAAAGAAGATTAATTAGAGTTGTGCAGGGGCTTAGTGCTCAGTGGTCCCAGCTCCTCCTCCATCTTCCAGCAGAACCACAGAGCAGGGGCAGACGGGAGGCTTCCAAGCAGAGGTTACAAAACGGCGGCCACAGACCCCATCCTAACCTATGCTTAGTTTTGCCTTCACGGTGGTCTCCCCCCAGCCTCCATTTTAAATTAGTTACCAACATTTGAAAACTGGAATATTTGACATAAAAATCTGAATTTCTGTATTTTCTTGACAAATCTGACAATATGGCACCTCAGGGCCTGCATTCCTACCTGGAAACAATCTACCGTTGCTGACCGATTATCCCCAGTAAGGAGCAGCCTTCTCCATTTTCTCACAGTCCCAACGGGAGCCTCAGTATCAGTTACGTTCATCATAGGAAGGTCAGGCCGTTTATGGCTCCTGTGGGCATTTTAGTGGGAGCCCCAGTCAAACCCAATCCTCTCAGTTTTCAGATAAGGAGAGGGAGTTTCATTCAGCTGTGAAAGCACTTGCTGTTGTCACACCATTGTCAGAACAGGAATTAGAACCCAAGTTTTCTCACGGGTATTTTCATTACACTGTTTTGTTTCTTCATTTTTAAGAAGTAAAAATCTGTTAAGAGTGAATGCTTCTGTGATGATTGCCATGTAAATCAGCTGTTTTTCCAGAAATGTCATTAAAATCCCACATCCTCTTTGACTTGCACTGTGCAGAGTGTTGATGGGGCCAGCCATGGCTCTAGGTATGGCTACATATACAGGGGAAACAGGTCAGGTTACTGTCTGGACTTGAACCTCTGCTTAATTCCTGGTCTCTGTTTTACAGTAGTGCTTTCTAATATTTCAATAAATGCTGCTGAAGATGTCCTGCTTAGAACATTATTTACCAGTCTTTCAAAGCCTAGGAAATCAAGTGCTTTCCTCAAGGTCATGCTCCAACCCAAGAAAACCATTAATTGAGTTAATCTTTGTATATACTTAGCTGTGATGAAGATCTATAGCTTTACTTTATGAAATTATTATTGAAAGAATATTGATATTATACTAAGAATTTCTCAACAAGAGTTTTTTTTTTTCTTCTTTTCCCTCATTGGATCTAATAATTCTGGACTTTAAGTTGATAATTATGTCATTTCAATCAAGTACATTTTGAGTCAGATTTTGCTACACATCCTTGTTACCTGTGGTCCACCACAATGTTTTATGTAGCTCTTCTCAAGAAGATAAAGACATGAATTATTTTAGATGATGATGTATTAAATCATCCATAAATATTTATGAAAACATAACAGTTAAAGCATGTACTATTTGGCAAAATATTAGTTGAAGATAACAAAACCTCTAAAAATCAAAGTAATTATTGTTTCTTTTCTAAATGTATTTATAGAGTATATACTATTGTTTTTACAAAACGCACATAACAGCTTTGTCTTTAAAGGTAATATAACTTGATTTCAGTGGTCAGGTGATTCCTAAGCAAGAAGCTGAGGAATGATGAAAGATAATCTTAAGAATGAAATTTGTGTCGTGTTGATGGGACATTGAAGGGGAGAAAAAAATGTTCTTTTTTTTTTAAAGATTTTATTTATTTATTTGAGAGAGAGAATGAGAGAGAGAGAGAGAGAGCATGAGAGGAGGGAGGGTCAGAGGGAGAAGCAGACTCCCCGCTGAGCAGGGAGCCCGATGTGGGACTCGATCCCGGGACTCCAGGATCATGACCTGAGCCGAAGGCAGTCACTTAACCAACTGAGCCACCCAGGCGCCCGAAAAAAATGTTCTTAACGTGGTGACCCTTGGTCATTGGTTCAAGTCCCCCTCCCCCAGTGTTTTCCTCAGAAGTTCACTTCAATCCTTTAACACTTTATGATGAATTTGTCTCATCTCATACTCTTCTGCACTTGTCAGAGAGCTCGTTCCTGTCTGGGATCCCTTTGTCAAAGCTTTATTTGAGATTAGTAATGTTAGTCTGGAGGAATCCTCCATTTCAACACAGTCTCAGACTGCTGTCACCAAGCATGAGAAAACTGGGGCATTAACAGCCAGGGGATTCTGCTCCAGTGCTGACTCCACCATATATTCCTCCTCGGTTCCCAGAGAGAAGCTTTCTTCACCCACCCATACTGAGGGCTATCTGTTGGGTGACATGTGATCTTTGGAAGGGGAATAAGATGAGATGTGTGTTCATTATCTATAATTAATCCCCAACAATTCCACCCCTATCTGCCATAAAGCCCAAAAGTCCCCCAGGTGATGAGATTTCCCATTTTACTCTAGTTGAAGTCTCCTGGAGGAATCCATATGGAGGCAAATTGCTTTCACAATGGAAACTGCTTAGGCAGCAAGAGGAACAGCTTCTCACAGCCTTGGAGAAAATGCCTCCCTTTAATAATGATGGAAAAGACTCTTCTGCTTCCAATTTATTTGCCAAACGTAAGTGGAATTGAGCTCATTTGACTCATTGTTAATATATCCATATATTCAAAATGCCTACATCTCCATATTCAGGAGAAAAATGTCAATATCATGAGCTTTCACGATGAGAAAATCAAGACAAGCAACTTGAGAAACTGTCCAATCAAACATACATTTGTAAAGAAAAGCGAAGTAATTTATTATTGCCAAAACTAGCTCTCAAGACGAGTGTTGAATCCCTTTCTTCTGACAAACTACTGGTTGGACATCTGCCTTGGAATGTTAAATTGGTGCGTTCTCTAGACCTATTTCAGTATAACAGAAGGGAGATTTTAAAAAATACATTATAAGATGCCCTTGAAAGTTTTATTTCTAAATGCTTTATATTTATATACAATCTGTAAATAAATTCAAGATCCAATTGGTACATACATATACAAAAAAACCTTGCCATAAGAGGAAGTCAAAGATTTGGTTTTAAAATGTGCCTCATCTCTTAAGTATTATAAAACTGTATATTCTAACACTCTTCAATGAACTTTTTACAATGATGGAAATGTTCTATATCTGTGCTGTCTAATATGGTAGCCACTAGCCACATGTGACTCTTGGGATCTTGAAATGCAACTAATGTAATTGAGGAGCTGCATTTTAAAATTTTATTTACTTTTAATTAATTTAAATCTAAATAGTCATGTGTGTCTAGTGGCTACTGACAGATCAAATTGCATAGTGCTTTTCCCTGAAAAAAAATAAAGTATTTTTTAAATTGTCACCTGTCCACCATCCTGTGTGAGACAACATGAAGGGTATAAGGGTATTAACTGCTTTATTTTACATGAAGAAAGCATCAGTGATTTGCTCACATAACATGGACAAGGTACGTTCACCCCAGCCCAGAGATCTTTAATTAACCCATGGATGTTATTTGCCAGAGGAAAATAATACTAATTACTGTTAACAAGGTCTAAGACATGTATGGTGACAGGAAAATCCCATTGTGAAATTTACATATTAAAAAAAAATCAGCTTGTGTGGTAACTGACACTAAACATTTCTGAGGCTGGAAGGACCAGAGTGTGCCTTTTGAAAGTGAGCAGTAGACTCCGCTGCATTTCCCTGGGGACCCCCTGAAGATCTAAGGTGCTGTCTGTACACAGCATCTTCTCTCTCCCTCTGTCCTGCAAGCTCGAGCCACCCTGGTCTCCCTGGACTCTCAGCTCTCTGTTGCCTCAGATCCGGGGCTCTAGGTTCCCTCTTCTGGCACTGTGTCCTAGAACCCTCAAAGGGCCACAGAGTTGGGTAGAGTTTTACCCACTATTCATGACCACATTCTGGAAGTTTGGATGACCTTCTGACCAAGCTTTCCTGCTTGTCTGGGCCTACCGCACCTGTACGCTGCACACCGGAACTTCCGTGTATATTCGGAAACTGGTCAAAATAGGATCCCTAGCGTCCAGTTGCACGTGTGGATTTTGCTCTCATTGAATGGCTGTCCTGGCCACTCTGGAAATTGCAAACAGCTTTCTGGATGAATATGTGGACCTCAGTGCTGCCAAGAAACCAAGGTGGAGTTTTAGATTTTTCCTCCTCCCTTAACTTTAATGTTTTCTGATGGTGATTTCACAATGAAAGTAATGTGGTGCCGCTTATTAATTAAAAAAAAAGACTTCTTTTTTTCTTGAAAAGAATTGTTAGCAGCAGGAGAGGTCTACAAGAAGCAGCAATTCCAGAAACTTCTGCCAAATGACAGCTACTTATGGGGAAATTCTAGGAATTAGCAATGCTTCTCTTAAGCCGCTCAAAGGACAAGTGCGGTCTCCATCAAATTTGAGGCTGGTTTGGGGTAGAGTACTAATTACTGTCTTTGCTAGTCTTTGATGGAGATCACAGTAATGACTTGGGAGGAATCACACTTCATTTCTTTTGGCAGCACAAAAGTGATTGCTCTCAGGGAGGGAGAAAATTCAAAGACTGAGGTTATCAAGGTTAGCGTAAAGGCGCTTAATTATTTTCTGTTTTGAATTTTTTAATTTCTTATAATTTTTTTTCTAATATTTTGCCATGTGATACTGAAAAGGAATCTGTCCTCAGCTCAGAAACTGTGATTATTTCCCCCAAAGAGCACTACGTTCGGAAGGAGCTGCTGGGACGGAGAAAGGTAATGAGCAAAGGGCAGCAGCTGTGGTCCTGCCGGGTGGGGTTCAGGGCACAGATCAGGGCCCAGCAAGAGGAGCGTTCCCTCAGGCAGGACCCTGGCCCAGTTCCAGGGCTGGCTCAGGAGAGAGAAGAAACCATTTCCCTGGGACAATCTGCATACTCTGCAGGAGCAGCAAGCCGTGTGTGTGCCTGGAAAATAAAGCCAGAACTCATTAAGATGAAGATCTTCTTTCCTCCGTTAGCTGTCACCTGCCCGTGCACATCACTTAGACCAATCACACTCTTAACTTCTGTCCAAGGAACTGACTTCTCCCTGGATTCACTGTGTGTCTTATGAACAGCAGTGGCCAGATTGTCATCCTTGCTCACACATTCTGCTATTAACGGGGTTTTTTCTAAAGGTGGCCATTGCATTTACATATCACTGCCTTTCCTAGACACCAGCCTTGCCCTCAAGCTCAATAATTCCACGTTAAAAGCATCTGGTCCTTGAGATTCCTTTTTCTACAGGATCGCTCCAAACTCTGCCTTTTTACAGTTTTTTGAATGAAAGAAGTGGAGGTGTTGCTATTCTTCTATATGAAGATTGCACTGACTTAAAAAAAGGGCAAGTATTCCTGTCTGACTTTGTGAGATTTTATTGTGCATCTCATTCTCTTAGCTTCGAAATGTTGACACCCTGCTCATGCTGGCCCAGTCAAGAGGCACTGTCACACATCCCTATGTGGATCCCAAAGGGGATCAGAACACAGCGGGAGAGGTGCTAGAAAATTCTAAGACGGATAGATGTATGAAAGACTTTGAGGATTTGGGCAACAACCACCCCGGACTGGAGTCATTGGACCTGCATTCAGGCTAGTCTAATGGGTTTCGGCATCTAACCACTGTGATGGTGGGAGGCCAGTTAATGTTGGAGGCCTCAGTTGAGTAATTTCTCCAGTAAGGGACTTAAAATGGGCTTAGAATGGAGGGTTCATGTGCATTCCAGCTCTGACATTCTGCAACCCTGAGGGTCTCATTCAATCAAATCGGAAGAAGAGCCGGAGCATATTAAATTTTACTTATATGCAATGAAAAAGGCTGTAAATTCTAAAAATTACTCCATTTTTAATTTGCTACTTTAATAAACAATTTTAGATTTATGGAACCCATTTCAATCTTTAAAACATTCTATTCCAATTAGAATCCAATTTTTAGAGCTATGGAAAGAGATGCATGGAATAATTTAACCGATGTTACTGGACAAAATTAACATGAGAATATTCAGACTTCCTGCTCACCTATCTTACAAAAGAGACCCTATAATTAAATTACCAGCTCCATTTCCCCTTCTTCAACGACCTAATGAGGAAATTTTCCTAGCAGGTAGAGATAATAAGGGGGTATACATACTAACAGGCTGAGTGAGAAGAAGGGAAGAGAAGGGAAGGAGAAGGGAAGTTTGCTTTGTGGCAGAGAGATTGGAAGTGCTTGACCAACTGTACCATGTGGAGAAAGTGACTAGAGGCTTGAAAGAGCATTTTAGTAGGTTTGTTGTGGACTAGTTATGGATCTCCCGAAGATGTAAAGACAAAATTTACTTCTTAACTCTTTATGGCTATCGAAACCTGTGCTTCTTGAATGTGACACGAATTCTAACACCAAATTATACGGTGCCAAGATTTTTGAGGACTGCCCGTGCTAAATGAAAATTAGAGATCTCATTCCAAATTGCTTCTAAGATCTGCAGCTCAAACAGGACCCCTTCTTCCCATGCTTATATTTCCTCTTGAATCTCCCTGGGTGCCTACCTGAAAAATACTTTATGTACTAAAAGTGCAAGGATGAGTTCAACATAGGCCTGTGGGCTTGGAAGAACTGGGTTGAGACTCTATCCAGCTACAGATTCGATGGTAACATTATTCCCCACCTCTTCCAACCCACCGTGGTTCAAGTCCATTTTCTTTTTGCATCACTTTCTTTTCAGCTCTGGCTATATTGTGCCAGTAGAATCTAGATCATTCCCAGACTAACAACAATTCCATATGTGAGATGAGCCATGGTGTGTGGCTTCTGACCAGATGACCACAGCATGCCTGCTCTGCCTCCAGGAGGGAAGAAATGAGGAAGGAAATAGCCTTTCTTCAACCCACACTTTATTCCAGAAGGAACAGCCTCCAAAGAGACTTGAGCCTGTATTTCACTAATCATCACGGTATCATCTGGCCTCCCCTAGCCTCAAGGGAGTCTGGAAAGGTAAAGACTTTACTTTCCAGCCTCTGTAACAGAGGCCAGCAAAGGAAAGCGATGTAGATTGGGGGTCAAGCCAGCCAGCCTACGATACCCACCAGAGCAATTTCTTGCATATTTAACAGTAAACGCAACTTAGGGCGGCATCCCTTCCCTGCAGCCTGCTAACTGGTTTCACAATAACATACAAAAACTATGAGGGCAAAAGACTTTTTAAAATTATGAAATGCTTTGTGAACATTACCACGGGGTAGATTTAAATGATTAATTGGATTTTCATCTTCCAAGAACTTTTATTAAGCTCATCTCTTCGTTTGATTCCGTACTTGGTATATTAGGAATACGTACTCTGGACAAATAAATTCAGAGTAGTTTCTTTCTTTCCTGTAATCATTCATAATAATTTTAGGCACTTGTTCTGGGTCACCTTGGATGAACATTTCCCTTTCTATCTCCAGCCATTCTGTTGTTCTCAAATTTATCCTTTAGTATCCGAGAGTAGGCGCTGTACCTGAATCATACAAAGGAGGGAACTGCCAATTCACCAGCCATGCATTCTTCTTCCTTTTTCTCCTGCACATTCGGTCTTCGTGCTACTTTATCGGGTTGAGTAGTTGCATCCAGACAGCTACATGCCAATCACGTGTACCCTGATTACTCATTATGAGCCTTAGGATACCAGACAACTCGCTAATGAGCACATTATAATGCTGGCCAGTGCTAATTAGATGATAATCATGTGCACTGCTTTATTTACAGTCTATCCATTTAAATTAATTGGGCATTTAATTGAACACAGTGTGAAAGAAATTGGAATTGGGTTTTAAAGTTTATTTAAGTTATTTTCACCTCCCATCTCTTATAGGCAGGTGAGATTATTCACTTGATCTGGAAATTTAGAGCAAATACAAATGGACTAAACGCTTATTTTATAATGATACACACGCATATGTAAATTTATCTCAAGATGTGTTCAGAAACAGCAACCAAATTTGCAATTTTTTTATCTCCACTAACATACTTATGTGACCTGATTACAGAAAGATTCTGCACGCATAAGAGATATTAATAAATCCAACTCTTAGTTGGAAATATGAGGTGGGATCCTAAACCAACCTGATGGAAACGTTCTGGTATTTTCTTAGGATAGGAAATTTATATTTAATTCATGAATAAATATGTGGCCAACTATACCTAATTATGATCCTATGTATTTTCCTCTTTCAGGACACAATATCAAAATATCCCAGGGTTTACATTTTTAAATGAGTGTATAATTGCCAAAAACTGCATGCATGAATGCACTACTAAATTCAAAATGTCCTTTCATTGAAATAATTTCCTAAGAGTATATGTAGAGTACACCCAGAGTAACTATATGGAAAAAAGTTTCTAGACAAAATCATGCTCAAATAATAGCATATCCGGTTTGTGGTCATCCACTCTCATGCAATTTTGAGATGTATCAAATGACTCAAGATCTCTTCTCTAAATAAGTTGGGAAACATGCTGCTCCAGTTGTTTATAAGAATTGTTCATAGAAAAAAAAACCGTAAACGGTTCTCCTAAATTAATTGAAAGAAAACATGTCTTGGGAAGGGAACTCAAGGGGATTTAGATCAAATGGCAGTTTTTGCCGTTACATTGTATTACATTAAACAATCTTAGTTTTCTCTCTTTGTTAACTCAAACAGGTAAATCAAGTAAAATAAATGATGTAAAGAATGTTAATCACTCTGATAAGGGGCAATATGATTCTGTTTGTAACTTCTGACATCAGAATGTTTGATTTTGCTAGGTCCTATCATAATGCTAGTTAGTCCAAATGAGTCATGATCTTTAACCGAAACAAGTTTTACCAAGTTTCCAGGTATGGTATAAGAACATGTTCCAAGGGAGAAGCTGGGCTCATGTTTTCGTAAGAGTCAAATCATGTAGGATCAATGGAGGCCTAGACCAGGAAATTCAGGAAACTGGATATTCTAACCCTGTCTTTCCAATATAGTAGCTTCTAGTCACCTGTAGCTAGCAGGAACGTGACAAGTGGCTAGTCAGTGCTGGGCTGTGCTGTAAGTATAAACACACATCTGATTTTGAATATTTAACATGATGAAGGAAACTATCTTATTAATAATTTTTATACTGATTACATATATTAATAATGTTTTGTACATACTGGGTTAAATGAAATATGTTAACATTAATTTCACCTGTTTCTTTTTTCCTTGCTGTGACTAGAAAATTTAAAATTACTGATGTACTTTGCATTAGTGACTCATATTTTTATTGGAAGACACTGGTCTAACCTAATGGATTAGTTATCTTGGGGCTGACAAATTATTGACTACTTGTAAAAATTTAAAATGACTATTCAGCCACGATGTATTGAGCTATCGCTTTATACCAAGTACTGAGTAAATTACTGGGGATATTAGGAACTAGACACAGTCCCAGTCCTCAAGGACCACAGACATTTAGTATGTGCAGGGAGCTTTGTCCATGTAGCGGATGAATGGCTGGAAATAAAGTCTACCAAAATTTTGGTAGAAATCTTTCCAGATATCTCTTTATGCATACAGGTCCATATAAGCTCATAAACACAGACACATATACACACATAACAGATGTGTGAGGTGTGTGTGTGTGTGTGTGTGTGTGTGTGTGTGGATAGAGGGAGAGAGACAGAGGGACAGATGGCATCATACCACCCATAATGATCCGAAACTCACTTCTACACAACATATAATGGACATCATTCCACAAAAACAATAAACATAGGTCAATATCATCATTTTGTTGGCTTCATGGTAAACATCACTATATATATGTATATGTGTCTCAACTAATTTTATCTTTGCCCCATCCTCCTTTTTTGAGGTTTTAGATTATTTCCAAGTTTTTCTGAGTAATGCAAGAAGAGACGACCATGCTCACTTTTGTGATTAGAAATTTAGCATACACTATGAGAACTGGGATTCCTGGTGAATCTATTTCTGGACTCTCCTTTTCCTGTGATGTGTCTTTCAAATCCTGTTTCAGTATCTACTGTTTTAAATATTGTGCCTCTGTGCTATATTTTTTCTCCTTTTGTTTTAACTTTTTAACTTTAATTTTAAATTAAAGATATGCATGTACACAAATCTTTCAGCTGCTTCTTTTGGTATTTACTTTCATCTTTTTAAAAAACTTATTTTTCTAACTTTATTGAGATATAATTGACATAAAAGATTATATTTACCTTTGTCTCTTAAAGCAATATGTTTTATTGACGTTTGTTTAAATTTTTGAAATTTAATTGTTCAATTTAATTAAATTTGTTAAATTTAATTTAAACAAATTGACATTTGTTTAAATTTGTTTAAATTTTTAAGTGTTTAATTTCTACCAGGGAATATGAGGAATACACCCATACCCAAGGACTATGAGGAATACACACATATCCTCATAGTAGAAGCTATACAAGCTTCCCCACACCTTTTTTCTCCCTTTCCATAACCTGTCTCTAATTTGGGTTTAGATCAGCATTCAGCATTTACATTGATATGGCTTTGTAAATAACATTCTTGGGTGGGTCATGTAGTATAATATAAATATATTTCCTTTCATGTATAAGTTTTCTTTTACTCCAGAGTTAATAGCTAATAATCTTCTCTCTCTTTCTCTCTCTCTCTCTCTCTCTATGTCTGTCTGCATTGCTAACACATCGGCAAACTCTGCCAGGGGGAATGTCACCATAGTCTAGCAGCATCACATTTTTCCCTAGACACAACTCTTGTGGAACCTCATTTCCTTGTTTCAGTCAGGCTTGGCTGCTCACTGAGTCGCCAGCAAACCGGGTTCCTGGGATTTGCCTTCCTAATCATCCCGGATATTCCCATCACCTCATTCTTTTATTTATTTATTTATTCAAGAGAGACAGAGTGAGGGAGAGGCAGAGGCAGAGAGAGAGGGAGAAGCAGACTCCCCGATCAGCAGGGAGACTCGATCCCAGGACCCTGAGATCATGACCTGAGCCAAAGGCAAATGCTTAACCAACTGAGCCACCCAGGCGCCCCCCCATCACCTCATTCTTGAGTTAGATCACCTGTTTCCTAGGTCCCATATCTTCCTCTTTCTTCATTTACTTTTATTTTAGGGAAAGCCTCCTGTGGCTTCCTAAGAAAAGATGTATGGGGAGGGAAAGTTTTGAAACCTTACATGACTGAGAGTTTCTTTAGGTTTCTCTCACCCCTGAGAAGAGTTTTCAGGATATGGAATTCTAGAATGGAAATAATTTTCCCTCAGAATTTTGAAGGCAAATCTTTACATCTTCTGACTTTTATTAGTGTTATTGTCAAGAGATTCTATGTCATTATGATTCTTTATTATATGTAACATGTTCTACCCTCTCCTGGAAAATTTGAGTATCTCCTTTTCCCAGTTTTCTAAGATTGCCTAATAGTGTGCCCACAGAGGATCTTTCCTTATTTATTATATTCGACATTTGTTGAACCCATTCAAGTTGAAAGTTTATATTCTCCAGTTACAGGAAATATCTTTGGACCATTTAATAATTTACTCCCCTCTAATCTTTCTTTCTGGAACTGCAATTAGCTAATTATTATACCTCCTGGGTTGTTCCTCTAAAATTTTTCTTTTTCTTTTTTTCTACTTTTTGGCTCTATATTTTTGTCTTACCTTCAGGGAAATTTCCCCAACTTTGTCTTCCAATTCTTCAATTATTTTTTCTCCTGTAAACTTTTATTATTTGGGGTTATAGCATGAACCCATCCTGAAAACATTAGAAATCATAGAAAGACTTGAGATAAGTGTCAGATAGAACAGAGAAAGCAAGTACCCCCTTTATCTGAGAAACATTAATAATGTAAAATTGCAGAGACCAAATCTTTGGCTAGCAACATTGGATGTGGGATAGATATGGAATTATTGGCGCTCCCTGGTGTTGTAAAATAAATTTGCAACTTTATTTATTCTATATTTTTAAGGTTATAACCCTTTACCTTGTCACTGAGCCTCAAAAAACAAATGTTTTCCCACATTATTTCAAACCCTCTGTGGTCAACCTTATCCCACTCATCAATAACTTTCAAGTACCTTATTTGAAAAATGACTCTTATTCATTCATTTTTCACACCTCACACGTTGCACGCCAGGAAACTGACAGCCTCCCAGCACGAAGCTTATGTTCTTCTTTGAAATGCGCACTTACACAAATGGATTTTGGTCTCCTTTCTTCAATATTACAGGACGAGCCCATGCATACTGCAAAATTTAATTCCTTCTTGCAGGCATCTTTATTCTGCAATGTACTTGTCCCTGCCATTTTTCTTGACTTAACTAAAATGCTGTCCTCTACCCTCTCCGCCCCCTGACTTGGCAACCATCATTTCTTCTGACCTGACTAGTGACCTTGCTAAACCACCTTTATGGTTATTTACCAGGGAACACTGGACAGACACATAAATAATATATCTCATTATACAACAGCTCAAGCTTAATTTGTAGGCAGAATTTCACTTGTTGGCCATGGGAAGAAAATATATATATATACACATCGAGTGCATTTGGGAAAGAGATAGAGCAGGAAGACATCTTGAGGGCGGGACGACTTGATAGGAACTGCTACTGAATTTTTCACCTCAGTTGTCAAGAGCTCTTTTTTGTATTTTATTTGCATGTTCATTTTTATGAACTCTTGTTTTTATTTAAATAGATGGGACTATTTTCTCATCTCATTATGCGAATTTATGGGCATTCTTTGTTTTCCAAATCTTTGCATTGGCTCTGTTACCTCTAATGTCCTTGTTCTGGGCAGTCTATTGTTGTCATTTTGTTTTTTGTGTTAAAATATCTCCTCAGTGCCTGGTGATTCTTGACAATCTATTCCTATGGAAGGGTGAGACACTGAAAAGCCAAAGGGTATGTGTTTTTGGCAGGTGGGCTTCAAGGTAGAGCAATCTGGTTGGGGAGTTTCTTTGGAGGCTCTCTGCCCCTGGTAGTCTCTTTTCTGTAGTCTCTTTTATACCTCATTATACCTCATTAAAAGATAGTCTCTTTCCTTTTAACTGGATTCTCCAGTTTCCCCAGAGGCTACTCCTAAAATCTCCTGCCAGGGGAGGAGGGAGCTGGAATTTTTTTTTTTTTTCTGTTCATATATCGCTTTATATTCAATCCCCTTGTCTTTAGCCACCCCTTCAAATGTGACTTGGGTCTCTAAGTGCATGTTTCTCAGTGAGCTTCCCCAATTCTTTTGCTAGAATTAGAGAAGGGCAGCCATCCTACTGCAGGAGAGGTGTGTACTTCTGTTCCCATACAGGCAACCAGTGTGGACGGTGGTGACAAGGATTAAAGGCCTGGGATGGAACCTTTATCCCAGCGTGCTGTCCTTTGCCTCTCCAGTCTATTCCTGAAATGAAGACAGTGCCTTTTATCTTGTTGTAGCTTCATACAGTGTTATACAAAAAAAGCCACCTTGGCCAATTGTAGTGCAGTCAATGTTGACTCCACCACCCACCTACTACACCCTGAATCTATAAATCCACACTCCTAACTGGTAAGTCCCTGCAAATTCTTGCCCCTTTCTGCCTTTCCCAGCCTCAAAGCCCTCCCTTTCCTGTCCTCATCCTTACAGATGAATGAATCTGCTTTCACTTGCAAGAAAATTTTAGTCAAGAAATAGTTGGTTGTCAGTCCTCCTGTTCTCTTCACATATGACCTTGGTCCAGCTTGATAAACAGGCATTGAGTGCCTATTGTAAGTGCACTAGGCTCTGTGTACACTGAAGTTTCAAAAATTCGAAGGATAGTCCTCTGCCTTGAGGAATTCAAAGTCTCATTTACTCTGTGACTTCTTGTTGATTCCCATGTAGTAACTGGGGCTGGCTTCTGCATGGAGAAAGCCACTGGGTAATGGCTGAGCACCTGCTTGACATTGGATTCTCACTCACACTAACCCTAGTTTCTTTCATTTTCTATATACAGATTTTTAAAACTAAGATATTATTGAAGGTCATTAGAAATTAGCTTGGATCCGAGTGTATGACAATGTCTGTAAAAGTAAAATATTATCATTTCTCCTTAAAGGAAAAAAAAAAACCCACGTCCCTCCTGTAATTGGTGCCTCATCTGTACACGACGTTCTTGAGTCAGCTCAACTGATGGGGGCTCCTGTGGTGACGAGTTTGTAGTAGGCTCCTTTCTGGCCCATCAGTTCTTCATGGGTCCCCTTTTCAATCACTTTCCCCTGTGACATGACAGCAATGATATCTGAGTTTTGGATGGTAGACAAACGATGAGCGATGACAATGCAGGTCCGACCTTCTCTGGCTTTGTCCAGGGCGGCCTGCACCATCTGCAAAGAGAAGGTGGAAAGCTGATGCAAAGACACACGTTTGTTCCTTGGCCCGATATTGCAAGAATTCTGCTGAATGCTACTTGAGTAACATTGCGATACTCAGGGGTTAAACCCAAAGGCTTCACAAGAGGGCAAGGATGACACACGTATTTGCTGACTGCAATGCATCAGTGATTTCAATTGTGTTCTACAAGCTGAGAAATTTCAGTGAAGCAAGAATGAAGCAAACTGGAGGTCACTATGTAATTTTACAATACTTGATGGTCTAGTTGGCAAAAATGCAACCAAGGAAACCGTGTAAGGTAGCAGTTAAGTGGTCATTACTGATATTGTTCTTCGCTGAGGACATTTTAGTTTTCTCCAAAAGGAATCCTGATTTTTAAGGAGTTAATTGTAAATGGTAAATTTCATAATTTTGTTTTGCCCAATTGCATTTGCTTTCATGCAAGCTGCACATTAGACACCACCTCTTACGTTGTGTTGTATGCTGTCTACCTGCTCTGCTGTGTAACTTTGAAATTATAAAATATGAAATGCCTAACAGATGACCTAGATTACTTTATTTCACTTAAGAAAGCTAATTACTTACCCTTGAAAAAGTGTCACCTAGCTTAGACAGTCTTAAAAACAATTCTTATTTTAAAGTTAAAATGTGCATTTTTTTTATTTGAAACAATCCCATTTTCCCTCACTTCCTCTAGATTATTGTCTTTTTGTTCCACCAAGTAGGGCCATTTATACTGTCAATGAATCAGAAAATTGAAAATAGTGCCATTTTATAAGGGCATATATTACAGCAAAAGACTCATTTATAATGATCTAAGGGACTTTAGAAAATCAATACATACCTTTTCACTTTCTGTGTCTAAGGCAGAAGTAGCTTCATCTAGTAGCAAGATTTTAGGATCTCGTACAATGGCCCGAGCAATAGCAATACGTTGTTTCTCTCCTCGAGATAGTTGAGACCCTTGGGCCCCAACATTAGTTTCATATTTCTGGAAAAAGTATGGTAAGTTTGAGACACAGAAACAGTCATTTCTCCTATGCTGTATGGAGCCCACATCAAGGACCTCTCTGTGGATTTAAGCAATTTTTTTGTTTTTTAAAATTGGGAATAATAAATGAGTCCTTCTCTAAAGGATGTCAAATCCACTTAGGGATATAAGAAAAATATGGGGTGTGTTGGGAAAATAGGGGATTTTATGTCCCCTTCTCTGCATTTATTTTAAGTTTGTGTTTTTTTTTTTCTTTTTCCCTGTCTATGAGATCTCTCTGATTTAAGATTCCCTGATTTCCAAACTCTTGTCTGGAAGATCTTTCCAAGGTGGAATGATCCTTCCTACCAATGCAAGGGCCCTTTGAGAGATCTTCTGGTCCATCCTCTTATGAGAAGGCATCATTCTGGATCACAAACCTATGTGCGAATCTCCACTCTGTTGCTTATTAGCATGAAAAATTATTTAAATTTCTTTGAGCGCCAACTTGTCTGAAAAATGCAGATATTAATAACTAGTTCATATATTTGCTGTTTTAGGTGAAGTTATGAAGGAAAATCCCTAACTAGATGCCTGGCATGACTACATAAAAAAATAGTTAACATTCACAGAATATTTACCATGCTTTGGGTATTGCATTAACTATTCCAGGCAGATGATCATTTAGCATTCACAGAAATAATTTTCTCTCTACGGGTTACAAAACTTAGGCACAGACAGGTAAGAACATTGTGCAAAGACAAACAAGTACAAAGCAGTGAAGGTGAACTCTAAATCCAGGTGCGTCTTGTTTCCGAGACTTTGCCCTTGACCACTACTCTCCCCTGCCTTCCACAACAAGTGTGTTTCCTCCCCGTTTCCCCTGCCTCCTGACAATGCTAACCAGCCAGGGGAGACTCCTGACAGCCTGCTCTGTCCTCATGGAAAAACAGTGCTCAGTGAGGGGTACGATGGGTAAGTCCGTATGAGAAAGAGGCCATAAACTGCCTCCCAGACACTGTCTCCCACAAAATGAGGACGTGCTCAGCAAAGATTCATGGAATAAATGAATCTCTCAGGGACACACAAGCTTTGCTTTTCATTCAGTAATTTCTACATGCTTGTGGATTTCACTACCCAGGCTAGAACCAGGCTAAGACTTAGGAGCCTTTGTGAGAAAGAACAAAGGAAAAAGCCCACCACAAACAGCACAAAATTTATAAACATAATCACTTACAAAGAAAAGTAATTTCCCAGTGGGATTTAAAAGAAGGGGAAAAGGTGAAAAGTTTGGTTCCTAAAATTTCATTTCCTTGTGTTAATTTTCTTTGTGATCGACCCCCAAGAGGCTCTTGGTGGATGGAAAAATGCAGAGTCAATATTGTACTAAGTTTAAATTTGGCTCTGGAAAAGTGAGAAGCACGAAGGCAGATGCAACTCACCCCACCACGCACAGTATATGCTGCCAAGTAATGCAATCATGATGATGACCATAATAATGGCCACAGTTTTCTTTGGATGGCTATTATGTGTACTCTCTCATTTTAATGTTATTTTGTGCATTTTGCTGATGACCGAGTCTCAGAAAAGATAAGCAACTGTTATAGTTAGTAAGTGGCAGAGTTTGGGTTCAAAGCCATACCTGCTCCAAATCTCAGGATTGTTTCCCATCTTGCTACACCGATGCTCAGTGTAGTCGTGCTTTATGTACAATAAGTTTCATGGCGTCTTTTGCACTGGATAAAATAACACTTTCCAACACTAAAGAGTATGTTGATGACGGATATTTATTTTGCTTAAAAGACAGAGGCAATCCCAGAGCACCAGGAAATGACCCGTGTTGCCTTTGACCCTCTCCTTGAGCCACAGTCATAACACTTTCTGGCCATTCTACCTCTACACATCCCTGTCTCCCATAGGGAAAGACTTTGACCTAGTCCTCACCTCTGGGAGGGACATGATGAAGTCATGCAGCTGTGCCTGCTTTGCGGCTTCTATGACTTTTTCCTTGGGGATTTCCTTGGTGTTGTCTCCATACTTGATATTGTCCATGATGCTACAGGCAAACAACACTGGCTCCTGGGAAACAATCCCAATGTTCGAGCGGAGAAACTGGACATTGACTTTTTTGCTGTCATGCCCGTCTATCATCTGCCAATAGAGGGGACCAGCAGAGCATTAAGTTTTAGAATGCCAGCAGCGAAGAAAGTTCATATTCTAGAGGTAGTATTATACAAGACATTTGTTTTGCTTATGAGATAAAAATCCCAGGAATCTTATAAAGAAGTTATGTTGCCTTTGACCTCTGGAGGTAGCGTGTGTCAGGAGTGGTGTCAAAGTTATGATCAGACTATGGTTTTTGTTGTTTCCCAAACTCTAGCTTTACAGGCAATACAAAGGAGAAAGGCACTCAGGACAGTATTTTGTTAAAAAAAAATTTCCCCTTA
Organism: Eumetopias jubatus; assembly: GCF_037043125.1. NCBI lineage: Eukaryota > Metazoa > Chordata > Mammalia > Carnivora > Otariidae > Eumetopias > Eumetopias jubatus. The sequence goes on along the minus strand of NW_028274809.1, from coordinate 63,057,316 downwards.
TACTTTGGTGCAGCACATGCTCTACAAGTATGAAGAATTACTCAATTTTGAGACTCCACAGGTTATGAAACAGGCTCTTCTGGGGCGCCTGGATGGCTCAGTCGGTTAAGCGTTTGCCTTCGGCTCAGGTCATGATCCCAAGGTCCTGGGATCCAGCCCCACATCGAGCTCCCTGCTCAGCGGGGAACCTGCTTCTCCCTCTCCCTCTGCCGCTCCCCCAGCTTGTGCTCTCTATCTCTCTGTCAAATAAATAAATTAAAAAATCTTAAAAAAAAGAACAGGCTCTTCTATGTAAAACTATTGGACAATATAAGAATTAAAGCTGTTTCCTTGATTTTACTGACACTAACATGAGATAATAGACCCAAGTAAGAAACAAGTATATTTATTCACTTAGTCAGTCAACAAACATATATTGAATTTCCTGCCACAAGGGCACCGTGCTATGGCTGCTAATAATGAAAAAATAATTTCTGTGTTCTTGTTATTCGTGGGCCAGACACTTGAGTACAGGAACTCAAATATCTACCATTTGAGCTGTTTCACTTAAAAGCCTTAAGATAGTAAAGAGACGGTATGTCTAATATACTACTATAAAGTGTTTGGCCTTCTGATTTCAGAAAAAGGTTATGTTAAATGCTGTGAACATAAGATATTTTAGATAAATACTCAACAATGGAAAAAGCAAACAAGAGTGGGAAAAAATGTAGGGCATTCCTCAGCAATTAGCCCTGGCTCATCTTCCTCTACTTATTTTCCATAGTACTTATAAATTGCAAAGCACAATTTGATATCTAAGTAAATACTGGACCTGTTTGCTAATTACTGTACATGAGGTAGTATCGTAAGCTCCTAAAAGACAGAAGACATGCTTCACGTTCCTTAGAATCTCCCACAGGGCCTAAAACGGTACTGCATATCACAGGAATTAAATGTTGAAAACATTGAAAGTTGCATTTGGTAGCTTCCTTAAAAACAAAGACAATTTTTTTAAAAATTGCATAAAAGATGGTATCTTTCCACTTAAAAAGAGTTCGCAGAAATGTTTTACAATGATACAATAAAATATATTGTATTTATGAGATGCAAGGAATCATGCTGATTTCTTCATGGGCATTGCTTCCTACCTATGACCAGAACAGGCACTGAGCACATTGAGAGAAATATACTTAATGTATATGTTAATGTCGGAAAGGTCAAACGTGAAGAATTTGGGTCCCTGTATGTCTCATAGCTCACAGTCTACCTAGGGTGATAGACGGGATGATCTGACATTTTGGGAAACTGGACCCTCTCCTTTGCAGAGATCAGACCCCAGTGCAATGACGTTTCTAGGTTCCTCAATCACTATGTACTTTTTTTTTAAAAGATTTTATTTATTTATTTGACAGAGAGAGAGACAGTGAGAGAGGGAACACAAGCAGGAGGAGCGGGAGAGGGAGAAGCAGGCTTCCTGCTGAGCAGGGAGCCCGATGCGGGGCTCGATCCCAGGACCCCGGGATCATGACCTGAGCCGAAGGCAGACGCTTAACGACTGAGCCACCCAGGGGCCCCAATCACTATGTACTTTTAAACAAATTAAAATCTTTATACCTAAAATTAATTTAAAAAGTGATTATAAATTATATATAATCAACTCTTACTCCTTATTTGCATAATTTCCTGGATTCTACCAATATCTGTTCACTTGTTTCTTTGTTTTACTTTATTCAGGGGAGTCTTTAGTTGCCTCCTTCGAGTTTCTCTCAGAATTTCTCCTCATAATGTGACCTGTCCTCATTGCAATGAAGATCATACTACCCAGGGAACTCAAAAAGGCCTTTTTTCTCCCAAAATATTAGAATTCAGCACTCAATCAAGTGTGGAGCAGAATAAAACATGTTCAGACCTATGCCTCTGAATCATTTCTTAGAAAACTACTGGTGGATGCACTCCAACAAAATGAAAGTGAAACCCAAGAAAGAGGAAGATATGGGAATTAGGAAATGATGGATCTAATCCCAAGAAAACAGGCAGGAAACTCACAGGGTGACAAGTGTTCGGCAGCCACAGGTTGTTAATTAGTCCAGGCAGTGACAGGCATGAGAGAAAAAAGCTGGTCCCTCAGAAAAGGTAGCAGGATAGAGACATTGGAAGAATATAAACATTTTATAAAGGCAGAGGGTGCAAGAAAAAAGAAAGCCTTTAAGAAAACGATCAGGAAAGAAAATGTAATGCTGATGTACCTCACCACTTGACTATGGGATGAACAATATTTACATAATCATAACAAAAGTCGTTAGTTGATTTTTAACTTTTAGAGTCAGCCTAGAGTGAAAGCATGAAAGATAATAAATGCTTTAAACAGAATGTTAGTGTTTTGCATTTTGATAATATAAAAGTACAGTTATTAGGACTGGAGAAATAAAAGGAGGGAGGAAGAGGTGAAAATAAACATAGGATTGCTACTATCATGTCAAAAAGATGAGAATTCAAGAGATACTATCTGAAGGTGGTGGAAAAGAAGCAGAATTATATTAATTAAATTTACAAGCAGAGAAACTGTTTAAAGTGATATATCTATATTGGGAGGAGGTGTGTAAAAAGAGGGGGAGAGGGAAGGGTAAGCTAAATTTCCATCTCTCGAGAGTAAGTCAACAGAGAGTCTGAATCTGTTAAATCGTGAAACAGCTGCGTAATCATATTCTGCAGAGATGTTGAGATAATCATTGAAAGATCTAAAAACATCGTGTAGTTAAAAATAGCTGTCTTTGAACAGAGAAATGGGGAGCAGTGGAAAGGGTAAACTAAGAGGTTGCTTTTTATTACAAATCTTTCCTATTTTATTTTGTATTCTTCTGCATATATTATTTGGAAAGAAAGACAAGAAAAAAGGCAGAAAAGAGAAAGAAATGCTCTGGAAAATGAGCAACAAAGCAGTTCACCAATTTTTCAAATCTCCTTGCCAAAGCTTTGTTGGCACATAACTACCAATTTGAGTTCTTTATGTCATGTAGACATAAGCTTCTCGAACCAGGATTGTGTCAGGTTTTTCGTACTCAACCCCCCCCCACTTATTTATCATTGCATTACTTATCACCCCGTCAGTTTTTCCCTTCGCGCTCACTAGTTTCCTGATTAGTTTGCACTTTCTGCTCCATTTACAGGTAAGTGAACACTTCTGTTAAACACACTCATCTCCAGCTTTGCCGTGCGCCCAGTTTGCTTTGTCTAACTGGACAGCAGGCCATCTGGAACTGGGAAGAATATGATGTTAGAAAGTGTGAGGTAGAATCAGGTCAACCAGCAAATGACGGGAACCGGAAAGTATCCACAGGGGTAAGTGTCCGAGGCAAGCACTTTAGAGTGAATCTGGCAAGGCGGAATCTTGAAACCACTTCGAAGGGGTTGGAGATATTCTGCAGAAAGCACAATTCTCTAAGGCATTTGCGTTACTTACCACCTCCCCTTGGTCAGGATCATAGAAACGCTCCAACAGCTGAATACTCGTGCTTTTGCCACATCCACTGCTTCCAACAAAGGCCAGCGTTTGACCTGGACGAACCGATACTGAGAGACCGTTCAGAACTTGTATATCAGGTCGAGAAGGATATGTAAATTTACAGTCAACAAAGTCAATCTGGCCCTGGAAGTTGTCCTGTGGATGGGAAGATGGGACTTACATAGGTTCCTACTAGAATCCAGAATACTGAAAATGCACCTAAATCTGAGTTTTAAGTCCTTGCTTAAGATACCTTCAACAGCACGCAGCCATAGTGCAAAGTCTAAAGACAGCCACTTGATGAAATGCCATTCTGTTCCTTATTTTGGCAGGTAGAGAATAAAGGGAGGTTTGAGCAGTGAAATGAAAGATATGTGACCTCTCATTCCCATTCTAACCTAAAGGGATGTCCTCGTCATCCTTTCCTTGACATTCCGAGTGGAAAAGAACAAATAGAAGATATGATTCCATCACAGAAGCCAAGAACTGTCCAAACCCCTAGAGTTATGCTCCCCCTAAAGATTTCTAATAATAACATTATGCTTCAAATGACTCAGAAAGTTACTTGCACCCTGTATTGCGAAGGTGGATACCTTCAGTTGGACTATCCGAATTATGAATTCCAGAAAGGGATAGAACTTAATAACAACAGAAGGAACAGGTCACTTGACCAATTTACAAAGATTTCTGAATTTTGTTCAGCTTTACTAGGGTTTAGTTTTGTTTTGCTCTCTTGAAAACACTGGAATATTAAAAAAATAGGCAGGGAATATTAAAAAACGTCTGTGAGGACTATCAGAAGAAAAGATATTTTGTTGAGATCAAATTAGTGTTCTGGGGATCCACATGAGCTAAAACTTGAGCCTAGATAAACATGAATTGAATCAATATTATTGGACAGGAAGAACTGGTTTTTCTACATCCCGTACCAGAACACTGGTAGAAAACATGGTGGTTGAGTAGGTCTCAAAAGATATCCAGCTTCATTCGTTCTGGAACTAAGTGTGTTTTCTATTACACAGAGTTTAGCATTCACTGGATATCATTGCCTTATTCAAATGCCAGCTTTATGAATAATTTTAATGCTAATTTACTTCATTCCTTTACATTTATAAATCTACTGTCTGTGCATTCTGAGTGCATATGAATGAACCCATAAACTTCAGGAATTGAAAAACTAAGTGATATCTTCTGACCAGCTCCAAAGGCTGTTCTGCACATACACACACCCATAAGCACAGTGCCCCCCCAACCCCCTCTTTATCCCCCTCAGTACTTACCCACTTTTCACCTGCACTACTGTACACCTTGATTGGGGGGTGTCGGTCCAGCAGTTGGAAAAAGCGTGCAGCTGATATCTTGGCTTTGGCATAACTAGGGGTGTAAGAGGAGGCTCTTCCAAGAGCTGTTGCACTCAATACAACTGAAGAGATCACCCTGCAATAGACCAGACACCCGGGTGAAGAAGGAGTATGGGGTGATTGGTATGACAGCCTAAGAGGAAGGTATGGGGGGGTCTGGCCCTGGTTCTGCTAGGAAAGAACAGAGCAGCCTTGAGCAGGTCGCTTTAGACTTGTCTGGGAATGGGGGCTGGGAGAGACTAGCAGTTTGCAATGAGTTCTGTGTAAAAACGGTGAGGGGAGAACTGCACAAGGGGTGTTCACACCTCCAAACCCTGCTTTAGCTACTATAGCCTCTTATTCAAAAACTTGTTTGGGAAAAAAAAAAAAAAAAGACTTCTTAGAAAAAAAAAAAGGAGAGGGAGGGGGTTTGAAAGATCACCAGATTGCATTGAGTTCTTACAAAGCTAACATTCTTTGAATCTATGGTAAGTGTGTAAAAGACAATGATCAGTAATATAAGCATCCTTCTGTACCAAGCATGCATGTCATTCATGCTTCAGACACCATGGGAAAGATACAATTGTCTGTTTGCTTCTAAAACTTTTAACTATAGTCACTATATTCACTATAACTACATTGTGTGTTCTACTGCTCAGTTCATAAGCAAGGAATTCTTTTAGGCCAGACTTGCAAACCCAAACATCTCTAGGAGCCCAGCCCAAAACTTAAAGCAATGAAAAGCACCTGGAATAAAATGGGAAATGGTGGAAGGTGATCTTTCACCTTCTACCTTTCACCAGTTTTTTAAGAGAAGCCAGAAGTTGGGAATTTTCTATAGTTTCCCAGTTTTTACATATTGGCAAATAATTCTTCAAATATCTCACATAAACTAACAAGTCAACAGTTTGTGATTTCTGATTTGGGGGTTCACAGCTCTCAATATGCCAAAATTTAGAAAAGAGGCTTTCCTGATTGGGGGTGGGTTGAGCGGGGCAGGAGAAAAAGCTCTTCTATATTTCTAGAAGAGATATAGAAGGCAAGAAGACAGATCTCATAGCTTGAGAATGACCCCAAAAGAACAGATTTCTGTTGGGACCACTTTTCCTAATGTCCTCCCAAGGCCTTCTCAGACAACCTCTCTCTCATCCCTCTAACATCCCCCACCCCACCACACTATAGCCATATACACCCACCCCCAGTCCCTTGGTACCCTGACACCCTTTGGCTCTCACCTCTAGAAATGTGAGAAACTAATCTTATCAGAAGAGCAGACACAGACTATAAAAAAGGAACATAATTCCCCTGTCCTGGCCTTTGCTTTCTCTACCTGGGAGGATTAAGCTGGAAACATGCCCTTCTTGCAAGAAGTAGATGGTTCAAAGAAGTCTCTGATTCAAGACCTCTAGATTTTCTTAGCATTAACCAGTATGACAGACTGTGTAAATGGTTCATTTATCCTATTACTCTGAACAAATCCCTTTGCAATATGACTTTTTCACTCCTCTGTGATACTGTGATTTATAGTAAGAAACATCTATTTGGTCTTTGGCTCCCATTCCTGGCACAGAGCTCTTAAATCCTCGGAAGTTCCTAAATTTGGAGAGCGATCAAGGTATCTTTGGTAATGTTAATGAGGTGACTTTGGAAGGCTGCTAGTTGCCAAGGGAAGTAACCACACAATTAGAAAGGTGGAAATTTCAGTCCTCTCCCTGCCCCTGACCTCAGGAAAGGTAGGGTGTCTGAAGGGTCTAAGGAAGGTGATATGGGCAGTCTTGGCAGGACGGAGCCCTTAACCTGTGGGATCCGACGCTATCTCCTGGTAGATGGTGTCGGAATTAAGTTGGGATCCATCAGGGTTCAGAAGTGTGTGTGTGACAGCAGTGTGACCGTAAAGGAGAAACACACTCATGTCCTCTCATTAAAAGGTAGATTCCATTCTCTTTTCTTTAAATCTGGGGTGGTTGTATGACATTCCTCAGCCAAAGAGATATTTGAAAATGTGACGCCCACAGGGACTCGAAAAGTGCTTTCACATTGCACAACGGGGCTTGCTCTCTTTTGTTGTGCTTGGAATACTGAGACCGTGATAGGAAGAAAGGCATGCAGAAGCCTGACTGAATCAGTCTAGTCCAGAAGAACCACCCTGACAACCCAAAGAATCTTGAGAAATCATAAATCCCAACTGTTTAAGACACCAAGGTTGGTATGGTTTGTCAAGCAGCAAAGCCTACCTTACAGAGCCAGGCTATTCCTCCCTAGAGTGCTGGTCTTTTATGACCTTGGCCTGATAGTCCTCACCTGAACACATAGGTGAAATGGAGCCCTTCGTTGGGGATTAAGTAACCTCCATATCTGTAGGAAGCAGAATTAGCAACAAACACCATGCACTGGGAAAAACCAAAGCATAATCCATAAACATTCGCTTTTCGAAAGGCAGTCTTGAATGGCTTCTCCAGCTCAACCTCAAATGCTTCAATAAACTGCCTCTCCTTTCCAATCCCAGCAACAGTGCGGATATTACTGAGGGCTTCATTTGTAATCTGAAAAGTGAAAAAGAGTCTTAGGAACAAAAGAGCAGAAATAACTACTCTCATGACATTTCAGCTGCTACATGGACTCAATCTGGTGCGAATGGCAGAAGGTGGTATGAATCTGTGGCAGAAGCATTATCTGGGAACACAAAGAAGTTGTCTGAGGTCAGCTTACCTGGATCATGAGTTGGTTAACCTCAAGTTCTACTTAATACTAACATGGCTTTGTTGCCTCCACTTGTAGAAGAGAGAAAGGGGAAAATGTACCCATGCTGATCCTTGAAAGCTTTTAGCTCTTTTGTGAATTTATTTGAAATGTCTAGAATGATATCTTTAGATGTCTTCCGGCACAAAAGATACTGAACAATGTAAGTTCAAAATACGATTCTATTTTCTTAAAAAATTAATCTGACCAGGGCACCTGGGTCGCTCATTCGTTAAGCGTCTGCCTTCGGCTCAGGTCATGGTCCCAGGGTCCTGGGATCGAACCGCGCGTCAGGCTCCCTACTCCACGGGAAGCCTGCTTCTCCCTCTCCCACTCCCCCTGCTTGTGTTCCCTCTCTCGCTGTGTCTCTCTCTGTCAAATAAATAAATAAAATCTTAAAAAACATTAATCTGGCCAAATATTACATAAGTTTAAAGTTGATCTTTAGTCTATACTATGAATTTGTATTTGTTTCAGTCTATACGCTAGGGTAAATCATCACTGTTTCTGAATTTGCATTTTCTATCCTAAAATAGCACAGAGGTGGTCCACTCTCTCCCATAGGTATATGAAATCTTCTTGGCTTCTGTCTACTTGGGCAATGTTCACATTTCCTCCCTTAAGAGACAAAACCTAGATAACAGTAAATTTGTTCAAAGAGTAAAGGTGTGTATATGTGTATGCATGACTCTTATATCTGATAAATGTTTATGCTGCCATCTCCTCATTTACCTGATAACCAGATATTCATTAGAACACACTTTTAAAAGTGCATCACTGAAAACTAAGAGTAATTGAGACCTAAACTGAATGTCATAGTTCCATTTGGGAAAGACATTTGTTATAAGTCTAGCAGGCACTAAAGTGTGAAAATTAAAAGTGTGTGCCATTCAAAAGATGATAGTGCCTCTCTCTGTGGGCAACATGACCTGCGGAAACCATTTAGCTAAGAAACCAAGCAGACAGAAAACTGAAATCTCCACTCTTGCAAAAAAGAATACACCGAAACGGGAGGTGGAGAAAATAACCATTGGAGAGGAAATTGAATATGTAACCCACTCTGTTTGCCCCGCTATTTCTCTACATCTGCTCACACTCACTGCATCAGTTTTATTGCCACAGCTTAAAAAAGGCTAGTGGGAGGCTTCCAAGGATGAACGTTTGTAGGCTAACACCTTCCTTAAGTCTCTCTGTACTACTCATCCTTAACGGTTTGTCTGACAGCCACTGAGTTGTAAGCAGTTTGAAAATTGGGTCTGCAAGATTACCTGGCCAGCGATCTCCAGAGCCTCCTTGTCTTGAGAGGCAAATCCTGTCAACATTCTGGTCTGTATGGCTCCCGATAAAGCCAAGAAGGGAAAGAAGCACATTATGACCAGGCTTAGCTTCCAGCTAAAGAAGAAGGCAATGATCATGGCCACAGTGACGTTCGTGAAGGAATTGACCATCATTCCGATTTGAGAGCCGGTTGCCTGCAAACCAAAAGCAATCAACCGATCTGAGACACACAGTCTCTTTTACCAAATATCACTATGTGAAAAGGCAATTTTATACAAAAAAAAGAAATTATTCTGATAAAATATGCATAACATGATGTTTCTCATTTTAGCCGTTCATAAGTATAAAATTCCGTGGCATTAACGAATTGTGTTGTGTAACCATCACCATCATCTATGCCTAAAATCTTTTTATCATCTACAAGAACTCTGTACCCATTAAATAATAACCCCTCTTCTTCCCTCTCCCTAGCCCCTGACAACCTCTATTCTACTTTCTGTCCCTATAAATTTGCCTCTTCTGAGTATCTAAGTGGAATTGTACAATAGCCTCTGTGTCTACCTTATTTTACTAAGCATAACATTTTCAAGGTCCATCCATGTTGTAGCACATATCAGAATTCCATTCCTTGAAAAGCTAAATAATATTTCTTTATATGTATGTACCACATTGCATTTATCCATTCATCTGTTGATGGACGCTTGTATTGTTTCACCTTTTGACCATATGAATAATGCTGCTATGAGCATTGATGTACAAATACCTGTTTGTGACCCTGCTTTCCTTCTTTTGGATATATGTCTAGGAGTGGAATTACTGGGTCATTCGGTAGTTCTATGTTTAAAAAGATTTTTTAAAATAATGAGCTCCCTAATGCACTTGAAGACTGGATTAATAAAAGTCCATTTTATTCACAGCTTTGTGGAAGCTCATCTATTGACTGATCTTATTTCATGGGTGTCAGAGTTAGAGCAGTCAGTATGAGACTAATTCAGCCCTAAGCAAGGGCGGCATGTATGTCAGGTGACTAGGCATTTGGTCTGCTTGAAAATACCCAGGCCTTGGTCTTATGGTAATAGTTCTGATTATTCGGTGAAGATTGATGCTTGTTCTTTAATTATAGTTTTGAAATTTGTACAAGACTATTATAAGATTTTGATTCTCATTGAAGTTAACCTGCTCATTGGTGCAAAATCACATGCAGACTTAATAACTAGCTGTTCAGTCAACACAAAATGGAGAAAACGGATTCAGTCGCAATACAGGTGGAGAATGGACACTGGTGGTAATTACTATTTATAATCAAAATTATTTGATGGTTCCAAATCTCCTTTCAGTTGCAATTGTGCAGATGTGACCACAGGTTGGTGTCTTCTGTGTAGGAAAGACTTGCCTGGGTACAATTGCAAGATTTTTGTCAGTATTACAGAGACTTTAGCATTATTTAAAAAATAAAGAAGGCAAAACAATCACAGGTAAGCTTTTAGGTAACCATAGGTACTGAGGAAGTGCTATGCAAGAATAATTTGCATCTTCATACTGTATTGAAGACTCAAATGGAATATGAACTCTCTGGTCCCAAGAACTCCCATATATTGGTTATAACTTCCTTGAAGACAGGAAGGAAAAGCGAAATTAAGAATTTATTTGTACACCTATATTTATAGCAGCATTATCCACAATAGCTAAGGGGTGGAAGCAGCCCAAGTGTCCACTGATAGAAGAATGGACAAACAAAATGTGGTCTATACAAATAATGGTATATTATCCAAGCCTTTAAATAGAAATGAAATTCTGACACATGTTACAATATGGAAGAACCTTGAGGACACTAAGCCAAGTGAAATACACCAATCATGAAAGGACAAATATATGATTCTGCTTATACGAGGTTCCTGGAATAGTCAAATTCATAAAGTCAGCATGGAATGGTGGTTATCAGGGATTGGGGGGATGGGAAGTTAATATTTAATGGGTACAGAGCTTCTATTTGGGATGATAAAAAGTTCTAAATATGGACAGTGGTGGTGGTTACATAACAATGTGAATACACTTAATGCCACTGAATTGTACACTTAAAAATGGTTACAATGGTAAATTTTATGTTTTGTATATTTTACTATAGTTAAAAAGAACAAAAGAATTTCTAGTTGGCAAGGACGGTCAGGCATTATAGAGAATTTGGAAAATAGCTGCATAGTTCTTTGGAATTTCATTATTTTGTTTTCTTTCACATTTTAGTCAATCAATATTTTTTAAAAATTTAAAAAGTAATACAGCTCAAGACATGTAAAATATATATACATACATAACAATAAACATTTTCATAAAAAAGGGATCAGTCTAGATATTACTTTGTACTTCGATTTTTTTCACTTGGTGTAACGTTACCACCCCTCCAAATCATTACTTTAATACCTTTAAAAATAGCTGCCTACTTTTCCTTAGTATGGATATATTCACTCAACTATTTTCTTATTGGTGGATATTCAGGTAGTTTCCAGGGAATTTTATTAATTTTTTTGATCAATATAAACATACATTTGAATGACATTGTCACAAAATAGGAGAGAATTTACTCATATGAATTTTAGTCAGAGGCTTTGCATACCTGATTATTCTCTAAAAAATGTTGGAAGAATTCAAACTGTAACCAATATCTTACAAGACTGTCAGTTTCTCTTCATCCTCACAAATATAGGAAGTTGTCATTCATGAGAGTTTTTATTGAGTTGGTAGGTGGAAAATGGTGTTTCAATGTTTTATTAGTATTTTTCTATTAATAAGGTTATACAATTCTTCATTTGTTAATTGTCCCATTGCATTTCTTTTTTTGTTGCTTGTCCATATACCTTTTTTTAATCTTTATTATTTGGTTTATTTTTATTCTTTAACCAATTTTAGGAACACTATGCATGTTAGACTTATTAGGTACATTAATCCTTGTTACAAATATTTTCATAATCCATCATTTGTTTATACAAAGTTTTAAGTTTTTACGTAGTCTGACAAGTCTACTTTATGTATTTTTGTCTTGCTTATGAGAATCTCCTCTACTTCCTCTTAGCACTCTACTCAAGTGTTTGAAACTTCTAGTATTGAAATAAAATGAGAAAATAAAATAGTTGGTATAAGAATTGAAAAAGAAAAAAAGAGATATAATTATCTTTCTTTGCATATAATTTGATTATATACCTAGAAATTCAAAAGACTATATTAAATTTTTTAAAAATTAGTTAATAAGAAAACTTAAAAAAGTGGATGGCAATAAGATAAATATACAAAAAGTAATAGCTAAAATCTCAATCTATGACATTCATTCAAAATTGTGAAAAAAATACATAAGAAAAAATGAACAAGATAGAGTGATATATTAATGTATCTGTGTATACATACTATACATAGCATATAGCATATCATGTAGTTATAAATCTTACTAAAAACTAAAGATTCTTATTTATGTCTCTCTTGGGAACTGTTAGCATCCCCACAACAGCAATCTTTGTGTGGGGGGGGGCGGGGGGTGCTGCATGGATGTATTCAATGGGAATTAAAATAAAATTTTTGAAGAAGCCAAGATGATTTTGAAGTACATTAGAATAAGTAATGTCCAGGAATAAATAAAAGAATTTTGAAGAGGAAAAATTATTGTGCAAGGATCTACCTTACCAGATAATAAACACTTATCATAAAGTTATATAACTAAAACAGTAATGTCCTGGCACAGAATAAATCAAACTGAGCAGTGAAAGAGAATAGAGAAACCCCATAGCCCCAAGTATCCATGGGAAGTTGATAGTCACAAAGGGCAGGAGGATTTCAAACAGCTGGAAAATGAAATCTACATTAAATTTTGGTGGGGGAATATTTTCTATTCAGCTTGAAGAAAAAAAAAGCCAGATTTCTACTTTACACCAATATTAAAATAAATTTGACCCAGGTTAGCAATCTCGTTTAAAAAAAAAAGTTTAACAAAAATATTAGAGAAACTCTTAGAAACTTTTCATTTTTTAAAAAAATAAGTAAAATTTTTGTAAGATGGTTAGATGCTACTCTCTGAATTCAAGTGAGAGTGAATAACCTTAAAAAGGCCCTTGCAGATTGAAGGATGGAAAAATAGAAGAGAGAAGGTGATGGCTTATTTATTTGACCTAAGCTCAAGAGTCAGGTAAACTGGACACTAGAATACTCAGATGGTAAAAGTGAAATTGCTACAGACTTCCTTCAGACAGTAAGACAATGCACATTAAAACCCTTCAAAATGATTGTACATTCTGATCCAATGATTATATTTTGAGAACAAAAAAATAATAATCAAGGATAAGCCAAGCTTGATGTAAAATGACATAAGTTGCTTATAAGGCAGAAAAACAGACATTTTAATAAGGAATTCTTAAATGATGACACATTAAGATGATGAATTATACAGCCATCAAAAATCTACTTTAGAAGAATATGTAATAACGAAAATATGCCCACATCAGATTGTTGTAGGGGAAAAACAGAAAGATTACAAAACAATATGTACAGTGTGACCCAAAGTCTGTGAGAAACACATTTATACCTAGAAAAAAGCTCTGAGGAAGAGGATCCCATGCTCCTCTGAAAGTCTCTCACACCATTGTCTGTATTTCTGGTTGAACTGGCTAGGAGTCAAGACATACATTACTCAGTTTTTCAATCCGGGCAGGGGTGGGGGGGTGGGGAGGGGGTTCTTCCAAGAACCTCACAAACTGTGGTTTTCCTTTTTCCTCTTCCTTCCTTCCTTCCTTCCTTCCTTCCTCTCTCTCTTTCTTTTTATTCCCACAGAAAGTGAGTAGAGGTGCTGGACTGCACATTTGACTCTCGTCACTTTCATACAAACCCCTGGTTTTCTAAAAGCATTGCCTCACCTTACAATGGCTGAGTCACCTGAACAAGGCTGCCGGTTCTGGGTTTCAGAAACCACAGCTCTGTCTCTACGAGTGCCTCAGGATTCTAGGATGGCAATCATTTATTTCTTTTCTTCAGTTTTCTGACTAGCGTTTACAGAGGCAACTCAGATCTCTTTTCCTACGACTACCTGCACGCTGGGCACCTGTGTAAGGAAGTTTTGCTTCCACCTCTGGGGGGCGCCATTAAGTCTTATAGAATCTGAGCCTCTGGGCCTGAAAATGATCTGAGAAATAAGTCTCAGGAAAGCTCTCAGTTGCTAGACTCCCAGGAAATCTAAAACCCTGACAGATTTGGACCCGTGGCACTGAGTCTGGACATTGCCTGGGAGAGACTGCTGTTTGTCAGCATCGGAAATGGTGGGAAATGTGGCTCTGAGACATCTCAGTCCCATGAGTTCCTATTTCATGGGAAACATATAGGTGATTATCAGAATGCTCAAAGGAAAGAATGTTTACTCCAGTTGATAACACCCCTGGTTTTCCCCCAGAGCTTACCCCTTGAACTTGGGAGGCATCTGTAGCAAGCCTTGTTGTTAGTGCCCCAGGACTATTTCTGAGGTCATCAAACCAGCCAATGTCTTGCCCTAACATTGCTCTGAAACCAAATTTACGTAGTCTTTTTGTAAGGAGTTCTCCAGATTTAGCAAAAGCATATTCCTGAAACATAAAGGAGTCTTTAGTGATATTTTAACATGAAATGGGAGGAAATAGCTAAATCACTTACTAAAAAATAAAATTCCTTACCTGCAGAAACTGAGTGCAAAAGGATACACAGCCCACTAGTACAAAGAGCAGGCACACACCATTGATCTGTGACCTTTGTTCTTCTTTATCAGGAAGTGAAAAAGTCTTTGAAAGATAGTAAGCAAAGATACTACTTTATTATTACAAACAATAGCAAAAGAAATAAAATATGTTGAAAAGAAATTTCTCTTAAGCATTAGGTTAAGAGAACATACTAGTTAATTAAACCAAAGTTAGCTGTGAATCTGTGTACCTTAATTCCCCATGGGAAAGGAAACTTGGCAAATGAAAGCCAATAGCAACAATTCGCAGAATTTTGGTCTTGTTTCTTAGCCTGATGTAGGTAACTGTGTTGGCTTTTCATTGATACGGATGAAAAACATGATTAAATATCTCAAGTCCTTTATGTAATAAGGCAAAGAAATAAGGAAGGGAAGATGGAAGGAAGGAAGAAAGGGAGGGAGGGAAGAAGGAAGGAAGGAAGATAGGAAGGAAGAGAAGAATGTTATCTGGAACAAAGCCCAGAGTATTATGATTTCTGTCCTTCTCAAATAATAGAAACAATAAAGATGACTTTTCCCACTCAGGTGCCCTACATGTTATTAGTTTCATATATATATATATATGTATATATATATATATGAATAGTAGCATCATTAAAAAAGCAACCAGCTGTCAAGTCATTAACTGGAATTGGCTTAGGAGAAAAAACACTTTCCATCCATCTGAGGCTGAGGTTGTTGTTTCTAAATCAGGAGAAGTTGAAAACATCCCCCACCCCCCCCCAAACAACTATGGAAGTTGTGAATGGGGTTTTTTGAGTCCATAAGAAGGAGTAAACTATACTTCATAAGTGTATTCTGAACTTGCAGGCGTATGCTCAAGCAACTGACTGGGGACTCAGCTGTTGCAATAAAACAAGGGGAGAACAGCTGCATATTCTAATGACACTGCCCTATAATGAAATGGATTCCAGGTACAACAAAATTCCTAACTTGGGCTAAGTAAAGGAACCCTGAGTTCAGAAAAAGTATGCATGAGACAGCCTTATTCACTGCTCTAAATTAATTTAAGTAACTAGAACAATACAAGCAGTTGCTCAAAAGAAACCATTTATTCAATAAATATGTATTGAGTGCCTGCCACATACCAAATAAATCTCTTGAAAACAATGTATACTACTCCATTAACAAATCCTTTTTTGTAAAGCAAAGTAACATATTCAAATCATCACAAATTCCAAAGTGGAGGGAGGGGTTCTAGATTAATAAGATTAACTGTTTCAAGGACAGTTTCTAGGGTCTTTATAGTATGTTCTTAATACAGATGGAAGTAGGTTCAGAAGTTTCCACGGTCATTCTTCCCAGGATAGAATAATTCATGTGTTTACTCAACAGAGTTTACAAATTCAGGGATTTAAAGACCTGTTTCATTTTGTTTTAAAAAATCACTATTCAAATCCCCCAAACTGTGACGCCACAATTCTCATCGCCCCCTCATGTCACCTATTATAATCATGGACTATAGGACCAGAGAAGTGCAGATGAGTCAGCTTAACTCTTATTTTATAGATGGAAAACTAGAGTCCCAAATATCAAACCTTCTAAGTTCATTTAGCTAGTGGTTATTATTAGATAAGGAAATGTCTATTTTTCTGATTCCAGTGGTTTTCTTCTTGGCAGCCTCTTTTGGCTCTTGGCATTACTCATCTTGTCAGTGTTAAACAAGTATTAGGCTAATATTAAATCCACATGACTCTCCAGTTCAAGATTGGGCATCTGTCTCTCCATAACATTTTTTCACAAAATTCTACTCCATGAGTCCTTGGTATAACCTTGCTGAAATGCAGCACAAAAAGCTACCCATCCATAGGTTCCTCTATGATACATCTGTGCCATTTTTGTAATGATAAGTTTGTTTAAGAAGAAAAGAAACATTCACTAAACTCTTGCTATTTACCAGATGCCAAACGTGTTACTTAGCCTATTTTAACTTAAATGAAGATTTCCTTAAGTTAGGCTTCTTAAAACAACCCAGTGACGTAGATTTTCTTGCCCCTTATTACAGATGAGGAAACTAAGACTCATCAAGGAAAAGCCACTTGTTCGAATGCACACAGAGAATACAGAGCAGAGATCCAGGGCTGGCTGTCACCAAAGTTCATGTTTTCTCCCAGCATGCTACATACACATTGCTGTGCTTGGAACACTTGTACACTTTCCAAGTCAACTAGACCGATGGAAAGCGAATCAGATAAATTATGTCTTATGTGTGAATTGATGCTTCACTAGATTAACAACCAGGCTCCTAATAGTGTGCAATCATTTGCTGGGTCTACGTTCCAAACTGTGGTCTCAATACACCAAATGTGAGTATTGTGCCCTTTAGGTATGTCAGGTTGAAAATAGCATAATTACAAACAGACTATTATCTGACTCATGATTATACCCTCTGAGATGAAGTATCATGAATCTACTGATGAATATGTGGTAATTATGCTAAGAGACAAACAGAAATGATCTTCTTTATCAGAGAGGAAAAATAGTACTTCGTTTAGCATCATTTGCTTAGCAAATATAACCCTGTGAGAACATTAACCGTGAGCAGACTTTGGATTTCACCAACTAGATCCTGTTACTCTGGTACTGCAGCCCTTAAGCTAATTGCTTAAGCTAAGTTTTTCCTAGGATTTCTGGTTATGACCCGAAGAATCACAGAAACTATTCTCACTACCAACAACTGGTGGGTGATCTAGGAAAGCAGGGGTTATAACTGAATCATCAAATTTTTTTCTGACTTGGCCATTTCATAGACTAATAGAGCTGGAAGTTATCTTAGAAACCATTTTTGTCAATCCTTCGTTTTATAGCTGAGGAACGCAAGGCCCAGAGAAATGGCATGGTGGGATCCCAGGGCATATAGTGCTTGATAAGTATCTAGAAGAGGAGCTAGTTTCAGAAAAAAAGATCTCCTGGTTGGGAGTCCAGCACTCTTTCCACAGAAGCTCATGTACAGGGTTTGGATAAGGCTGAGTGAGTATATTCTTTGCTCTGTTTTTCTAAGAAAGTGATGATCAGCAAAGAAGATGGTATCCCAGACTTATTTTAAAAGCAAACATCTACAGCATAGTTGGGTCTTTACAGAATTCAACCCTATCCACCACACCTTCTACATCTCATCACTGTGCCCTGAGATGCATTTCCAGAGCCTTTCCCTACTAGAATGTTAGCGTAATGAGAGCAGGGAGGGGCTTTGGTTTTCTTGTTCCTCCCTCTATCTTCAATCCCAGCAACAATGTCTGACAAACAATAAGTGATTCATAAATATTTGCTGAATTATGAGTAGATTTTTATGTTTAATGTCTGTCTTCCTCATAGACTAGAAACTCTATTAGAGAAGGCAGCATGACTGAATGCAATCCCAAGTCCCTTGAACACAGTGTCTATGGGAGATAATCAACAAATACCTGTTGAGTGAATAAAAGAACATTTCCATTGTATTTAGGACATTGTACTTACCAGAAAGTAAGGAATATAAATTAATTATTTAAAAGATTGTCATCACAAACGGCTTCACACAACTAGAAATTCAATTTACCAGAGTTGAAGGGCCTCGTTTCCGATCTCCTACCTCTGCGAAACTACCGTGATTTCCTCACTTACCACAAGGGGGCAGTATGGAAGCTAAAGCGGTGACTGAGGCCTTCCCGACCCAATTGACTTGATTTTGTTTGTGGACTGTCCAGGCCTTTCTGTATGATTCATGCCCATGCGGACATTTTTCTGGTCAGGACCTCTTGAGAGAGGCCAAAAAAGAAAGAGAAGTAGAGGGTAAACTAACACTCAGGACTCTTGGTAAGCTCTGACAGTGTGGTGTGCTGGCAAATCCTTTAGCCTAGGCTTCGGAAAAGCTGGATTCTAGTCCTGGCCCTACCACCTAATGCCTGTATCACCGTGAACAAATTAATTAGGTTATCTAGATTCTCGGTTTGCCCTTGTTGATCTCATGGGATCTGTGTATGTGGGTAAATTTCAACTAAAAAACTTGGCAGCATTTCGATAACTAATTTTGCAATGAGAGTTTTATTAGAACCTGGCTCTCCAGTCACACTGGATTTGAATCTCAGATCCATTATTTGCTATCTTAAGTTCTGTATACCTTGGTTCGCTTTTTTTTTTTTTTTGTAAAAACGGGGACAATAAGAATACCTACCTCGGGTAGTTACTAGGAAAATTTAGTGAACTATTATATATAAAGTGCTTAGAGAGTGTCAAATAATGCTTGTAGTTATTATTATTTTTATTGTAGCAATGAAGTCAGATGGAGACTATCAAAACTCCTAGGGAGTGAAAAAGTGAAATGAGCTTATTTATCCATGCCTTGTTTTACTTCTCCCTTTTCCTGTTTCCTCCCCACCTTGCCATTTCAATGGTGCAATCAGCAGAGCAGACAATCCTACAACATGCACTCACACCTGCTTTTATAGGCCAACTTTGCACCTCAGCTGTTTCAGCAAGATCAAAAAGGCCCTAAAATCCTTCTGTATTATTCAACGAACCTACTTTGCATTCCGATTTTGTTTGCATATAGGGAAATTGCCCTCTCCTGACACTACCTTTGCAGCCATCGTGCAGTTTTTTACAGACACGATGACTAGGAGCGTCCTGCCAGCCCAAATGAGAGTGCTCAGCTCCCTCTTCCTACCTGCTGTGTCATGGAGACTCGGGGCACTTGGAATCCTTTAGAGATGAGGAAAAGAAAGCTAAATCCATCAAAATACAGAGCCAACCTATCAAAAAATGACAATATCCCCCGATAGAAAAACAAAAACTATCAGAAGAATAAAGCTAATCCAGCGTTTGCTTACCCCAAGAATCTGGCTGAATAAAAAGGCATAGAGTGGTGTGACTGACCCATTGACAGCAGCACCCACCGCCCCTACCAGCATGTAGGGCCACTCTGGAGCATTGAATTTCAGAATCCTCCTAACTGGGGCCGGTTCAATTTCTTCTTCCACAGGAATGTCCTTGTCCTTGAGGGGAAAAAGGGTTACATTAGTCATCCCGAGGTACACGCAGACGTTTTTGCATATGTTCTTTTCTTATACAGCAGACCCTCTGGCATTCACAGAGATTCAAAAGTCATGGTTTGATTGGTTACGAGTGACCTCAAAGTTCTATGAGATGCGGTGATTCGTTGTTTTGTTTGAAATGGTTTTGAATTGCTGGAGACAATGCCGTGACTTGGAAGGGATGCACTAGATTGGACACTCATCTGAAGGCGAGCTTGTGGTTTTCATTTCACAGTTAGATATGTGTTGAATCTAGGGGAGTAATAAGTATGTTGGACCTTTGAAAAAAAGTCCCTCTAATTTAAAAAAGTTTTTTGTGCTATGGTGGTGTTTACATATTTGAGGACTCGTAACAATTTCAAGGTACATCCTTCATAAATGGCAAAGTTCTCCAATCTAGTAACTGACTAATGTGCTAAGGCAGGGCAGTGTATCTGACACAAGGCAAAGTAATTATCAAAATGTATTAAACGGTGTCAACAGTTATCATTTACATGCTTTCTATAAGATTTTCCTTAATTAGTGCCCAGAAATAAATGGTAATCCATTTGGGATTTCTAAATTCTATGTATCCTTTGCAAGGCATGAAAACTTTTTTAATATTTCCCTATTCTGATCTCTTTAGTTGTCATTGAAGTGTCAGAGCTAACAAATTTTTATCCTCTTGAAAGCAAATATTATACTCAGAATTCCATCATTTTTCCTATCATTTTTCCTCGCTATAGATATTACTCAGTGCTTGATCTGTAGGACTAATTGTTCAGTCATTTGTTAAATGTATTACTGACTTTATTTAAGAAAGGATCTTAGGTGGCTTGTATAGATTTGCATTATTTTTTACTCTTTCTATTAAAATATACAAAAAATATAACAAATTGACTACAAAACTATTAATTAGCGCTCTCTTTCATTAATACATGGTAATTTACCCTTCAGGTAGTTGGATGTCAGGAACAGAAGCTCCAAGGAAATTCAAATACTCTCCTTTCACTTCCAAAGTCAAAGACCACATTACCAATTTAGTTTACGTAAAACCTTGTGTCTTGTTACGGCATTATCATTGCAAGCCAACTCGGGTAGAGGAAGGCAGCTTGGCTGGTGATGGATTTCTTATTGCCTCCATTTCAAATTCTCTCTTGGTCTGCCCTTAACATTTGCACTTGTCACTTTACATTCATGTGGCAAATCCTTCCGTTCAATAATTTCATCTCTGACAACCTACTAACTCTAGGAAATCAATTCCAGGGAGGAAGAGGGGTGACTAGGAAAGCATGAACAGGACAAGCATAGAAAGAACGGGGTTACTGGACGAGCCCAGTGGAGCCACCCATGGAATATATCACCAAGCAACTTAGCTCTCCGGGGCTCAAGTGACCTCATCCTCAAAATGAGAGCATTGGCCTAAGTTGCTTTGGGAAGACAACTCTCTGTGGGTGTCTTGTGTTTCTGCCCATCTTAGGCAGAGGCATTGGCCACCTCTATTCAGACTATTTTTTTAAGGATGTTTGCATATCAGATAGCCTCAGAGGACAGAGATGGTATCTCCATCCCAAGAAAAGAGCAGGTGTGTTTACTGTCCATTATAAAAGAATCATGCTCCTCCAGCTCAGGATTCCTCTCCTGTAACACATTCCTTTCATTTGCTGGTATCATCTGGCCCTCTTTAAATGTGGGGGTTTGCCTGGGGAACCAGTGCAAGTGATAGACTCTGGTTACTACTCTTGCCGTGAGTAATAAAGTTTTTTGTCTCTGGCTCAGAGCCTTTGTATATTCTGCCAGCATCCATGAAATTGTGTCAGGCTAACTTGGAAGCTTGCAAGAAAGCAAAATTTAGATGCTTTACACTTCTAGACAGTGGTTGGTGTCCAGATCAGGATGCTTGCCGGACTTAGGGTGGATCGATGATTAAAAATACAGATTCCTGGGTCCCTATCACCAGAAATTCAAATTTAGTAAGTCTGAGTGTGAATCTGTGTTTTAAAAATACTCCTCAGATAATTCTAATAATAAAGCTCAGTCTTCGAGATTCCCAGCAGTATGTAACCTCCAAGACTCCTTTAGGAGCAGAATGCCTAGGATTCCATGATTATAGGTTTGGAAAGTGTCAGCTGCGCTGTACCATCCAGGCACATTAAACTCCGACATTTCCCAGAACCACTGCCCTACGAAACAGCCCACTCACAGCCTGACATGACAGAAATTTCCCTGACCTGATTCTTGAAGGTATCCCTAGCCCTAAGCAATAATACCTGAGACATGTAAAAATAATATGAAGTGATTTTTTCCAGTAGATATCATTCCAAGATAAACTAACAAGAGGCAAAATTTAATTGATTTGAATAATTGTCTTTTGTCCCCTTTCACTAGAGTTGGACTTCAAGGGAAACTGTCCCCTGATCCACACCCAAAAAGATGCACCATCAAGCCTGAATGATGCAAAAACTAGAAAATCTGTCCCTGAGTAGTTGACTTCTGATTGACTTATATTCTATAGCTAAAAAAAAAAAAGTAGGAGAGTTTTAAAAAAAGAATAGTAGAAGAATAAAAGAACACAAAATATAAAGCCATTATGTATAGAAGATTTTTTTCCTTTGATCTTTGCAAAGCTAAAGACAAATTTAGTCAACTAAAAAAAGCCAAAGATGATTTTATTCATGTTCCCGGTATTTGGGGCAAACCAGTAACTCACAGAGAGGGGTGAAATTTTAAAAGCTGATATGTTCCCTTTATTGTAGCAAGGTCAAGTTGCACCATGCATATGTGTTTATCACATGTAAAGAAGTATCCTGCTAGCAACTCCAGTGCAGGGAGAGGGACGGTGGCTCTTGTTCATCTTTGCATCCATAACACAATCCCTGGCCCACAACAGATGTACGATCAATATTTATTGGATGAAAGAATGAATGAAACTCTTATGCCCATGGTGCATACATGCATCGAAAAATTTATTTAAAAAAAAATACGGAGCTCCCCTTACTATGCCGATGGTTCAGTAGTAGACACTGGGCTTTTCCCAGTTTCCTTCCTTCCATCTCCTCCTATAGGTCAAGTGAAAATATAACTTCCTGCTTAAATCTTATGTTCTGCTTTCTATACTTTGTTACACTGGTTTCTGTGTGCCAATCCACAGGGATCTCCTGCCTCCATAGTGACTTTAAGATTTGATGATAAGAAATGGTAACTATGACAAAGGAGCAGAGGTTCTCCAAATGGACATATACTGAGAGTAATTTGTAAGGGTCCTGTCTCTGTCCTCTTAAACAATCCTTAAACCCTATCTTCTAAATTGGCCGCGATGAAGTGATGGGTTTCAAACCTTTGAACTTGACTTGAACTCCCATAGATTCTACTTTGTTTGTTTCCCTGAGAGACATGTCTCAATATCAGACACTGGCACCTCTGGCCTGTAGGTTTCCCCTAATCCTCCACTTAATTTTATCAGCGTTATAGCTGAGATTTCACTCCACTTATGGGAGCCCAAAGCACAACTTGGAGAGTGGGAAGAAACAGGCTGCAGTCTTAGCTCTGTTATCAGCTAACTAGGAGACCCTGGTCTCATGTAACCCCGCTTAGCGTCTGGAAATACAAGCCTCTCACGCAAACATCTCTTCTAAATGCCCAGAGGCAAAACTCTTAAGAGACCACAAGGTGGAGATAATTCCTTTGTGTAAGTAAACCTTTCGCATGGCAACATAAGATAGAACACTTCCCAATTAACAGATTAAGGTTAGAACTCCTCCATAAGATGAGAAAAAGAAAGGAATTTTGCCAGTGTTGGGCTTGTGGAATTCAGTTAACTTTTAAAATGCTTTAGAATCTACTTGGGATTAGAATATTTTACATATTTAAAGTACTTTAAAATATTACTTGGGATTAGAAATTCCATAAATTAAATGCTATCAACCCTAATTCCATTGTTTCTTTTTAAAACATTAGTTGGGGCACCTGGGTGGCTCAGTCGGTTAAGCGTCCAACTCTTGATTTTAGCTCAGGTCATGATCTCAGGGTCCTGGGATCAAGCCCCGCATGGGTCTCTGCGCTCAGCGTGCAGTCTGCTTGAGGATTCTCTCTCCCTCTCCCACATCCCCTCTTCCCTCAAATAAGTAAATAAAATCATTTTTTAAAAATTTTTAAATAGGGCGCCTGGGTGGCTCAGTTGGTTAAGCGACTGCCTTCGGCTCAGGTCACGATCCTGGAGTCCCGGGATCGAGTCCCGCATCGGGCTCCCTCCTCGGCAGGGGTCTGCTTCTCCCTCTGACCCTCTTCCTTCTTGTGCTCTCTCTTTCTCATTCTCTTTCTCTCAAATAAATAAATAAAATCTTTAAAAAAATTTTTTTAAATAAAAAATTTGTTAATTTAAATCTAAAAAACTCTGATATCATTACCATACAAATGAGCAGTAATAATATAAGATTAAGATCTTATTTTCTTGGAGCTTTAGCAAGATCCCTTTTTGCCCCGTCTTCCTCTTTCTCTCTTAACTGGAGAGAGAATATGAAGTGACATCTTTTAAACATTACATTGGTTTACATTCAATTGTGTTTAATTATTCCATTCTAATTGACAAGACTGATAAGTAGACTATTATGTGGAGCATTTTTATTTCTCTAAAACTAGTCTGTATATTTGATTTAAGTTTCATTTTATTTAAATGGTTTCCTCCATGTCATGGGAACCCTGTGGGAATCTGATCTCCAGCTCTCCAGGAATCTGATCTCTGCAGCTGTGCTGGGCCACCTGCCAGTTTCAACAGCAACAACAAAATCAGCTTTTTTCTCCTTCCTCCCTCCCTTCCTCCCTCCCTTCCTCCCTCCCTTCCTTCCTCCCTCCCTTCCTCCCTCCCTCCCTTCCTCCTTCCCTCCCTCCCTCCCTCCCTCCCTCCCTTCCTCCCTCCCTTCCTCCCTCCCTCCCTCCTCCCTCCCTCCCTCCCTCCCTCCCTTCCTCCCTCCCTTCCTCCCTCCCTTCCTCCCTCCCTCCCTTCCTCCCTCCCTTCCTCCCTCCCTTCCTTCCTCCCTCCCTTCCTCCCTCCCTTCCTCCCTCCCTCCCTCCCTCCCTCCCTTCCTCCCTCCCTTCCTCCCTCCCTTCCTCCCTCCCTCCCTTCCTCCCTCCCTTCCTTCCTCCCTTCCTCCCTCCCTTCCTCCCTTCCTCCCTCCCTTCCTTCCTCCCTCCCTTCCTCCCTTCCTTCCTCCCTCCCTTCCTCCCTCCCTTCCTCCCTTCCTCCCTCCCTTCCTTCCTCCCTCCCTTCCTCCCTCCCTTCCTCCCTTCCTCCCTTCCTTCCTCCCTTCCTTCCTTCCTTCCTTTCTTCCTCCCTCCCTCCCTTCCTCCCTTCCTTCCTTCCTCCCTCCCTCCCTTCCTCCCTCCCTTCCTTCCTCCCTCCCTCCCTTCCTTCCTCCCTTCCTCCCTCCCTTCCTCCCTCCCTCCCTTCCTCCCTCCCTTCCTCCCTCCCCCCCTTCCTTCCTTCGTCCCTCCCTTCCTCCCTCCCTCCCTTCCTTCCTTCCTCCCTTCCTTCCTCCCTCCCTCCCTTCCTTCCTTCCTCCCTTCCTCCCTCCCTTCCTTCCTCCCTCCCTTCCTCCCTTCCTCCCTCCCTTCCTTCCTTCCTCCCTTCCTCCCTCCCTTCCTTCCTCCCTCCCTTCCTCCCTTCCTCCCTCCCTTCCTTCCTTCCTCCCTTCCTTCCTCCCTTCCTTCCTCCCTCCCTTCCTTCCTTCCTCCCTCCCTTCCTTCCTTCCTCCCTCCCTTCCTCCCTTCCTTCCTCCCTTCCTCCCTTCCTTCCTCCCTTCCTTCCTCCCTCCCTTCCTTCCTTCCTTCCTCCCTTCCTCCCTTTTTTCCCCTCCCCTTCTCCCTCCCCCCTTCCTTCTGTCTTGCCTTCCCTCCTTCCTTCCTTTCTCTTGCTTTTCTTGTCAAATAGTTACAGAAACTAGAAAAAAATAATGTAAAAGTCACATACTCTCACATTTGAAATCTCAATGTAGTATTTGGTTCTTTGTCAGTGAAGCTTTACTAGGCTCCTTATATAAGGCATCTTGCCCTATTAGTGGCAACACCATGGACATAAACGGAATACCCATCTCTAGATCTAGAAGAAGATTTGACTCCTTAATGGCAAGATGCAGTAAGCAATCATGCTTGCTAAATACGTTTCCTCTCTCTGCTGCTCCTGAGAAAAAGTGTTTCTCTATGAAATTTACTTAAACCAACTCTATTGAGACATCTATTTATTCATTCTTAATACGCTAGAACAAAGAGAGCCTTGATAATCCCTCTGTCACAGTCACAAGATCATAAGGAAGACGGTACTTTATTCTACGTTTGTCAGCGTGAACAAAGGCTTCTAATTATTTCCAAAACAGATTCTCATTTAACTTTTTTTAAAGCCAGTTTGAATTGACATCATGCATAATGGATGTGCTTGTAACTGAAATATTCTCTGACTTACTTGCTTTGATAAATCTTGGGTCCCAAACCACAGGATTTAGCAAAGCTTATTTAATTGCAGAAATACAATTTTTCAGCCTAGTTTTAAAATCCCCTGATAGCCTCAGAGCTACAGGGCACTGGCCTAAGGGCCTAAGGTGATACAAACACAAAGAATATATGGTCACTAACTGTAAGAAGCTTGTCATTTAGTAAGGGACTAAGACAACATGACCCCAAATGAGGCTCAATAAGAAAACTGTCATGGAAAGGTTCAAATAAAGAGTAGTGGCAGATCAAAAGTGAGACCCTCAGGACGAAGAATAAAGTGCAGGCATTAGGAAAGGCTTCGAGGAGGGAGATTATGGGTACCTGCTGTGAAAGTAAGATGCCCATGACAGCTTTGAGGACCTGCATCCTTAGGAAGAAATATTGCTCTATCTGTTGATTCCTCTCCTATTTCTTTCATCTTTGTGTTGTTTTGAATTATATTAACATTAATAGTGTTAGTTTTAGATGTATTCTTTAAAAATTTACCTCACTACGTGAGGTAAACAACTGTCCATAAAACCTGTTCATTCAAAAATCATGACAACCGGGGCAGGCCTGGGTGGCTCAGATGGTTAAGCGACCGCCTTCAGCTTAGGTCATGATCCCGGAGTCCCGGGATTGAGTCCCACATCAGGCTCCCTGCTCAGCAGGGAGCCTGCTTCTCCCTCTGCCTCTCTCTCTGTCTCTGTCTCTTATGAATAAATAAATAAAATCTTTTAAAAAATCATGATAACTTCTATAAGGGCTAACGTTCTCAAATACCTTTGCTGAATAAACACTTTTGCCAAGGTAGTTATAATTTAAGGAGGAGATTTAAAAATTTGACAAAAATTATTTTCAAGTATTCTTAAAAACTTTTAAAATTATACATACATGATCAAATAATCTAAGCACATGTAATTTGTCTGTGTCTGTTTCAATGGTTCATCTAAAAACCATTGAATAAATGTTATAGTCCAGTTTTAGTTACCAGATGTTCTTAAAGTAATTAATTACTCTGCATTTCTTTTAATATATTGTGTAGAATTTAGAGTTTTCTCAGGTCCTCGTGGGTTCTCCCATTTAATCTGACATAGTGAACATTACTGGATATATGCCTTGAAAACTCATATTCTCAGGTTTATAGGTCATGCAATAGTCCCCGAAAGACTCCTCCAATCCCCAAGAATGACTGGTGCCTGACCTTTCTGTCTTCTTCATAAGTAGACTTATGATCTACAACAGCTAATGGAGGTTCATGTACCAAGTAAGAAAGCTGAGACTTGGAGCGTTCTCGGATTGAAGCTCTGCAAATAAACAGAAACATGAAAGAGTCTGTAGATTATGGGCAGGTTGGAACAGGACTTAACTCTTGTTCAAGCTTACATCACACGTATCAAATAAACAGGAATGTTTGACAGGTCACATCGCAACCAGGTAAGGGAGCTTCCTGTTTAGGTTTCACAGAACTATTCCTATGGCGTAGCTATTTCAATTGGATCCTCTGAGTCCCGAGCTAGACTCTGACTCAGAGTGTGCTCAAGGAGGGAGGGAGAGAAGGAGAAGAAAGCTGTCCCACCAGTCTACCAACAAAAGGTCCAAGATTCAAATCCATTCCAAATCCACACGGTCTGCTAATTGCTACCATGGCAACGGCCCAGCGCCTTTACCTTCCTTTTGGTTGTAGGTTGTAGTTTTGATACCTCTTTCTTTCTATAGTTACACCTGATGTTTACTTTAGTGTAAGGCCACCTGGATACAAATGAGCTAGTAGGAGGAAAATAGGGCCCCTACTGAGATTTTCTTTCTTCTTTTTTTAAAAGATTTTATTTATTTATTTGACAGAGAGAGAGAGAGAAAGAGAGAGAGAGCACAGCAGAGGAAGAGGGAGAAGCAGGCTCTCTGCTGAGCAGGGAGCCCGATGCGGGGCTCAATCCCAGAACCCGAGGATCATGACCTGAGCCAAAGGCAGACGCTTAACTGACTGAGCCACCCAGTCGCCCCCCCAAGTGAGATTTTCTTTAGGCTATGTACTGCCCCTAGAAATGCATTTAATTAACAAATATCTTATTGAAATAAAATTTATTTGATTCGTTTATTCATTTAACAGAAGCGTATTGGGCATCTATGACATGCAAGCCAATGCCCGGTGTGGGGATTACAGACACTGGTCAAACACAGACTTCACCCTCAAGGAGTTTAAAATCTTACAGAAGAGCAAAACATGTACTCAACCCTAACCCTGTAAGGAAGAAATGTGCTAAGTGCTATAAAGCAGGTTTGAATAGAAAGTACGAAAATTTAAAGGAAAAAGAAACATATGGCAGGTGTTCCCATGAAAGGCATCATGGAAAATGTGGCTACGGTAGGACTTGGGTATTTGTAGGAAGAGCATTTCTGATGGAGAGGATAATATAAACCAAAGCATGGAGACAGGAGAGAACAGGGTTCCTTAGTACATATACTTAGTGTAGCACAGACATAAGAAATTGGTTCAGGTGGTTTTGTCTTTTTCCTGAGATTTCTGAGAAGGAGACTCCTACTTTCCTCTAGGTTAAACGTGAAAGTAGGCAGCGCTAGGAGTTGCTGGCAATTATGTCAAGACCCTCAAGGAAAGAAGCCTCCTGAAAAATGAGGCAAAAAAGAAGGGGGGGAACAAAGCAGAGCTGAGAAAGAAAGAGAAACTGCGTGCATCTCGGACACCTGATTAAAACCCCAGGTTTGCCTGAAGCTAAGACATCCTTGGACTACTTCGTCAGGTAAACTGATTCTCTTCCTGGTTGAGTTAAGTTTCCAGTCATTTGCAAAAGTGGTAAGAGGCAATGCTGAAGACGAGAGGAGGGCATTACATTATTAAAGCACCTAATCTGCAATAAAAAGGTGTAAAGAGAGAGACATAGAGCCAAGGATCTAGATGGAACCATCCACAAGTCCCTCTCCCTCATTTGTATCCAGGTGAAGACAAACGTCAGGGGCTGCTTGCTTATGACACATGTTCATCTGGCCTTCCTGGGGAGGCACTAACACCTTCATTCCTCTGCTTTGTTCCCACGTCCTGTTGGTGGCACTGCCACCCTCTTAGTCACCCAGGTTCAACAGGTGCATGTAGCTCGAGTCCTTCCTCTTCCTTGCTCTTGCACATTCACACTCTTGCCACATCTCATGATGATCGGGCCTGGAACCACTGCTCACCCCACCTCCCTGCTATCAAACTGCCGACTGGGACTCCCCAACTCCCTCCCGCCTGGCTCGAGACTCTCCAGCAATAGAGTTGCTTCTTTGGGTTAGTTAACTAAGGTCAAGAAGTCTTCTTCAGAATGCACGAGGAAGAGGCGTGTGTCAACCGGACAGAGCAGAGTACATGGTAGGGCTGAGACGTAAGGTCATGGGCCTAGAGAGACTCCCAGAGCACAGGAAGCCACGGTAGAATATGTGGGAAAGGAAATATGGTTGACTTCCTCCCAGTCTTGAGCACGGCAAAACATATACCCTTGTTCCTTCTGGTTTCTACTACCTGAATCCTTCACAGACCATGCTACCTGTCTAGCATAGCCTGTCCCACTGAAAACCTGGGCCCACCTGGCAGCTCCCTCTGGTCCACCATAAGCACCAGAGTTAGAATTCTATCACACGCCTTTTTAGAAACCGACAACATGAGTCACATGGGTGGCTCAGTCGGTTAAGCGTCTGCCTTCGGCTCAGGTCATAATCCCAGGGTCCTGGGATCGAGCTCCGCGTTGGGCTCCCTGCTCCCTGCTCCCTGCTCCTTGCTCCCTGCTCAGCGGAGAGCCTGCTTCTTCCTCTCCCTCTGCTGCTCCCCCTGCTTGTGCTCTCTCTCTCTGTGTGTCAAATAAATAAGTAAAATCTTAAAAAAAAAAAAAAGAAAGAAACCGACAACATAGGCCAGTCCCTTTCTCAGAAGCTGTGTAGCACTTCTCTCTGCAAATAAAAACAGCTAATTCGGGGACTAAATAACTCTCCCACTTTCTCTCTCTCTCTCAACATTATTATTCAGGAAATTAGTTCCTGTTATCCATTAAATTGTTCTTGAACCCAAAATATATTACTAAAGAGAGACTGAGCTGTCAGAAAGACCAAAGCCAAGGAAATAAGATATAAATTAACATTTAATTTAGTCATCATTTAGCAAAAGTATCTGTCAGCATACACAATGAGATATTTTTAACAGACCTTCCTACTTAAACTTATAAATCTTTCTCTGCAGGAGGTTAATAGCTACTTTCTGGGTATAGATTATATTTCTGGATTTCTCGTCCTAGTCACCAAAATGTAGAATTTGTGAGAATTAATAGCCAAATAGGAAATGTTTATATTAAAAATGGTTACTTGGTCCTAATAATAAACTGTAAGTAAACTACTTAAAACAAGTAGAATTTTGTTCATCTGAAAAGTTAAGAAAATATTTATTTTCTTGTTGACATGATGATGAAATATATCACTTCCTCTTTACAACCTTTAGCCCAGTAATCAAAAGAGGTGCCTAGCCATGTTCTGTGTTTAAGAAGGTAGTCAGTATCTTCAGGTTGTGATTCCAATGACCCTTATAATTTTTTTCCTCCAATCAGAGAAGCATGGTTAAACATAATGCCTAATATCTATAAAAATCACCTAACAATTTTGGCAATTTTTTTAGCTTTTACTTTACAGAGTAACTTGAAGTTATTGCTTTACTATTTTCCAAATTCAATAAATTTGACAAAACCAGCATTTCTTGAAATTTTTATGAATAGACTTATTCTCAAAAGGAAAAATAAAAACTAAGCATAAGCTCAGTGAACTATTCTTTTTTTTCTTTTTGAGTATAGTTGATATACAATGTTACACTGGTTTCAGGTGTGCAACATAGTGATTCAACAACTCTATATACATTATTCTTTGAATATTAAAGATAAATCTGTGTTTGAATTACTTGGGGTTGTTACCTAAATGTTTTATTTTAAGCCTCTTTAAACCAGCTTTCAATAAGCAATATACTACCTTGAAAAAGCAAGTCTTATAACTGAGCCTTTGCCCAGAGTACAGCCTTGAATTAAACATCCTAGAAATGGTAAAGGTGACAGTAAGGAAATCTGCTGTCACCCATTGTTTATGAACAGCCTCCTAACTTAGGGAAAAAAATCTTAAGTAATATCTTCATGAAGAGAGATACTCTTGGGCAGAATTCTTCCTAATATGCAGATTTTAACATTAAGGGAATTTTTTACTGAAACTCTTAAGTCAGGATGAAAAACTAAAACTTACAGTCTTGCTAATAGCATATTCCAAAAATATGTTTGAAAGTCAATACCCCTATATTCATCCACAAAATAAATAAATAAATAAATAGCTGGGGTTTAAGGAAATTCTTTTCAAATGCTAAAAAAAAAAAAACACTTCTTTTTTCATCTAGTTAAGTAATGATTTGAATTCAGATGGGTCACTCTGGAAGCAGGAATATTTGTATTTCAACTGCAGCTCAGCAAGTGAAAGAATGGCCCTAAAACCATGAACTTCACCTCCATGTAAAACAATGGTTTATACCATGGTTAGATCTAGGGGACAAGACCAAACAGATTTTTTAAATACCCTTTCTAAGCTCAATTAACAACATTTTAATTATAAAGCATCTCTGTCATGACCCTACCCACAATAAGACAAGAAGCTAAAGTTAAACAAAAAATCCCCATGAACTGGAAACAGAAAATGTCAATATAGCAACCAAGGATTCATTTGCACGTTCATATCACATGAAACCTGGGGCTATGCTCAAGGCTATCCTGGTTTTACCTAAGATATTCCCTGAGGATCATAGGTGCAGAGGGCTCCTAAGAATATTTTTAAAACCTTAACATCTGCCCCATGCCTTCAACTTACCTTAAACTAGCCTGGTAGCTCCCTCTGCAAAAGGTCTGTTTGTTGTCAAGTGAGGCCCCGTCCGTTTTATCTTCTCCTATTCAACAGAACATGAACGATTCCTTAGTGTATACAATAAGGAGAACCATATCAAAAGAAAACTTCTTACTGTGCTCTTGCCTAGCCTATCATTACTATGTCTGATGCTAAAACATTCTATTAACTTCATTGTGGCAAATAAAACTTAACGCGTATCCAGCACATTCTAACAAAAATAAAATGTCAAGATACTCAGCAGGGGGTGCCTGGCTGGCTCAGTCCAAAGAGCATGCAACTCTTGGACATGGGGTTGTGAGTTCCAGCCCCACCTTGGGCATAGAGATTACGTAAATAAATAAATAAATAAATAAACTTAAAAAAATACTCAGGATTGAATTTTTTGAGCTGTGTGATACCCCCTGTGTTATCTCCAACAAATAGATATCTGAAAGAATGAATCATAAAAAACGGAAGGGAAACCCACTAGAGGTCATTTCTATGGTAGAGTCACCAAATTAAAAAAGAAAAAGAAAAAAAATCTTTTCAGAAGAGATCACATATGTTAAATATACACAGTAGTTTTACCCGGTGGGGTTCACAAATCGAGATGTGGTATGTGGTATGGTAGAGAAAGTTTGAAGTGGTGGTTGGTTAATGTAGGTTGGGATAAGTTACCAAATCTGAAAATTCAAGCTAAAAAACAAAGGATGCACTAGGGCCTGATGTATCTATTTGCTATTTGCTTTAGTGAAAATGAGCAGTGTTTAGTCACTGATTGCTTTACTCAATCAGCAAGAATAGAGGTCCTACTGGGCGCCGGACACTCTAGGAAGGCTTTCCGATTTGCAAAGTGGGGAGAGGAGAACAAAGGGGGTGGCCTTAAAATCATCTTCCCCAGAAGACCTGGGTTTTAGCTCTGACTCGATCAAGTAACTGAACCTCCTGAGATTCTGTCCTTTCTCTTACCATCTATATAATGCCTCCAAGGGCTTTTGGGGGAACAAATAAGACAGTGTTTATTAAAATGTATAGAAATCCACGAAACTATGAGAGCTAACAAACATAATGCTCTACAGAATGTACAAGTGTAATGGAAAAGACACTTGCCTTTTATGCCTTCTACGTTAGCAGCCTGATCACCTTGACTCTGCAAAGTCACTAGAGTGAAGTAGACTCCTTTCCGTTCCAACAGTTCCTCATGGGTGCCTCTTTCCACCGCTGTACCATGTTCAAAACCAATAATGACATCTGCAGCTCTGACTGTGGACAGGCGATGAGCAACTGAAATGATCGTATGTCCCTGCTGAATCTGTAAGAATGTACATTGCACTGTTAACCAAACGGTAAGACAGAGCTGACATTGACATTTGGATGGTCTCAGAACCCACAAGTGATCAGAGCCTGGGTCCTTGGGAAAACCCTCAAATAGGCACTCTGCAGGCATTAGAAAAGGCCGGCGCACTTTGTCAAGGTCATGAACACCCCACACGTTGGTCCAGCTGCTGCTATTAATCAACAGCTAAAATCAAAATTGAAATTTTTGAAATCCCATATTATAAGTTAGATTTAATAAGATTTAAAATTTTGCATTTGTTGCTTTTGGAAGCAAGCCATTCTGACTTCTATTCAACTGTGAGGAGCAGTCTAGTCGGTATTTTCTAAACAGTCAGACTGGAGACACTGACCCATGTAGTCCTTCTCTTTCCCTCCCCTTCTCCATCCCTCCATTCCCCCTCTCCCTCCTCTCTCAGTGAGCTGCCTTTCCCACAGCACATTTCCACATGGTCTTGTAAAATGAACTCAGACTTTCAACAGACCTTACTCAGTGCCTCTTGTACCATGGCTTCACTCTCGTTGTCCAGTGCCGAGGTGGCCATGTCCAAAAGCAGGATCTTGGGGTTTCGGACAAGGGCTCTGGCAATGGCCACTCTTTGCTTCTGGCCACCACTCATCTGGCCTCCTCCCTCTCCGACAAGAGTGTCAAATTGCTAGGAAGAAGATGACACCGGTAATGAAGACGAACAATTTGATGGCTCCTGGCAGTGATCATTACAAGATCCTTTCTAGCTCCCTTCTCAAGCATGAATTTTCACAGGCGCAACTTTCACTGAAAGAAATACCCTTTCCTGAAACAGGTTACTATCTGATCGATATTTGTGTGTAAGATAAAGAAACTGATTTATTCTTGGGGCGCTTGAGTGGCTCAGTCAGTTAAGCGTCTGCCTTTGGCTCAGGTCAGGATCCCAGGGTCCTGGGATGGAGCCCCACATCAAGCTCCCTGCTCAGCGGGGAGCCTGCTTCTCCCTCTCCCTCTGCCACTCGCCCTGCTTGTGTTCTCTCTCTCTCTCTGCCAAATAAACAAATAAAATCTTTGAAAGAAAAAAAAGAAACTAATTTATTCTTTCATTCCCGGGTTCACTGGGCTGTATAAATGTTTCTCTCAAGCTCAACTTCAAATAAAATGTTTTCACCAAAGTAGGGGCACCTGGGTGGCTCAGTTGGTTAAGCATCCGACTCTTGATCTCAGCTCGGGTCTTGATCTCAGAGTCCTGAGTTCAAGCTCTGTGTTGGGCACCACACTGCGTGTGGAGCCTACTTAAAAAAAAAAAAAAAAGTTTCCACCAAAGTAAAGGTTGATCAGGGTCCTGAAAACCCATTTTAAAGGGTTAAAGCACCTATCAAATTCTTCCCTCTTTTCTCTAGCTAAGCAACACAGAAAAAGAAATATTAAAGCTGTCTCTATATTACAAATGAAAGATCAAGCTGGCTGTACAATCATTACCATCGACAGCAAAAAGTTACTGAGTATCTTTCATGTCTAGCATTATATTGGAATCTCACAATGATGTCAGGCTCTTGTCTTGTTTATTATTAGCCAACATGAGTTGAGCATTTACCATGTATAAAGCATGAAGTTGAGCTCTTTACACATATCACCTCATTAGTCCTCCCAGATGCCCCATGGGGCAGGTACTACTGTTCTCCTCAATCAACGGGTAAGGAAATGCTGGGGTGTAAGGGGCTAAAGTAACTTGCCCAAGTTTATAGAGCTTGCAAATGGAGAAGCTGGGATTTTCATGGAGGCAGTCTGATTCCAAAGCTTTATACTCTTTACCACTGGACTATATCATACTCACAGCTGCAATCCTATTCACACAGGTAATCTAGAAGGCTGAATAGGAAATGATCTAGAGCACAGACTCTGGAGCCAGACCACCTGGATGTGAACCTTGACTCTCCTGCCTTGAGCAAGTTATCTGACTTCTTGGAACCTTAGTTCTCTCTTCACAGATAGAAATAATAATAGTAGCTGCCAGCAGGATGGTTGTGAGAGTTAAATGAGATGTAAAGTGCTTAGAACAGTGTCCGGTAGGTAGTAAGCACTATATATATGTTAACTGGTAATAACAGCTCTTCTTTGACTTAGGAGACCATTTGACTTAGAAGCCACAAAATACATATAAGTGTAATAATATAGAGTTGGTTTTTGTTGTCATTGTCTAAAATGAAGATAAATGAGGAATTTTTGAATATGTGAGATACAGTACTGAGGCCACAGAATTAGCTGCCTAAGCCCAAGAAAATGAAAGAACAATGACACTGGTAGGCATCAATGAACATTGTGTAAGTCATTGCCACATAACAAATTTATCAATTGCTTAGACAAATGCTCAACAGATGGAGTAAGAAGATTGTACCTCTGTCAAAGGGAGCTTTTAAAAGAAAGTTCCCCTGTTTGTAGATTTTAATATATCAACAACAATACGCTTTCAGGCAAAGGGGAAAACTCATGGTACATTTCCAGGAATGAAACCTAGCATGGCATTAAGAATTTAATGATTTGGGATTCAAATGGAAAGAAATGTATAGTATCGTGTAACTTTTTCTTTTTCCTTTTACAACTTTCTGAGTTTTGCTCCCCCACCCCACCCAGGATGAGAGGCCAGGGGTACCTGTGGCAGGTCCATGATGAAGCTGTAGGCATTGGCTGCCTTGGCAGCTCGAACTATATCTTCCATTGTTGCGTCCTCTCTGCCATAACGAATGTTCTCTGCAATGGTGGTGGAGAACAGAACGGGCTCTTGCTCCACCAACCCAATCTGAGCTCTAAGCCACTGAATGTTAAGAGAGCGAAGGTCATGGCCATCTAAAGTCACCTAGAGACCATAAGCACAACGTCACATCTCTTGGAACCCTTCAGGGTTCTGAATCAAAATGTTATGTTCTACTTGACCTATGGGGAGAAATAATAGAGACCCACAGGATTATAACAGAAATCATTCCTCCCATAACGAGGTTGTTTATATAGGAGTGTTGATATATAGTTGAAATCAAGTCTAGCTGTAGAACAATTCGTTGTAAAAACACAAATGATATAAAGGTCATTTAATGTAATATGACTGGCCCAGGAATGGAAAAAAAAATCTAATTCTTCAATAGAGTCAAGTCAGTTATTCACCATACTTTATATATTTTTATTATCGTTTGACTTCTGACCTAAAATGGACTTCAAAAGCTACAAAGAAAAGAAGACATGGTCCCTATCGTGTAGGTATGGTTTACAGTAACTCTTACTTTCTGGCCAGATTCATCAAATAGAACTTTACTGTTCAAAAGTAATTGAAAATGTAAGTGGGATAAACAAAAATCACTATTAGCAAAAAAAGTAAAAATCTTACATCAAGAGACCATGATTTCTATGTATTCAAGAGTATAGTTATGCTGGTATGTAGCAAAGAATACCTGTAGGATGAACCGTCCATAACAAAGAAACATTCCATTATGTTTGTCATGTCAGTGTAACAGCACACCCATGACAGGGAACGCCTTGCATTGAAGCCACTTGATACACACTCAGATGATTCTATCTCAAAGCATCAAGGAGATGTTGACAAGAATGACTTGGAGAGCGTAGAAAGAGCAGAGCCTTTGACATCTCAGGGCCCTGGGTTCAAATCAGAAGCAGGTCTCAATCTCTCTGACTCTGCTTCCTTTTCATAAAATGAGCATATATACCTTGGGGCTCATTTTGAAAATAAGTAATCATCTTCACAAAGGACTTGACATATGTGATAAACAAATGGCAATGGTGGCTATTTATTTTCTTAGTTTCAGTCTATGTTTATAGGCAAGTAAACACACGAGGAAAAAAGAGATGAAGGAGTTGGTGAAATTATATGATTTGTCTTTAAAACCTAAATTCTCAAAGCAGTCATCATTCATTCATTCATTCATTCCAGCCATGCAACTTTTCCTATACTTGGCATTTGGAAAACTTGAAGAGACAATAATGATTTTGTTACAATACAAAGAAGGAAATGGAAATGCAAATTCACTGACAAGGCAGCAACACCATTTTGAATGTGTGTGCACATCCCTGAGCAAACGGGCTGGTCGTTCATTGAACACGACCGCCGTGCAGGGAATCAGTCCAGTCGATTCAGTCAAAACCTCAGGAAGTCAATTCTGTGTGCGTCAGGACGGTCTCTGTGTACCCTAGGCCTTTGTGCTTGACCAATGTATCCGCATTTGCACTCTCCCATCCCCATGCATTGAGAGGCTTCTGGAAGACACCCACCATGCCTTCACTGGGGTCGTAGAAACGCTGAATAAGCTGCAAGGCTGTGCTTTTGCCGGATCCACTGGATCCTACCACAGCTGTCATTTCCCCTGATTTAACGACCATGCTGAGGTTATCTAAAATCTGCAGAGAAAAGAAAAGAACAATGTTCAGATTGTCAGCAATTAGACTTGTAAGTTAGGACGCTTTGTGACGAAACTCTGTATGTATTTACTTATGCCCTCAAAGCAGTAACTATCAATATCTGTCAATAACCAGAAAATCAGCAAACAGTGCCTATGATGAGGTTTTAGCATTTAGCACATTACTCATTAATAAATTGATAGTGGCACCCAAGAAAGAAAATGATGTGTGGTAACACTGTTGAAGTAAATAAACCACGCCAACTTGTAAAAGTACGCTCCAGAATCCACATTTAAAACATTTCTGATAGGGATGCCTGGGTGGCTCAGTCGATTAAGTGTCTGCCTTTGGCTCAGGTCATGATCCCAGGGTCCTGGGACCCAGCGCCTGATCAGGGAGCGCACTTCTCCCTCTGCCTGCTGCACCTCCTGCTTGTGTTCTCTTTCTCTCTCTCTGACAAATAAATAAATAAAATCTTTTAAAAAAAACGAAACACTTCTGATATACTAGGATGCCTCAAGGAGACTGTCCCAATTAAGGAAAGAAAGCCATTAAGTTAGAAATACAATACTAATTTACTGATCATGGATTAACAATAAACTAATGTACAAATTTTAAGCTGTCATACACTTGTATTGCATGTGAACATCTTATCTGAAAAACTTTCCCTAACAAATGTTTGTGATGTGTTTATTAAGTTTAAAGCACTGTTAAAGGTAGAGACTGAATGCTGGTAGGTCTAGAAAGGGAAGAACAGGAATCTAATTCAGAAGCATCTGTTGGATATTTTCACCAATTCAGTGGTGATTTTTATACCTCTTATGTAAAGGTGGTTTGGGGTCCTTTGTGTGACAGAATCTCACGTCTTTCATTTCACACTAGAGAGTTAGGCTTGCAAATATACCTTCATTTACTGTAATCTCCCCCAGGGCGGGCAAGCGTAGTGTGTGCTTTTTCTCATTATAGCCCGGGACGTGCGGCACCCAGCAGGGCTGAGTACATATAGGTGTAAGTAAGAAGATTTTATTAAAACAAACCACTGGTGTTGGGAATAGAGGATAAAACAGAAATGAAATAAATGTGTTTTAATTCAACTGGTATTTATGAAACAGCTATTATGAGCTAGTTCTGAACAGATTTTCTAAAGCAAGTTTTAGCCATCCATTAAAAAATCTTTACTGAGTACTATCTTGTGGTTTATCTTTCACAAGGTACTTTGACATATGTTGTGACATTTAATGTTTCCATATATATGTGATATGTAACAGTAATAGAAAATATACTTCAGCAATTTAATCAGAATATATAGGTACCTGTGTTTATATATATATATATATATATATATATATATATATATATATAATGTATGTGTGTATGTTTGTGTGTGTGTATGTATGTGTTTACCTATGTTTTAGGTATGTAGTATCAGAATTAAGTTGCAAGGGATTTAGTTCCCATAACAGAAATATTAACAAAGGGTGGCTAGAGGTATTCTTCTTTTTTTTAAGATTTTATTTATTTATTTGACAAAGAGACACAGTGAGAGAGAGAACACAAGCAGGGGGAGTGGGAGAGGGAGAAGCAGGTTTCCCGTGGAGCAGGGAGCCCGATGCGGGGCTCCATCCCAAGACCTGGGATGTGACCTGAGCTGAAGGCAGACGCTTAACGACTGAGCCACCCAGGCGCCCCGGCTAGAGGTATTCTGTTAAAAAATTAGGAATAAATCTCATTTTGAAGTCAACCTACTCAAGGAGAGTAGATCCTAATTTTCCTATAGATGAAATTGCCTTTAAAAATACTTGCTCTGTAGGTACAGGAAAACTAAATGTTCTTCCGCATGTGCCCTGGGCAATCACCTAGCCCAAGACACATGAGCATGAGGCCACAAGATTACCCTTCCTCCAAAGACTGATCTAGTGACCCTTGTGAACTTACAGATAGGAAGCGAAAAACTACAAAGGCAGCAGCTTTTCTTTGCCAGAAGTACCCTACCCACTCAGTGTTCCGCCTTCTGCATCTGTACTTCTGGATTGTTCTGATTGCCTTGCAGTTTATTCAGCTTATGCTTACAATGACAGGCCCTGCCACTCATTTCAACAGAGGATCGTACTTAATTTGACCTAACCTGAATGGGTTGCCAGACTGTGTCCTCCCCAGAGGGATTTGCACATTGTCTACTCCAAAGGAATGTGACTTGTTGCCTAAGAAATGACATGATGCCTAAGGGTACTTCTAGACAAACGTGCTTCTATTCCTTCTTCCTGCAAACTGTCATGCTTCAGAAAAACAAGTAACTTGTGGCCCTGGATATGAATCATCAAAGAAGAAAAATGCCGTCATTCCTAGAGAAAAGATGAACACTTACCTTCACCTCTGGCCTGGAAGGGTAGTGGAAGGTCACATTATGGAATTCAATTTCACCCTTAATTCGATCCAACTTGTAACCCTCCTCTGACATGCAGTCAATGACGGGTTTCTGGAGTAGAATATAAAAGGAATATAGCTACAACAAAGGTATATGCATCTGTTGTCCATCCTGGTTTGAATTTGTTCATAAAACAGAACAACAACCAGGTAAAACACTGCACCAAAGGTGCTTCCAGATTAAATATTTATTAATAATAGTAATAATACTAACATTTACTGAGATATTAATATGACATATTATATTACTAGATATGAATAGTATTAGCATATCATATTACACACATAATATATTAATAGATAACCAAATATACGCAAAGAATTAATACATAATTAATTATAATGAATATGAAGTACATGTCAATATATAATTGACATATACCTTCACATTAATTAAATGGAATTAACTTAATTATTATTACCATTTGTTGATATATTGCTATGACATATATTATTATATAACAATATAATAACAATATATAACAATATTATAATATGTAGTATTGATCTATAGTTATGTTAGTATATAACATATTATTATTATGTATTATTATATTATTGCGATACCATGGAAGAAAATTTACAATTGTCTTTTTTCATTTATGTGATTGTCACTATAACCTAACTAGACAGGTGATACGCTCAATTGTTCGTTGAGGAAGTAGAGAACTCTCAGAGAGGTTAAGTATCTTTCCTAAAGCCACACAACTAGTCAGCCAAGCTGGAGTCCAATAGTACTCTACATCTGAATACCTATCGTAGATGATAATTAAAACTAACTGAATGTCCTTAAGTGGTATCCTCAAATACTACCAACCTTTAGTGGTTATTCTGAATTTCACCTCTGTTGTTGTTAGTGTGAGCCTAATCTAGAATTTAAACATTCTAGTTAATCAGACAAGAATGAGGGCTACCCCCTGCCACCAGAACACTCCAGGGTCAGCTTCTTCTCCCTTCTACACTTGTGAGAGAAATTCATCATCATATCTCTATCTGGGGCAATAGTGTAATCTACTTTCTTCCTCTTGGGTCTCTCGTAAAGACAATAAAGTAATTTTTAAAGGCCTTAGTTTTTTGTAATAGCTTCAAAGGCCTTTTAGACTCATCATCTTATCTGAGCATATAATAACCCTAAGAATGAGGTAGAATTTGGATAACTCAATGTGTCTATGTGGTTTTCAACAATCTGTTTATACTGCAATATATGAAGCCCCAGATATAAAACAGATAAAGCGATGAGCAGTCTCCTCACGCAGGTTTTATGCTTCATAAATACTGAAGATTTAGGGGACCAAAGAAACACTTCCGGCTTTCCATGGCTTCCAGAGAGGAAGAACAACACATCTTGCCCGCTTCCTCCTTCTATTCTCAGATTTTGACTTTCTAGCTGGATCTCCAATGCGCTTCAGTAGATTAAATCCTAGCTAGGCTACCAGAATCCTTTACAAGCTTGTAGAAGCTTTCTGTCACAGTCAGAAGATAATCTAAACCTATGAACTTGGCTTTAAAGACCTGCATTATCTGGCCCCTTCCTCTCCCTCCAGCCTCTGTACTCTTGCTCACTCTGCTCAGACACACTGACCTTGTTTTAGGTCCTTGCATTCACCAATCCTTTTCCAACCAGAAGTGCTCTCTTCCAGGAATAGCCTCCCTGCCCTCACTTCCCACGCACGGCTCCTCCCCTAAACCTCACTTTGCATGGCTGACTCTCCCTGCGGTTCTCAGCGCAAATACTACCTCCTCAGAGATGATGTTCCCCTCACTTGAAGACTCCTCCCCTCACCCCAACCGTTACCACGCTATTTTATTCCCTTTATTGCACTGATATTATCCTAGCTTTGAATGTACTTACTTCTTTTTTCAACTTTTATTTTTCACTGAAGTATGTTTGGTTTCAGGTGTACAGCATAGTGATTCGACAATTACATTACCAAATGCTCACCAAGATATGTGTAGTTACCTTCTGTCATACAAAGTTATTATGGTATCACTGGCTACATTCTCTATGCTGTACTTTTCATCCCAGTGACTTATTTATTTTACAACTGGCAGTTTATCCCCTTCACCCCAACCCCCTAGCCCCCTCCTCTCTGGAAACCACATTTGTTGTCTGTATTTATGAGTCTATTTCTGTTTTTTTGTTTGTCCACTTGCTTTGCTTTTTGGATTCTCCATATAAGTGAGATCATATGGTATCTGTCTTTCTCTGTCTGACTTATTTCACTCAGCATAATACCCTCTAGATCCATAAACGTGCTTACTTCTTTATTGCCTGTTTTCCAGTATGATAAGAGAGCAAGGGCCTTATTTGTTCTATTTCACTCCTGCAGTCCCATCTCACTATGGGGTCTGGCTGATGACAGCCCCTATTAAGTATTGCTGAATTAAGGTCATTGTGATAGCCCCTCATTTTTCTTAACATTGAGGGTAAATTCCTCAGAACTTCATTTTTCTCCCCACCCCCAACCTGTTCATGGCCTTTACTTTGGCTTTCACCTACCCGGTCTATTGTCTGAAAAATGCTGGTGGCCGCTGCACGCCCAGTCGCAAAGGCTTCCAGACAAGAAGATGCATTGCCAAGATTTAAAGCTCCTAATAGAATACTGAGGAAAATCTGAAATGAAAAGAGACAAACATAGTTTTCGTGTGTTTTTGTCAATTTGTAAATAGTGCCATCATTTGGGCTATCCACGTGAGCTCAGATATTTCTCAGAAATATTCTTCCATGGGAGTTTGAAAGCTAAATAGCTCTTTAGAAACACCTGGAATAGTTTTTGTTCTGCAAAGTATCTCCAATTTTTCTATTGTTATGGTTTAAAAGACTACATTATATTTAAATGACCATCTATGTGTAGAACACGACACTACAAGAGTGTAGAACAGTATTCTACAAAGAAGAACATATTTTGAAATGAGTATGAGGTCTAAGCAAGGCAGCATATAGACACAAAGTGAGTTAGAATAGTGATATGATAATTCAGTTTGTAATATAAACAGGCTTATATAGTCTTCTGGTTAAAGGGTAACTGCAGCAATGAAGACAGTGATCAGCTTGATTGCTCTAGAGATAGGTACAAGCAATATAGGTTTGCTACTATATTGTTGCTACTAGTAGACTATTACTAGGATAACCACCGCTGTTACTACCACTACTACTTTTACTATTGTATATTTCTAAGTGCTTTACCTGTATTACTTCACTTAATCCATACAACAGAAGAGGAAACCAAGGTGTATGGACGTTCCCTAACTTACCCTACATTACAACATTTATTAAGTGGTAGAGCAGTATTTGAACCCAGGCTCTTGACTGACATTCTGTTTCGCAAACAGGCCCATCTGCTGCTGGTGGCATGCAGTTGGTATGGCGAGGTTCCTGGGCAATGCTGAGGAAACTGTCCTTTAACTCACCAACCCAGTCATCTCATTAAGTTAGGGGAAGGCGACTTGATCATGAGCAGATGTTCCTACCAAATAGCGCTCTGTGTTTATCAGTGCTGTTTCTAAAGGAAGAAGCAATGAGGCAATTTGTCCCGTGCCTCTAGGAGGAGCACAAGAGTTCTTTTGACCAAATGGGTGCTGGTCACATGATGCTTATGGGGGATGTTTCATTGACCACCATCCTTCATGGACCGGAGTTACTTGCTGAGCTGAAGATCGGCCGC
Source organism: Eumetopias jubatus (assembly GCF_037043125.1). NCBI lineage: Eukaryota > Metazoa > Chordata > Mammalia > Carnivora > Otariidae > Eumetopias > Eumetopias jubatus. The sequence continues at coordinate 63,013,603 of NW_028274809.1, read as the reverse complement.
TGCCTGAATGTAGTCTTCAGGCAGTCAAATGAACCCAGTCTGTGATGGTTTCCCTGCTTTCTTTCGATCTTCTGTCTGGACCATGAGACTCCTCAGAGCCTCCCAGCTACCTCCCTTCGTCTTCAGTAACCTCCATTCCACATATCATGATGATGTACACCAGTGCCCTCTTGCCTTCTCCCTGAATTCCCCGCTCCATGTGTGGGACAAACATTCCCTTTTCATCTTTCTTGTTCCTTGTCCTGAATTACACAAAGTAGTTCCTCCTATGGGCAGATTACTTCATCTTTCAAGCCCCAATTTCTTTATCTGTAACACAGGGGTACTAAAAGCATACACCCCATGGGACTTTTATGAGCATTAAATGAAATAATTAGTTTAAAGGTGATGAATCCAGTGTTAGCCACATAAATAATAGTGATGTTGAAAGAAGCAAGATTCCACACTTAGGAAGTGATACAGTGAATAGACAGAACAGTACATCTCTAAATTGGGTTAAGACCACATTTATCAGATTTCTTTCCAACTGAGCAAAGGAAACCTTCCACATGTCCTAGATCAGGGGTCAGCAAACATTTTCTATAACACGCCAGAGAGTATGTATTTTAGGCTTTTTAAGGCCAAATGGGCTCCGAAGCAATTACACAACTCTGCTATGTACTACAAAAGCAGCCATAGACAATAGTGAACAGATAATTGTGGCTGTGTTCCAATAAAACTTTATTTACAAAAACAGGCATCAGGCTGGGTTTGGCTGGGGGATCATAGTTTGCTGACTCCTGCTCTAGATTCTAGGTTGAATCACTAGGGGCCTAAGCTGAGGTTTGCAATCAAACCCTGCTCAGCCTGGCTTTGCAAATGTCTCCCTCGGGGTACTTAGGGAAGGAGTGTGTGGGACAGGACAGAGGCCTATACCTAGTATCATCACAATGGCTAGCACCCATCCCAACAGACCATCATTTCCCACCCCAAACATTTTACTCTAGCCCCGTGGACAGCAGCGTGGGAGTGCGAAAGGCCCGGGAGACCACTGGGGAACAATCTATCTATGGGTGTGCTGAGGAAAAGGTGGCTCCTTGGAAGTCAGATCCAGAGGCAGGAAAACAGTGGTTAATGAGTCAGGCCCCCGGAGGCACAGGCATGTGAGTTTATGTCCCCCTGCATGCCTCTCAACACATATTTTTCAACCTCGTGGCTCCATTTCATTTTTAAGTGGTAGTACAACGACATCAATACAGAATGAAGTTTTGATATGACATATGGTATTTATATGAAATATGCTACTTAGTGCTTGACACCTTATACACACTGAATAATGTTACTATCTATTCCTGCTGTTATTTTTTATTATTGAGTCCTGAAACCTGGGGAGCACAACAGAGCAGCCTTCTGCACTCTTCAATTCCCTTTCATCTTCTCTCCTAATAGATCACAGGGTTTGTTTTTTGTCTGTGTACAGGTGATACCAATCACAGTCATTTATGTGAACCACTTACCATGTATGCTCAATTACCATGCAGCCAATAACGATTTTATTCATGAAAAAATATATTCGGTTAACCTAATTGTTAATTACTTTAGTGGATTGATAACACTCAACTCAGCTCATGTATACTCAGACTTCATAGTTTGCTACTCAGAAGTATGGCCAAAGATGTGCCTGCAAACATGACTGAGAGAAAGAGAGAGATGGAGGGGTGGAGGAAGGGAGGGAGGAAGAGAGAGAAAGAACAATCAATGATTATACTGTTAATGGGGAGGTCTCTCATTTTCCCAAAGGGATCTTTCTTAAGGTGTAAGCAGAGGCTTGTAGGAAGGTGTTGGAGTAAGAGGTAAGGTTAACAATTGATGACTAAAATGTTAGAGACACATAGTATGTCACATCTGCACATAATAAGTACTCTCTCATCCCAATTATTTACAGAAGGTATAGACAAGAGTGGACACTTGAAGCTGAGGAGTGTCAGATTCGTTAAACAAGGAGGCCATTAGGCTGAGGTTGATTTAATGCCTTAGTAGCCTGCATGAGCAAACCAAAACCTAAGCGCAAATGCCTCAAGGTTAGGACATCAAGAACCTAAGGGCATCCAATCACAAATGGTCAATTAAGCTTCCCCAGGCAAGGCAACTGCTTAAGCCAGAGCCAATCAAATCACTGTTTTGCTTTCCTTCTGCCTCTTCTCTATAAAAGTCTCCCCCACCTCCCACCCCTGGCCTCTGTAGGTAGAGAGTGGCTTCTCATCACTTCTGGCTTGATGCTGCCTGATTGGAATTATTTTTGCTTAAAGAATCTCCTAAAAATTTTAGTATGCCTCAATTTATCTTAGAACCATAACACTGGATTCCTGCTAGAGAGAGTAACCAAGGCGTTTTTAAATTCAGTGTTTCCAACTAGAATTGTGTATTATTTAATTTTCAATTTACCAATTCATTCTTCCCTCTGAACTGTTATTTGGGCACACCTTTGTCCTCTCCTTGCAGTCATGGAATGACGGAAGGATGTCTTTTCTCAGCGCATGTTTTTCTGCAGAACGAGCAGATAGAAGCATCTGGGACTGCAGTCAACTGGTAAATGTTGAAAGTTCTTAAGAGTCATTAGACCAACAAAGATGAGGGACTTTGTAGTCAGGTTTCTGACCTGAAATACTTTCACTGGACTTTCAAATGTGCAAAGCTATGTTAGAGTTGTTAAGAAAGTGCTTAAATTGTAATAACAGCAACATTTTCCATCTATACTATCCATTTAAGGTTCAAAAGACACTTTAACACGTCTTATATTTAATTTTTTAAAACAAGTTCAAGTGATGCCAATTGTTCATCTTGCAAAGAAGAACTGAATTTTAAAAAGTTGTTCTTAGTGTATCATCAAGCTGTTAACGAGATAAAGTCAGTAGCTTAGATTGACTATGGTTTGACCTCACCGCTGATAATCATTTGTAAATAAATACATTTATTTGTTTAAGAAATTTAAACAAATAAATAAAATTCCATTCAACTTTCCCTAGAAATGTATTTATATTAAAGCAGTAGATCTCAAATTATAAGCTATCAGCTAGCAAATTTCTAGTAGATAAGATTTTGGCATTTTTCATTGTTTAATGAACAATGAAAATCTATCTCACCTAGAATCTTTTTTTTTTTTTTAGATTTTATTTATTTGACAGAGAGTGAGAGAGAGAGCTAGAGAGGGAACACAAGCAGGGAGAGTGGGAGAGGGAGAAACAGGCTTCCCGCTGAGCAGGGAGCCCGATGCGGGGCTTGATTCCAGGACCCTGGGATCATGACCTGAGCCGAAGGCAGACGCTTAATGACTGGGCCACCCAGGCTCCCCCTCACCTAGAATCTTGAGCCAAAATATTTTATTTAAGAATCATATATGAAACTGCTTCACATCTCCATGCTTTAAAAATTAATATACTTAATTACGGGGCACCTGGGTGGCTCAGTCGGTTAAGCATCCGACTCCTGATTTCAGCTCTGGTCATGATCTCAGGGCTGTGAGATTGAGCCCTGCATCAGGCTCTGCCCTCAGTGCAGGGTCTGCTTGAGATTCTCTCTCTCTCTCCTTCCCTCTCCCTCTGCTCCTCCCACCCCTTGTGTGTGCGTGCTCGATCTCTCCTCTCAAATAAATAAATAAAATCTAAAAAAAAAGATTAATATATGTAATTAAATAATTAATAGGCCAAATGAAACATGTATTTCATGTTTTATCTCCCTGGCCTCCTGTGTGGGGGCAGGAAGCGGTGGGCACAAATGTAAACAAACCCAAATGGTCAATTTCATTCAAGGGCTCTGAAGGAAAAGTTCAGCAAGCCATACAAGAGAATAAAAGATTGGGTGAGCACAGGAGGTCTTACTGGGAAGGTGCTGTTGAGCTGAGAATTAGAACAATGACAAGAGTCCCACTGTTATGAGAGGAGCTGTAAGCTAAGGAGGAAAAACGTTGGGTTTGTGAGCCGGAAGAAGAGATTTCTCTGATCCTAGCCACACTCGGTTACCCTGCTATTCACTGCTAACATCCTTGTCTTCTATAGCATTGTCATTAGGCATTGATGGGGTTGTTTAATTATTGCCTCTCTTCCCCACTGATCTATAAATCACACCAGGAAAAGATCACATTTCTTTTGTTCACTATTGAATCCTCTGTGCTGGCATATAGTAGATGCTCAATAATTCTTGAAAGAACAACGGAAAAAATTCAGAAAATTAAAGCAACCAAGGCATTCATGATAGCATGGCTCTAGCACAAGTGAACAATAAAATAGGGTCGTATTACCTGTTCAGTTGAAGATATTATTGGCTTGGTATTTTAGTAACTCATTGTGTTTCACAAATACATCCATTAGCACATATCTTGTACTATTATTAAGCTTAAATACATGAGCTATTAATTTTTAGCTGAGAGATCCCTGACTTCCCATTATCGTGGCATATTATCTTTTGAACTCAGTCAGAAAATCATTGTTTTACAGCTATAGAATTTTTAGTTAAGCGGAAATCATTAAATCACTGGTCTCATCAATTCAAATGCTCAGTGTTCCTTTACTATAAAATGTGTAAGCATTGCTTGTTTCTGCAGATGGACTCCATCAAATCGTTGCTGCTTTCCTCCCTCAGACGCTAAATGAATAAACAAAATGCCTTAACTGTAGGTTTTTCCGAGATTCCAGCAGGAAAAGTTATGTTTAGGTCAGTAAGATCAAAGTACCTGGACAAGGGTTCCTGGCGTATATTCTCCATCCTCTAGGACAAGTTTGGAGCCATACCAGAAGGCCAGTGCATAACAGAGGAAGATGAGACACCACATGAATCCAGTAAAGAATCCCATCACGATCCCTTTTCTAATTCCCCAACGCTGGGCAAACACAAGATTTTTCTCGTACCTGTGAAGAGAAAGCATTTGTGTCTACATCAGCAGCAGCAGCAGCTCAAGTTAGAATGTTTAAATCAGCCACAATGCTGTGCTTTTACTCAATGGTCATAAAAATCACCCCAGACACACAGCAGCTTTCGGAAAAGAAAATGACAAACTTCCGTGTAGTTATTTAGCTTATTTCAACCTGGCAATGAAATGTGTTGAAGGAACAATGCCTAACCAAACCTCACAGCTGATTACTTCTTGGAAAAGAACAGTGTGAGAAAAGTGGGAACTTTACCCCAAGAGAAAAGAATTTTCAACACAAATGTTTGGACGTGAGGGATTTAGTACTATTTGTGCTTGGATTGTTTTTACCAAGTCACATGGCATGCTTTCTATCAGAAAATGATGCAACTTTTTCCCCCAGGTTCAGAACCAGTGTTTGCACCAACTCATCTCCGTACACTCACCCATCTGCCCCGTGACCAAGAATGCTATGTTGTAACATGACCGGTCAGGTTCACAGCCATGGGATACGGATAACTATGTAGAAATTCAATCTAAGCACTAGGCTGCAGTGATTCTATGATCTAGCCATTAATAACTGGCATTGTCTTGAAGTTCAGACATTCTGTAACTGCCTTCCTTCATCTCAAAAAATAAATTCATGGAGAACTTTTAATATTTTGCAGGACAAAGTGAAGGTCTATCCTATGTTCCATTTTCAAAACATTTACAAAGCTGCTATTAATAACAATAATGAGTATCTTTTGTGGTGGAGGAAGTATGCTACTGAAATTTTTTGTGAGAAACTAGGTAACTTCACTCTATAAACCAAAAGAAGGAAAACAAACAAACAAAAAAAAAAAAAGGAAAAGAGAATAGAAATTGTAAATTCTATTCTCTTTTTTATTTGGTAACAATTGAGACTGACATCGTCATACTAGATCTCAAACTCATGAAATAAGAATTGAATTAAATTGGTGGCTATTTTATGAAATCAGTACCTGGCACTGGTACTTAAAAAATACTAGGTAAGAGGAAGAATTAACAAAATCAAATTCTCAACAACTGTGTTGTTTGGGTTTCATTAAGAATTAATCTTCTGGAATGATGGTCTGTAATATACCAACGCTAAATTTTCTTTGAGTAAATGGAAATTTCATCAGACTTTATAAAGAGCATGTAGTACAGTAGCTGAATAAAAGACACTGAATAAAAATGTGGTGAGCTGCATTTTAGGTATCTCGCAGCAAACAGTGTTACGGGCCATGAGGTATAATATGCATACATACCATGAGGTATAATATGCATACATATGCATACATACACACCACCAGAGTTGAAATAAATCCCTAACCTAAAATGGCATTCTAAAAATCTCCAACTACAATGTTTTCAAAAACACACAGCTAAAGGCTTGGGGGTCCTTGTAGTGCTTTGCCCAACTAATTACTCTCAGCTACCTCTTGAATAAAATCTCTCTCACGGTAAACAGACCAAGGTAAATCTGCCACTTTGTACAAAATAAGGAAGATTCAGGGTAGTAGGCCAAACGACGAAATTCAGGAAAGTGGCGGACGTTTCAATAAACCAACCTTTCAACCTCTTTTTTTTCACCACCAAAAGCAGCCACCGTTCGCATAGATGAAATGACTTCATCAGCCACTGACCCTGCTCTGGCGTAGGCCTTCAATTCATAGTCCGTAAACTTGGACACACTCTAAAATTCAAAAGAAGAAAACAAAACCAGGGAATTAAGTAAGTCAGTCTGTCATTCAGTGATTCATTTAGCAGAGTAAGTACGTGGTGTGCTTTCGTACAAGACTAGATTCTCGCCGTTAACGGTGTTCACGGAGGAAAGAATCTGGTCCAAGTTTGACCCGTGTTAAGCCCCATCCACGAATGTCTGGTTGTTAGCATACCAAAATGACTTCTTTAGAAGTCAGCCTCAAAAACCTCACAGAGTAAGTCCCCAATAGGGAATTCTGTGAGACCACAGTGTTTCATTCATCAAACTAATGAAGTTTGCAGGTGACTCCATATCACATTGCATTGCTATTGACCACAGGACGTTTGCACAATTTATGGACAAACACCAGAGACAGAGACTGGAGGTTAGTCAAGAGTATATAATTGGGAGAGAAGTCCTGACCATACAGAGGCTCATGATACTGCAGAGGTAATTGCACAGGAGAAAGCTCCAGATAAATATTACACCATTTTGACTCAACTGTAGGGGCTCAACTAACTAGTTTTGCTCTTTACAAAAGGAACCAAAAAGACATTACACTTAATATTTAACAAATTACTTTTTCTAAAATTGGACTTGGACTGAGTTGTAATTAGAATTAATCACCAAAGAAATCCCTGGCACAGATGAAGATACCAGAATGAACAAAAGCAAATATTGTAGAAGTTCGACTAACTCAGAAATCTAAAATATATATAGTACCCAGACTAAAGGAGTTTATCTTCCAAGTTTTTCCAAACTTTTAGCAGCTTAACTCTTCTCAAACAAAATCTTAAACGGAATTCTAAGATATAAAATAAGTAAATGTAGTATTGTTACAACAAATTTATGTCACAAGTCCACACTTTATAAAAGTTGTGAATTGAAAAGGCAACAATAGGGAAAGTAGGGCTATTTTCATCAACATGAAAATATGAATTTAGGTGTTACGAATGACGTTACAGTTTTTACCACAATCCTCTTCTAATTTATTTCTAAATTATGTATTGACGAAATTAAGTAGTTGTGAATATTAATAGTTTTACTGTAATTTAATGTACATTAAATAATCTCAGGATACTCCCATTAAATTGATACAGGAGTTTAAAGATGTAAATTGGAAAATATTTAATGATTGTTCATGATTCTCATGGTAAATATAAAAGTTAGACGCAGGCATACGAAACCCACAATAACATGTAACATGTCATATATTTTGCCCGCTCTTACTTTTTTTTTTTCCTTTGGGTCCTGCTTTTGAACTGCTTAGTGAAGTTGCTTATATCATTTTATACAAACATGCACAGACTTGAATTCAAGAAGAAACCAGTGCAGAGCTACAACATTCCAAATCAGTGACACATTTACAAGAACTTGGAATATGGGCACTTGAGATAGCAAGAGAAACCATGCCCTAAGCCTGTTAAAATCAAGTTACCCAGGCTACATCTCCACTGTGTTGAAATGTGACATCTGACTCATCTGAGTATGAATATTAACCACAGGTTTGAGGAAAGAAATTAAGTATATGGGGGCGGGGGGAAGCTGAATCAAATGTTCGCAGAATCCCTGAAGATCCCCCACGGATGGTGAGGCTTCCCTGGAGTGAAGCTTGAGAGTGTTTAGTAGGAAAGACTATCAAAAAGCTCACACGTTATGGTGGATTGGAAAAAATAAAAGCTAGTGTCTCTCGAGCAATTAATTCTGTGCCAGATGCCACACTAAATTCATAACATGGATTATGCCTTAAGTCATCACAATGACCTTTATCCTTCTCTTCAAGATGAGGAAGCTAAAGTTTTGACAAGCTAAATATATCTTTCTTGAGCCAGATGGTAGAGTCAGGGGCTGACCTATTGAGAGGAGTGAGCTCTTTGCCTTTGTCAGTCTGTACTACCTGGGAAACATTTGAGTAATATAGCCAGTCGATTGTTGAGAATATTTTGCTAGAAACTATTATGGAGATTGGTTTCCTGCTGCCCAATGATGGGAGTGTATTCAGCTTTCCACCTGAATTCTATTCTCATTTACAGCAAATTATTAGTTTGCCTGATCCTGTGACCTGCTATCTGATGTGTCTGCTCTAAAAGTATGATATAAGAATTTATTAATCCTTGGGAGTGTTTTCTAATGGATGACCCAAAATTCCTACTCCTACACTTTTTCTTGGCCTGCATGCCTGGGGAATGGGGATACCGCTGGGAATGGGTCAAGTGACCTCTTCCTGAAACTGATCAGACTGCATGGAGAGCACAGATGTGAATGCAGAAATCTCCTTTATGTGTTTGTTACTGATCTGAGTACATCTGTTGGGCCTTTTTGAAGAAAACATCTGAGCTTGGGAGACCATGGGAAGCAACAGGCATATGAGAGAGTGGATGGGGATTTGGAATCAGGCTCCTTTGTATTTGAATCCAGTTTTGTCACTCACTAGCTGTGCAGTCCCAGACAAGTCTCTTTACCTCTCTGAGCCTCCATTTCTTATGTTTAAAATGGCATTAATGCTTTATAAGATTGTTGTAAAGATTAGAGATAATAAATATGAAGTTCCTAATAGTGCGTGGCAAAAGAGTAAATGCTCAATAAATGTAGTTGTTATTGTTATTAATACAATAATAGTTATGTTATTAAAATATCATCAGTCCCTGGATTGATGGAATGTTATTTGATACTGAGGAATAACCAAACAAAATAAATCAAAACAGTGATAAATAATATTGACTAAACATACACAGGAAAAAGGAATCAAGTTTCACATTTCTGGCTGTTTCTCAGGGCAGATGTCCTGGAGAAAAGTGATAAGAAATTCTTACCAGACCAATGATGGCCGCTCCAATCCCGATGAGAGGACTCACAGAGATAATGACCAGGGTCAGTTTCCAACCCTGGTAAAATCCCAGCAGGAACCCACAGATGCTCGTGGTCATGCGCTGAATGAAAACGGCCATTTGGTCGGCAATGGCATCATTGACTTTGTTAATATCCCTAGAAACAAGAGACTTGGATCACTAAAACTGAATTTGGTCAATTCAAATGCCTTGTTGAGAAATCCCAGCCTTTCCCTTCTACTGCCATCTCTGTACCCCATTGCCTAGGAGAAACATAACAGCCTTTCACATGTGAAGAAACCTGCTATAGCTTGTGAGACCATCAAGCCTCTCCCTCCCTCACAGCCAAGTAAAGTTTTCCTCAACCCAGGTTTGCCAAATGGTGTCCATTCAATGTTGACAAAGACTTTCAGAAACCATCTTATCTGTGCCTTTCTTTCTTATAGTTCATATTCTTGGTCTGTCCTGAAGAGCCCTACTTTCCTTCTTTATACCTGCTAAATCCTTTCAGCCTCAAGGTGCAACCCACACACTACCTAATTCATAAAAACCCTCCAGGAAAAACTAATATCGTCCTCCCTGTGTTTGCATAGCAATGTAATGAGTCTGTGTTTGTGTGTGTACGGGTATATAATTATTGCATTCTGCTTATAGGCAGTATAGAATAGTGGTTAAGATCACAGACTGTGGGGCCAGACTCTGAATTTGAGCACAAGCTTTTCCTGGGCAAATTACTTAAACTTTCTGTGCCTTAGTTTCCTCATCTGTAAAACAGGGATAAAGACAGAACCTACCTCAATGGGTTGTAATGAGGATTAGTTAATATATATTAAGTATATAGAAGAGTGCTTAGAGTATAGTAAGCTATCAATGTGTCAGCTTTGTTTATTTATTTGCTTGCAACTTTTATCCCTCCTACAAGGCTGTAAGTTCCCTGAGATCAGGAGTTGTGTGGTTTATCTTTATGGCTTACATATGGTAAGTCCTCTAGAATATTGGTTGAATATAATTACATTAAATTCATATTCCTAGGAACATTCTCATAATCTCTTGTTTAGATGGAGCAAACAGGGCTTAGGACTTAATAGCAAAAAAAGGACCTAAGATATTACCCAGAGATTTGACAATTGTATTCCAGCAAGGTTAAGTATTTATTCAAAGTCACAGTAAGTAAGGGGCAGAATGAGTGCTAGAATCTAAGTATCCCAACATTCAGTCTTTGATCTTCACTATACTACACACATGGGACCTCATGGGACTCCAAAGTTCAATTCAATAGGGTTCAATTGCTTCTAATTACTCAGGGCTCTTTCAGAATACTTGGAGGAGGAAGGGAAGGGGGGGCTATCAATCACCCCAACTGGTCTTTAGGTATAAACCAGATTTAAATCCAATTGTTTAGTTTCAATCTTTCTCAAACTACTTTGGATTTTTTTTTTTTTTTTGGTCTTTGTTTTTATGTGCAGAAATGGCCTCAACAGACAAGGCAAGATAATTCATTCTAAGTACATTGTTTTTCCCTATACACACATGGACTGTGACATCTCTCAGTCTCTCTTTTAGAGGCCAAATAGCCCTACTTCTTTAAACTCTCTTCTGTAATCCTTCATTTCTAATATTTTAATCAAGGGCCTACAAACAAAATTGTAGTATCCTGGCTTTCAATTGTTAATGATCATATCGGATAAAGCATTACCTATGAAAAAACATGCTACCCGTAAAAGCCCAACTTAAGAGACAAAATGTATCCAAAATAACTGAAAATGTGTTTCTAATTGTTATTTAATTTAGAAACAAGTGTTCTATGATCAAAAGCGGACACATATATTAAAACCTCCTACCAGCCACTTACTCAGAAAATCTTGTATTCAGCTCTCCCACGGAATTGCAGTCGAACCATCCTATTTCCATTCGCATTACTTTCCTAAAGGAAATTTTTCTCATTTTCTGTATCTGACGAGCTGCAGCAATCACCCAAAAGCATATCTGAAAATGGAGCAAGGATGTTTGGCATTGTGGTGTTAAAAATATTCATTCATTCCTTCTCTTTTCAGAAGAAAATACTTTCAATATAAGCCTTGAGAAAGAGAGGAAAGTGATTCACAGAATGCCGAGTCATGGGACGTGCTGTGTGAGCTCAGGCACCTGCTGCTGAAAGCGGGGTGAGCAGAACAGCTGTGGCCAGGGAAACCGGAAGGTTTGGGTGTGAATTTGGTTTTGCCACCTGTAGATCTAGCCTTACCAAGCTTCACTTTCTGCATGTGTAAAGGAAGGCTCACAGTGCCAAAAAGAAATTCTTGCTCTTATATCCCTATTTTTGCAAGGAGCTTCTGAGTGTATTCCCCCCCGCCGTCGCCCGAGAGGCCTGCCAACAAGTATGTATGCATAGTTTTCAGACTGTTGGACAGTGATTTTTCAGAGAAAGGAAGACAAAAACAAATTAGCTGTCCCCAACCAAGCAAAGTACTCTGGTACTCTCAGTACCAGAATGGGAAAAATGGATTCATTTCTCTTTACAATGAACATGAACTTCCCGGAAATCTTGAATGAATGCGGGTTGAGGGGATTCATTATTTCTTCTACAGAATAAGGTAAAAGATGAAATATTTTTCTTCTTTAATAAGGGTTAAGCAACTCCAGGCCCTTCCATGGCTTAAATCTAGACTAGATTCACTTTACAGAATTGGGATTGGGACACAGATTGGTGAGATTTTAGCAGTGAAAGAGAAAAAAAAGTAAAGTTTGCTTTCCTCCAACTCCTCATGCCTGGCTTTCTCCAGGGTGCCCACACTCCCTTTACAAACACACCTACAATGGCCTATTTTTGAGTTTAGAAGATGAGATAGAGGGGGTGGGGGAGGACAGGGCACTGAAATTCAGTCTAGTCACTCTCCCTCTAGACAACTGCATGTATTTTCCTCCCTGTCTGAGAAGAATCCTTCCCCATTCTCTCACCGCCCCCCACCTCCAAATAAAACTGTAGTCCTTAGGGTTTCCAAACAACTTAAAAGTTAAAGAGTGCACTTTGCAGTCCGTTGTAATGTCTCTGAGCCCAGATGTTGTTCTATAAATAAAATGGAGGCACCACTCACTTGCATATATCCTGTGATAAGTACTACCAAAGCGATCCCAGCATAGTAACTGGCAAATTTGATCATTTCACTTTCAATGTCCAGCAACCTTCAAAAGAGGGGGGGTGTAAATGTTAAGATTCAGAAGTAGGGTCAAGCTTACCAAAGATTACATTTGCGGGTACAGAGGAAAATAAAATATGAAATATGGGTAAGGCTTCTTACCTATGTAGAATTATCATCGATCCAACCAAATCTCTACCTAGACCTCGTGTGGTACCAACTCCAGCAAAGCTGCCTACTCCCTTCGTTTTCATTTTGTTTTTTTAAAAGAGATTATCTATTTATTTGAGAGAAGGAGAGAGCGCATCAGTGGTGGGGGGGAAGGGCAGAGAAAGGGAGAAGCAGACTCCCCGCTGAGCAGGGAACCCCATGCAGGGCTCAATCCCAGGACCTCGGGATCATGACCTGAGCTGAAGGCAGACGCTTCACCAACTGAGCCCCCCAGGCGCGCCCGCCCCCTTCCTGCTTATAGGCAGAAATGACTCACTGGCAGTTGGAAGCCAGGGTCAGTAGACAGCAGCCCAGTGCTCTGTCTACCGAGGCCCTTCACTCCAGCTCGTTACTCAGTGATGGAGTAATCAGTGCTAGGGAGAGGTTTTAAAAAGCCAGACTGGTGTCTGCAAAGACACTGACGTGAACTGTAAATCAGGAGGCTTTACTATTACCTCCTCCAGGAATCTAAGCCAGCTTTCCAACTCTTCCATCTCAAAGTGACACTCAAAAAATGTGTGTGTCATCATCCCAAAGAAGGACAAAAACACTTTATCAGCCAGTCCTTCTGCTGACTGTAGCCCAGGGGGTTTCACTCTGTGGGACGATTTCTAAGGTGAGAATTTGTGGGGAATAGCGAGAAAGCTCCACAGCGTTTTTTTCAGCGCAACTACCACGCTGTGGCACAGAGCTTGGGGATTGGCAAGGCTAGGGAGGGGAGGCACAAAGTAGTCTGAAATTGCTTTCAGAAAATAAAGAATAGGGTAGTTGGAACATTGACATCTTGGTTGATAACAATTCTGACCCTTGAGAATGCTCTAAACGATAGCAAATCCATTTCTTTAGAAAACCAGAAAGCAGCATCTTCCACAGAGATGCTCTCATCCTCCGAGCTCTCTGCTTCCCGTCAGGCCTCTCTTCTGCAACACAAGCTTGAATTGTTCTCTCCCTCTACTGAACTTGGACTACGTGGTGAAGTAAAATTTCTTTAATTCAGAACAAGCTATTATTATTATCATGCCAGATTTTATTGCCATCTTGCACTATTATTCAATATCTTCATTGAATGTATTTATACTGAATAGATTTATGTTTATTTGCTAGATTGCAAGCCACTTGAGGGCAAGGGCTTGGTTTAGGCTGCTTGCTCACACTGCCCGAAGCCTTGCACAATACCTTACACATAGCAGACACAATACCTCAACAAATGTTTCTTTATTTTGCTTTGACTTTTAAAATACTTATATGGAAGGGATATAATTGCCTTGGTCAACCTTCTTTGGAGGGATAGTCTCCAAAACAGCTAATATGTCTGTTCACCACATTTCTGGTCTTTTATGATGGTTTAAGGGAACCCCAAGAATGAACAAGACCTAAAAACCTTATATATAAGTATCCACAATCAGAGGTTCTCACAAAAGTTAAGTATCTCTGGATAGGATGCATAATGAAGAAAAAGACTTCTAATGTGTAAATGAGGCCATACTCTTAGTTTTCTGTGAAATCTTTCATTGTGAAATGAAATTAGGGTGTCCAAAAACAGAGAACTTGGAGTATTTGTCAAAAAAAGTTTTACTTAGATTTCCTGTGGTGCATTCCTTCTACACACGCTCTAAGCAGAGGGGACAAAATGGCTGCCATGAAAGACACAGCTGCCAGGTACAAACAGACCCACTCACGCTGAAAATACTGAGCACTGACCCAGCTCCAGAATTTATTGGGGCAAACTTCAGGAGAATTATGTCATTGCTGGATGGTATGGTTAAGGACATGTGTAGTTTATGATTCAGTTCATTCCTGAGGCAACCCAGAGATGAATGGTGAACTCATTTTTATTTTATTCTTGGGGATAAGAAGTTATTAGGATTTTAGAAACTACTTGAGAATATTTCTGGAACAACAGGACAAACCTGTCAGACTGATAGGAAGGAAACAAGCAGGCTGGCTTGGCTCCTTTGACTGCACACCAAATTTTTTATCATCTGGTGGAAAGTTTTCCTGTGGTTATAAAATCCTGGAAAGGATTTTTTAAAGTATGCAGGCAATTTGGCTCACCAAATGGGTGCCTTTCTTTTTAACAGCAAAATTGACGTACATCTACTTAACTAAATTAAGATTCTCCTGGCTCATTTGTTGAAGAGAGGAGAGGGCAGAAAGATGACAATTAGGGGGGAAAGGTAAGATATATTTTACAAATTATTAAGATACGTGGATTCTTACTTGCTTTTAATGAAAAATAAATGCAGCATAAAATCAAAGTACTCATTTTATACCTCAAGGTTTCAGATTTACTAAAGCCATAGGACTTTCGTTTTAAATACCTAGGAGGTCTTTATGACAAGGTGCATTGCTTAACATGGAGTTTTCCTTTCAGTGGTTTTCATGCACAGTAGACCCGGTAGCATTAACATTTTAGAGTGAAATCAGTGTCAACTCCAAAATGAGCAATACAGGTTGGCAGAAACGTGCCCACATCCTACTCTCAGAATGTTGGAGGCTCTGTCTTAATGCACAGGACATCAACCTGTGGACAAATGGCTGATCACTGGGTAAAGCTGCTTTACAGAACATCTGTACACTGTGGTAGCTTACTGTCAGAATGGCTGGAATTTCCTTTCAGAGAATCTATGACAATTTTTTTCACCCAGGAGGCTATTTTTTTGTCGGTTTGTTTTTCATGCAACTTTTTCATTTGAGGTAAGTGTGGATTCTCATGCAATTGTGAGAAGTAATACAAAAAGATATACACCCTTTGGTAATACCTTGCAAAACAACAGGACAATATCACAACCAGGATGTTGACATTGATATAATCAAGATCAGAATGTTCTCATCACCCCAACGATTGTTCATGTCACCCTTTTACATCTACACATGCTTGCATCCAGCCTCCACTCTCCCCTTAGTCCCTGGCTACCTCCTATCTGTTCTCTATTGCTACAGTTTTGTCATTTGAAGAATATTATACAAATGGAATCACACAGTATATAACTTTGGTATTGGTTGGATTTTTTTTTACTCAGCATAATTCTTTAACGTTTCATAAGTTATTTGTTCCTCTCTATTGTTAAGTAGTATGCCATGGTATAGATATATCACAGTTGGTTTAACCACTCACCCATTGAAGGATATCTGGGCTGATTCCAGTTTTTGTTACAAATAAAGCATCTATAACCTTTATGTATAGCTTTTTATGTATACATAGTTTTCATTTCTCTGGGATAAATCCCCAACAGTAGAATTTCTGGATTATATAACACTTGCATACTTTTTTTTTTTTTTTAAATTGCCAAACTATTTTCCAGAGTGGCTGCACCATTTTGCATTCCCACCAGCAGGGTATAAGTGATCCATTCCTCCACATCCCCACCAGCTCTGGTGTTATTACTATTTTTATTTTAGCCATTCTGATAGATTTGTGCTGATATCTCATTTTTATTTTAATTTGTATTCCCTAACCACCAATGTTGCTAAATACCTTTTCATGTGCTCATTTGCTGTCTTTATATCCTTAGTGAAATGTCTGTTCATGTGTTTTTCCCATTATTCAAATTGGAGTTTTTCTAACCATTGAATTTGGAGAGCTCTTTTTATTTTCTAGATCCTAGTCCTTTGTTAGATACATAATTCACAAATATGCTCTCCCAGTCTGTAGATTTTCTTTTCATCCTCTTCACAAGGTCTTTTGCAGAGCAAAAGTTTTTCATTTTGATGAAATCCAATTCAACAATTTTTCTTTTTATGGATTGTACTTTTAGTGTCAAGTCTGAAAGCTCTTTGTCTAGCCTTAGACACGAAAATGATCGCCTACATATTTTTCTAAAAGCTTATAGTTTATTTCTAACATTTAAGTCCAAAATCCATTTTGAGCTATTTTTTGTATGGGTTCATTTTTTCCCTATGGATGTCCAACTAGTCATGCACCATTTGATAAAAAGTTTGTATTTTCTCCATTGAATTTCCTTTCCACCTTTGCCAACAATTAACTGGACACATTTGCTTGGGTCTATGTTTGAGTTCTCTGCTCTGTTCCTCTGTCAATACCACACAACCTTAATTGCTGTAGCTATATGTCTTGAAATCAGGTAGACTGTTTCCTCACACTTTATTCTTCTTTTTTAAAGTTGTTTTAGATATTCTAGTTCTTTTGCCTTTTGATATAAATTTTAGAGTTATCTTGTCTATATCTATAAAAATATCTTGCTGAGATTTTGATAGGAATTTTATTATAGCTATATATCAGTTTGGGGGAATTGACATCTTTATTATACTGAATTTGCCAGTTCATTAGCAAGGTATGTCTCTCCATCTATTTAGGTCTTAGATTTCTGTCATCAGCATGTTGCATTTTTCAGCATATAAATCCTGTACATGTTTTGTTAGATTTACACCTAAATAAATTTTTTGAGCAATTGTAAATGACATTGTATTTTGTTTTGTTTTTTTTTAATTTTTGGCATTATATTTTGAATTTTGGTGCCCATATGTTCAATGCTAGTATGTAGAAATACCACTAAATTTTGTATATTTATCTGGTATTTTATGACTTTGCTAAACTCATTTATTGGTTCTAGGATATTTTTGTAGATGCTTTGGAATTTTCTATGTTGACAATAATATCATGTCCAACATAAATAGGTGTATTTCTTCCTTTTAGATTTGTATTTTTTTCATTAAAAATTTTTTGACTGTGATAAAGAACACATAACATAAAATTTACCAACTTAACCATTTTTAAGTGTACAGTTCAGTAGTGTATTAAGTATTAAATCAATATTCCTTTCCTTCCTTATTGTATAAGCTGGAACTTTGAGTATTGTGTTGAACAATAGCAGTGAAGGCATCTCTCCTTGCCTTGTTTCCAGCCTTAGGGAGAAAATATTCAATCTTCCACCTTTAAGTATAATGTTAGCCATAGGACTTTTTTGTAGATGTCCTTTTTAAAGTTGAAGAAGTTCCTTTCCATTCTTAGTTTTCTGAGAGTTTTTATTATGGATGGATATTGAAATTTTAAATGCTTTTTCTACATCAATAGAGATCATCACGTGGTTTTCTGTATTGGCCTGTTAACATGGTGGATTACATTGACTGTTTTTCTTATACTGAACCACGTATGCTTCTCTAGAAATACACTCTACTTGGTTATGGTGTATTTCATTGATTTCCTGTTATTTGTTTGTTTTACCTTTATTATATCCTCTCATACATTTTCTGCAGACTTATTTTGCTCTTCTTCTAGGTTCTTGAGTTGGAAGCTTAGGTGTTTAATTTGAGATGTTTCCTCTTTTGTAATGTATGCATTTAGTGCTATAAATTTTCCTCTCAGCCCTGTATGAGCTGTGTCCTACAGATTTTTACATTTTCTGTTTTCCTTTTCATCCAGCTCAATTTTTAAAACTTTTCCCTTGAGACTTCATCTTTGACCTATGGATTTTTAGAAGTCTATTGTCTGATTCCCAAGAATTTGGAGGTTTTCCATTATCTCTCGTTTTGATTTCTACTTTGATTCCACTGTGGTCAGAGAATGCACTCTATTATTTCAGTTATTTTACATTTGTTGAGGTTTGTTTCATGGCTCAGGGTATGGTCTATCTGTAGGCACTTGAAAAAAATATGTATTATGTGGTTGTTGAGTGGAAGGTTCTATAGATGTCAATTAGATCCTGTTGGTTGCTGGTGTTGAGTTCTTCTATATCCTTGATAATTTTATGTCTACCTGTTCTATAAATTGGTGAGAGATGGATATTTAAGGGGTCTACTATAATTTTGATTTGTCTCTTTTTTCTTTCCATTCTATCAGTTATTGCTTCACATGTTTTGCAGTTCTGTTGTTTGGTGAGTACACATTTAAGATTGCTGTGTCTTCCTGGCAGACTGACCCTTTTATCACTGTATAATGTCCCTCTTTTTCTCTGGAATTTTCTTTGTTCCAAAGTCTATTTTATCTCATATCAGTATAGCCATTTCTGCTTTCTTTTGATTGTTTGCATGATAAATCTTTTTCCATTCTTTAGAGAGAGAAAGTGCAAGCAGGAGGAGGGGCAGAGGGAGAGAGAGAAGAAAGTATCTCAAGGAGACTCCCAGCTGAACACAGAGCCCAAGACGGGGTTCCATCTCATAACCTGGAGATCATGACCTGAGCCAAAACCAAGAGTCAGACACTTAACCGACTGAGCCACCCAGGCACCCCTCAACTTGCCTATATTTTTTAGTTAAAGTGATTTTCTCATAAATAGCATGTAGTTGGATTATCATAAAACCCATTCTGCCAATCTCTGTCTTATTTAGTATATTTAAATCATTTAAATTTAATATAATTTTTGATATGTTAGGGTTCAAATGTAACATTTTATTTTTTGTGTTCTGTTTGTTCTCTCTGTTTTTTATTTTTCTGTTTTCTTCCCCCTGATTTCTTATGGGCTACTCAAACTTTTTAAAAATTTTTATATTTTATTTAATCTTATTATTTTATTTTAAGTAGGCTCCATGCCTAGCATGTAGCCCAATGCTGGGCTTGAACTCACAACCCTGAGATCAAGACCTGAGCTGAGATCAAGAGTCAGATGCTTAACTGACTGAGCCAGCCAGGTACCCCTCAAACATTTGTTAGCATTCAATTTTAATTTATCTGTAGGGTTTTGACTGTATCTCTTTGTATAGCTTTTTTAGTCGTTGTTCTAGGAATTCCATTATAGGAATATCACTTAATATAGTCAGCTAGTGTTGTCATTTTACCAGTTTGCACAGGGTATAACAACACTGACTCCCGGGGCGCCTGGGTGGCTCAGTCATTAAGTGGCTGCCTTTGGCTCAGGACATGATCCCGGGGTCCTGCGATCGAGCCCTGCATCGGGCTCCCTGCTCAGCGGGAAGCCTGCTTCTCCCTCTCCCACTCCCCCTGCTTGTGTTCCCTCTCTTGCTGTCTCTCTCTGTCAAATAAATAAATAATATCTTTAGAAAACAAACAAACAAAATTAACTCCCTTTATGTACCCTTGCTCTCCCCTGTCAATGACTTAATTGTCTTTAATATTTCCAAATCACACTCACCTCAGACAGTGTGTTACAATAGGACCATATCAGACAGTGTTTGCATTTTTGCTTCCACCATCAAACATAATTTAGAAAACTCAGGAGGAGGAGGAAAGTCTATTATATTTACCCATGGTTTTGCTTACCATGTTCTTCCTACTTAATATCCAAGATTTCTTTTATTGTTTCCTTTCTATTCAAAGAACTTCCTTTAGCCATTCCTTTAGGTAAGTCAGCTGGCAATAAATTCTCTTCATCTCCCTCATCTGAAAATGTCTTGATTTTCTCTTCCACAGGGGTGGTGATGAATGTCCTGACTCTCTGATCCTACCCAAGCAGGTAGGGAGAGAGGTTTCTCATTACATTGGGGGTGGTTGAAGCCTCCACATATTCTTCACTGACACCAGAGGAGTTGGGTAGGGGAGAGACACAGCAGGGGCTCATTGATACCTGGCAAAGACGAAAGTCTAGGCCCCCAACTCAACCTTTGCTGGCAGGGGTAAGAGTGAGGTTATTTGTCTTTTGTTTTGTTCTGTGGTGTTGGCTGGAGTAGAATAGTTATTGCCTGAAATTCATCTGTCAGGCTGCGTCTTTGTGGTCTATTATCTAAAAAGAGCAGAATTTTATTGAGTTTTGTGGTCTGTGCTCATTGGTATTTCTAGGTACAGCTTTCCCAACACCCAATCTAGTACATATAAGGCCTAAAGAAAATCCAAGGAACTCACAACCATGTCATTATTTGGGTCCTGAGATCTCTAACCTTCTTTTATCCACTCTTTTAGACTCAGGTAGGTTGGTTTTATATGTAATGGATTAAATAATCCAGTCAAAAGGCAGAGATTGTCAGACTGGATAAATTAAAAAAAAAAAAAAGCTCCAACTATAGGCTGTCTACAAGAGACACATTTTAGATTAAAAAATTTGAACAAGTTGAAAGTAGTATGGAAAAAGATGTGTCATGGTAAAGAGCAACCATAACAAACCAAGAGTGGCTATACTAATATAAGATGAAATAAACTTTAAAAAATTGTTACTAGAAATAAAAATCATTTGGTAATGATAAAAGGGTCAATCTATCGAAAGATTATAGCAATTTTAAGCATATATGCATCTAAAAACAGAGCCCCCAAACACATGAAGCAAAGTGTGACAGATTCAAGGGTAGAAATAGATAGTTCAATGATAACAGAGATCACAACTCCATACTTTCAGTATTGGATAGAACAACTAGGAATAGAAGACTTGAATAACACCATAAACCAATTAGATCTACCAAACATCTTTTGAACATTCTATCCAATAATAGCAAAATACATATTCCCCAGAAGTGCACATGGAGCATTCTCCAGGATAGACACATGCTAGGCTGTCCTAATTCATGCTACAGTATGATGAACCTTGAAAACATTAAGTTAAAGAAGCCAATCACAAAGGACCACATATTGTGGGATTCCATTTGTATGGAATGTCCAGAATAGGCAAATCTACAGAGCCAGAAAGTAGCTTAGTGGTTGTCTAGGGCTGAGGAGAGAATGGGGGAATTGGAGAGTTATCGCTAAGGGGTATGGGTTTCTTTTCGTAGTAATAAAAATGTTCTAAAATTGATTATAGTGGTGGGTGCACAACTCTGTGAAATACTAAAAACCATTGAGTTGTACACCTGAAGTTGGTAAATTTCATGGTATGTGAATTGTGTCTCAATAAAGCTGTTTTAAAAATGTATGGTTTTACAGTGTCTAACTTCAACATAGTGCTTGAATGCTTACACTAACTGAACATTGCTAACAAAACAGACTGAAATCCAAGAGAAAATGCAGGCTGGTTTCTACTTTGATGCATTCACATGTAGGGGAAATGAGGAATCAATCTTCTCAATGGCTGCAGTAGTCAGTCTCTAAGGAGCCCCTAATTGTTCTTGTCTCCTGGTATTCACACTGTTGTATGGTCCCTTCCCAGATTATACCAGGGTTGGTTGTGTGACTAATAGAAAATGGCAGCAATTATGGTATGTCACTTCCACAATTAAGTCACAAGACTTTGTGGTTTCCATTTGAGTTTTTACACTTCAGTTGGATAAAAGAAAATAAAAAGAAGCAGCACTGTGGTATTTGGACTCTTTGGACTTCCCCTTCAGTCATTTCTCATTCTTTTGCCTTATTATTTGACTATTAGGGGCAAATAAATTCTGATAAACTAATCAGGAGGCCTGATGTTCTATAATACTTTTCAGCATTATGCACTGAAAGCCATTTGGAAGGCTTTGCCTAAAAATTCCATCCAATGGATTACAATTGATATGTAGAAACCAACCAGTGAAATGAAAGAGAAAAACCTGCTCCTACCATTACACATGCATGCTTATGTTGATAAAATCATGGAGTAGCCTTGTCCAAGACTAATATACCTAATATAATAGGTGGAGAAATTGTACTTTTAATGATATACTTTTTCCAAGAAAAAAGGTGCCAAAGAGTTGAGTAATTCTGGAGGCTTGTTAATTACTTACAGGTAGGAAAGTGTCCACTCCCTTCTATTCTGTTCCACCCAAGTCCATTTTCACAGTGATCTTAACTACATAAAAGCCAAACAAATATTTACCCAGAAGTAAAACAGTAGTCATGTCAGGGACCATAATAATTCACAGTTAAAGTATTTAACTCATCAAAGGAGATCCTGGTAAAGAAAAGGCCTGAGAAAGATGTGGTCTACACAATTCCAGATACTCGCATGAAATTTTTTAAAAAAAGGACAATTATCCATTTACATGTTCTGTATCATATGAATTCAGCAAAAGCCAATGAGCTTCTGAAAGCCCCTACTTGCTTTGCACTATTTGCTCACCTTCAAGTGTATGACCTAGTAAGAATAAATAAAGTGTGAGTAATGGGTAGCCACAGTAAATTCCTTTCTACTGGATGTTAGTGATACAGATGTTAATGGTAGATTCATTCTTTAAATCATCTAATAAATATTTATGAGCACTTGTTATCATGGATATGTCTCAAATTTTGGCCCCTCTAACATTTATTACCAAATTTTAAGGCATAACAGGCTATACTTTCAGGAATTTTCCCTAGAAAATTTTACCTTCATAAATGTTATTAATGATTTGGGTCAATTTACATCGTACATAAGTCCGAATGCCTTTTTTTCAAAGGGGGAAGTAATTTAACCTTACATTTTGTAGTCAAACTACTCTGTAAAAAGCAATTCATTTTTGTCCTGCAACATAAAAGAAAGACTTAAAAGACTGTTATTGACAACAGTAATTCTTTTATACAAACTGTTCTGAATCTTACTTCCAAATTTAGAATACATACACATTAGGAAATTTATTTCTAATAGTAAGCTTATTATTTTTTAAAGGGTAATTCTGCACTTTGCACATTGTCTTGTATTTTTCTGTCAAGTACTAACCAACTGTAACTACATAATTATTTGAATGGTCTTTGATTTAATGATGATTTTACCGACTAGACCTAAACACCATGTTGAAGATAAGGACCATGACTCAAGATAACCACTGTATCCTTGAGGCTTATACAAGTTCCTGGCGTGTAGTTGATGTTCAAAAAATTTTGGTTGAATGAGTGAATGAATGAAAGACCCTAACAGTAGATAATATTATGGAACAGATCGGTGGTTTAGAAGGATTTGTTCATAATCTAAATGAAATATGTAGAAAAAATTTTAAATGAAGGTAAAAAATATAAATTCGCCTAAGGGAGCTATTCCAAGTGACTTTCTAGTCAGGATGTGCCCTGCCCTTGGCTCTTGAACCTGAGTGTGCCGGTTCATACATGCAAATGAGCTTGTTCTGGCCCTGAGGCAGTGTGAGCCAGGCTGCAAAGTTCATGCTGTGACAGTGAGTCAGCACCATGAACACTACGGACTCACTGCTTACAAGGCAGCCTGTTGGGCTTATCACAAAATGAATAGTACCACAGTGGTTTCTAGTTAATACGGCGTGGCTCCCTTCTGTTGATAGCACCACACCACTCTTCCATAGAAACTCAACTACTGAGACAAAGCAGCCCCTACTCCAAGTGCTGTAGCACACTAATGAATTTCCCATTATGGAAAGAAGGCTGGGAAGATCAAGTTGACCATTAGCCACAGCCACAGAAGCCAAGAAACAGAAAGGAGTTAAGAAACTAAAAGAAGTCTTGCATATAAGACATGAGACATGACAAGGACTCAAGTAAAATTCATGACTCACCTTCCTGGTATACTGGTAGTGTCCATCCTCAAGCCTATAGTCTATCAAGTGCTTAAATTTGGGTGACACATTTAATGGATAATTTCCAATTCTGTTTTTTTGTTAGGATTTAAAAACCTGGTAAGATAGGAAGAACCTCAGGGCAGAGTAATTTGCAGAAATATGGGTTAAATTTATGTTTCTGTTCGCTCTGTGTTGGATATCACTCCAGTTCAGCTAATAAAATCCCATTTACACATTTTGAGTTACAATTTAATATATGAGCAAAAAAAGCAAAAAATAAAAAAAAAGCAGCTTACCCACACTGAGTTCCATTTGTCACATTCTGGTTAAGGGAGCTGTTGAGCCATACTATAGTGTTGTTCACACATGCTTTTCCAGGGATCTTGAGTTGTTGTAATTCAGTGTCATATTCAATAAAAACATCTGTCATTGTGCCAAAAATGAGCAGCACGCCTGGATGGGATAGTCCATGGAGAAATGCACATAAACTTCCCACAAACATCAGCCAAATGTCAGTCGTTGAAGAGAATCGAAACTTGAAAAACAAAGGATTCAGAGATCATCTATGGTGAAAAGCAGGAGAAGTAGGACTATTTAATTTTAGTTACTAGATTCTGATAAATAGCATTCAGCACCAAATTTTATTAGAATCATCTTCATTGAAAAGTAGAGTTTTCACTAATTATATCAACATAAATGGTATATCGGGGGACCTGGGTGGCCCAGTTGGTTAAGCATCTGTCTTCGGCTCAGGTCATGATCCCAGGGTTCTGGGAACAAGCCCCACATTGGTCTCTCTGCTTAGTGGGGAGTCTGTTTACCCTCTGTCTCTCCCTCTGTGATCTCTCTCACTTTTGCTCTCTCTCAAATAAATAAAATCTCTTTTTAAAAAAAGTCATATATCAATTATCTAAAACACTAGACTCTTACATTGCTAGTTTATGTTATTTCTTTCCTAGTCTTTGAATTCATTCTCTTTACCTCAAGAACTGACTTCAGGTCTTAGCCATTGATTCACAACTTCAGTGGGAAGTGGTCACTGGCATTGGTGCCATTGCTGTGTAGAAAGACTGTGTGAAGCATTCAGCAATAGCATGAATTTATCCCAGAACTGATATTGACAAACAAGAGTGACTATTCGTGCCTAGAGATGCCTCTACCTTGTGAAAATTTGGGGAAAATACCACACTATGGAATTTCCAAAGATATGTCATAAGGATAAATATACATCATATGATTACTGTGATGATTTTCTTTACTAAAATAATTATGGGCTTAGTGATTATTTTCCAGGACACATTTCTAATCTATCAGATAGGATTTATGTGTTTAATATTATTTTATTTATTTATTTATTTATTTATTTAGAGGTGGGGAGAGAGAGAGTGGGGAGGGACAGAGGGAGAGGGAGAGAGAGAATCTTAAGCAGGCTCCACACCCAGTGTGGAACCCAACACAGGGCTCAATCTCACAACCCTGAGATCATGACCTGAGCTGAAATTAAGAGTTGGATGCTTAACCAACTGCGAAACCCAGGCGCCCCAGGATTTATGTTTAATTACCAATATACTCTAACCATTTAGCATGTTATTACATAAAGTTTCTGACCGAAAAAGTGAACACTGTACTTAAAAACCTGCCAGTGACTAAAGATTTAACACTCCCTCCATGATCTGAACAATTTGCAGTTGCAAAATTTATGTCAAAAATCAGCACAGTTTTATTACCAATTGAAAGAAGCCAACTGGACTGCTGTCACCTTTCCTCTCATCTTGTAACCTGAGGAGAAAAACATATGGATTTATAGACCATTCTTTCCAAAACAAAAAGAAATTCTCCCTGGGTAAGAATTTTATGAGTCATCCTTTAGTGAGAAATAAAGTCCCCACTGACTGAGAAATTCTTGCCAAACCTGGCATCCTAAAAACAAGCTCTTATTTTTCAGATTTACCTCTTCCAGAGATTTCAGTATAGCTATATCTCATGTTCAGCAGAGATTCAGTGAAGTTTTTCTGAGAGGTATTGAAAGAAAATAAAAAGTGCTCTGTACTCCCAGTTATTCTAACATAAAACTGTTGGACCTCAGCCTTGACCCTCAACCTGTTTCTGTTTACATTTCATTGTAATGTAACTTGAGGTGGTTGGATTAGCTGATTTAAAGCTTCCTTCTAACACTTAAAAACCTTCAAATACATTAAATAGTATTGATATGATGGGAAAGTTTTAAGAACTCCCATACTTCCCATAAAATTGTATTTCCTTAGTATTTCTTACTCATTTCATGTCTCATAAAGTTGTATCTAACCCATCTTTGACCATCTCCACTCCAGGGATCTCTACTTCACCTGAGTCATCCATTCATGGAAACACCCTGGACCTTTCTTTCACCAGAAACTACTCCGTTGGCATTCTGGGACAGCCTATGCAGCCTGTTTTGTCACTTCCTTCCTCCTTCTACACCTGTTTGTCATCTTAGTTGAGATCTGCAGTCCTTTAAACCCTCATTAATTTCCAAATGTTAAAACCCCATCAAGATTGTGCTTCCTTCCCCATGCCTCCCAGATCCCACACCAGCCATTTGGACTACATTCTTACCATCACCATCATCCTTAATCCTTTTCCCCACTACATCTTTGGAAACTCCATCTCTGCCTCCATGCAGCTGTTTGCCCCTGTCCTCCCAAAGCCAGGCTGTGGGGCCTGCTGGAGACAAGCTCTCCACCATGTGAACTGATGCCAACACATGCCATGCCTGACAGTCAGCTGCCCTAAGCTTCCCCTCCAGCTCAGAGTAGAATCCCAAGTCCTTGCTGAGATGCCCAAGGCCCTCCACGGTATGGCCAATTGGCTCTCTGACCTTGTCTCCTCCTACTGCACTCCAATTCTCAGCACCCGAGCCACTTGGCCTCTTTGCTGATCTTTGTTCAGGTCAAATTTATTCTCACTTCCGACCATTTGCACTTGCTGTTTCCTCTCGCCAGAATGCTCTTTCTTCAGATACCTGCATGACCAACCCCCTCATCTCCTTCAGACTTTCCCTCATAAGTCACCTTCTCAATGGGACCTTCCCTGGCCAAAGCCTTTAAAATTTCAGCTTTCTCCCCACATCATTCCATATCTCCATTCCATGTTTGCTTTTTTTCTTCTTAGAAAGAAAGTGATAGATTATTACTAGCTACCATGCTATATATTGTATTTATTTTTGGTGCATATTATGTCACCCTCACTAAAATGTAAACTCCTCAAGGACAGATATATTGGCTCATTTTGTTCTTTTCTGTATCCTAAGCACTTTAATAGTGCCTGACATCTGGTAGGCACTTAATTAATATTTGTGAAATGAATGGATGCATGAATGAATGAATGAATGAGTATGATCTCCAGTCTTAGCTCAATCTACAGCGCTGTACTTCATCTGTCTACAGATTGTTCCATTTCCCTCCACAGCTTTCTCAAACTTTCACCATGATCTTCTCATTCTACATTACCACATGTATCAGAAGATGGATTCATCTCCTCTAAAAACTGAAGAATTCACTCAAACTCCTATTCATTCTCTCATTGCCATTCATCTACACCCACACCTATTTTTATCTTTTTTCTACCCAGTGAGAAAAGCGTGGTTCTTCTAGGCCCAGGCTGACCCTAGCACTCTACTTACTTAGAATTTCCTATGTAATTACTTAGAATTTCCTATATAACTTCAACCTCTGCCTTCCTACCACCTCTTTCTAGGAACTTGCCTGGTGCCTGCCTTCTGTCTTCTCAGATTACTCTGTCTAGTCCTACTTTTATACCAGTGTATGATTAACTGACATTTTTATATGAGGATTTAAACTTTCAAACTAAAGAGAAGTATCTAATAATTAAATTTTAGGGTTCTAGTATTTGTCTGTGGGAAGAATTTGAGGTTTATGGATCTCCCCTGTGCTCATGAAATCATACTTGTTCAACTTTTCCTCTGCCCATATAGGTTAGAAATTCTGTGTGTTGCTGGATACACGGAGGAGATTTGGACTCAATAGAGAAGGAATATTTCAAAAGGTTTTTGAAATCAAATTACAGCAATGTTTTAAAGAGAAAAGGAATGGATTACCTATGCCATTTTATAGGAAGTACAAGATGCATGAAAATATTATTTCTGCTTTGTGCCTTTAAAAGGAATATTAAGGAGTTATTCTAGAAAAGATGATGTATTGTTAAAATAGTCACTTACCTTGAATTCTTATCATTGTTATCTGTCAGGATAAAAACAATGCACAAAACAGTTAGTAATGACAAAACAACATAATCATTAACAATTTTGCTCCAGGAAAACATTCCCATAAATTAGCTTTATTCATGGAACACAGCAAAATGACTATTTGCCTTTTTCTCCTTTTTTTTCATTCTCTCTCTCTGTGTGTCTCTCATTACACAAGAAAACACTCTGCAGGTTCAGGACTGCTAGCTTGACTACATTTTTCAATATTTCTACAGGATATGAGATATTTGTATTTTCTGGATGTCAGCTGGAGACCAACATTTTTAAGTTAGCTGAAGAAAATCTAATTTTTTTAACTACTGAGTAAAATGAGTATTTATTGTTTTGTTCCTTGGAGACATCAGAATTTATCTGTTTAAAACTGAGACTACAAATTAACTAGACAATAAGATGGTGATGACACTCCCATGCCAGGAGAAACCACAGGATTGAGCTGGATATGATTTTCCCCAGCATAGATGAGAGCAAAAGGAGGGTAGGAAGTGAAAGTGGAGGTGCAGGGTCATGGGTATAGGGAAGAAACAGGGAAGGGAATTTCATGGTGCTAATGTCAACCAACGCCATGGAACAACACATCCCAATTCCCTGCCATTTTAATTCATTTAATTTAAGTAAGTGTAAAGAGACTTTATAGTACAGATAGAGATTAAACATCCTGGGTTTGGGAATCAGAACTGGATTAGGATGATGGCTCCATTAATTATTGGTTATGTAATCTTTGTCAAGTTTTAAAAAATTTATTCAAGTCTCATTTTTTCTTCTGTAAGTTGTAAAATCATAGGATTTGTTTAAAAAACTAATAATCGCAGGGCACCTGGGTGGCTCAATCAGTTAAGCGTCCGACTCTTGGTTTAGGCTCAGGTCATGGTCTCAGGATCCTGAGATGGAGCCCCCTCAGTTGGGCTCCCCCTCAGCACTCAGTGGGGAGACTGCTTCCCCTGTGTTTTCCCTCTGCCCCTCCCCCTGCTTCGGCACTCTCTCTCCCTCCCTCAAATAAGTAAATAAATCTTTAAAAAAAAATAATAATAATAATAATAATTGCTTGGAATCACTTGTGCTCACTAGATGTTAGGTCCTCTTTCCCATTATCTCATTCTGGCCAGCATAGTCTTGGTAGTTTCTCACTAAATAATTACTACTATAATCAATTATAACAATCAATGGATAAAGGCAATAATAATAACAATGTTGGATATTTACAGATGAGATACTTTCATTCACCCACACTTTGTGCGTTTTTTTTTCCCCTAGGTTCTTAATTTACTGTACAGGTTGAGAATTACACGATGAGGTGACATTAGCTTCTCCAGGCATGGGAACTTAACAGGTAGCACCTGCCATGATTTCAGTCTTGCAAAAGGTAACCAATTCCACTGGCTATGTCCTTCAGTGTACGCAGCCACCCCGCATTCACCCACACATCATGTGTTTTTCCTATCATTTTCAAACATTCCATTACATTGATTCTGGAGAGAACCACCCATTTGTGGGTAAGAAATGCATCCAGTAATTGTTCTCCATATTATTGTTGGTTTTCTTCTGCCCCTTGAAAGTTCACTAGCTTGTCTAACCTCTTTTTATATGAGACAGTAAGAGGAAAAAGGCCACTTACGGAATCTTTCTGACTCTAAACCATAATTGTCCTCTCCAAATTTCTTCACACTGCGAAGAATTACTGAGTCAGACATGGTGACTGCAATCTGCAGTCAATAACCCTATAAAATAAAATAACCATTGCAATTATTTCTTTTCTCTTCTTTAAACAAAGTAGTCAAATGAAAGAACAGTTTGGTACAAGAAATAACTTTCACTAACAATTTTAATCTTCACTAAAAAGCAGATTTTTTAATCGGTCAATAACTCCATGAGTCTAATTATTAGGAAAGATAAAGCCAAACCATTGATACGGCTTTCTCTAGTTGATGAATGGAGAGTTACTTTTTATTCGTTTGTCCTTTCTGCTTGTCTATCCTACCATCTTTCCTTCCATCCTCCCTTCCTTCCTTCCTTCCTTCCTTCCTTCCTTCCTTCCCTCCTTTCATGAGTAAAAATAAAAACCACTAGAGCTGCACAGTCAACTGGTGACATTCTTGGGTCAGTGTCTGGAAGGACGACACTTAACACTGGTGAGTAACCTGCAGTGCTCCTTTGTAAATGCATCTTCAAGACTGAGGATATGCTAAGTCCCACGTGGACCAGGGGAAGAGCTATTCAACTCATTTTATAAAACAAGTATAACCTTGACATTGAAACAAACAAGAATGTTATAAGAAAAAATAAGAGTTATAATTACTTTTTGAAAATAGATTTAAAATTGCTACATACATTAAGTATAATTCAGCAGTTTATGAACAAAATATAATGAGCAATGTTGATCCCAGAATGCAATAATCATTTACTGAAAAATTTGATCATTTTGATAGATGCAAAAAAGGTATTCAATAACAATCAGTATCCATTGCTGATTTCTAAAACCCCATAAAATTAGAGAAATCATTATCTACAACTCCAATGAATAGATTTTGGGTAATGATCAGCAACGAATGCTAAAACCATTCACTGAAATCCTGGCAAAGATTCAGTATCTGGTAATACAAAGTATTGCAAAGATGTAGAGGGAAAACATTATATTAAGTCATTATATCTCCTTAAGCTCCTCTTGGCTCTCACCATTTCTCAGACGTTCCTTGTTTTTGATGACCTTGACAGTTTTGAGGAGTATTGAGCAGTTATTTTGTAGAATGTCCCCTAAAATGGGACTTATCTGATATTTTTCTCAGGACTTTTCTCAGGATTAGACAGGCGTTGTATATTTTGGGGAGGAAAACCACAGAGGTAAAGTACCCTTCTCATTACATCTTATCAAAGGAACTATCAACATAATAGTACCAATCAACATGATTTATAAAAAATAAATTTTAAAAAATAAACTCAATATTAAGAAGTAGAGTGAGAAATATCATTTCATTAAGCAATTTAGGAGATCAGTAAAATTTTAAAAAGAACATCAACTAGATTCAAAATTCTTTTATTCACCAACAAAATTTATTCACTATAGCAGTATTACATTCACAGAATGCAATGCTCTCGGGTTATATCATTTTTGAAATTTTAACCAAAAATTTATTTTTCAAAAGGAAAAGAAATACTTGGATAATGAGAAAATAAGAATACTTTAACAATAGTTGTACTATTACATATAATTTTAAAAGAAGACTTTAAAAAAAATTCAGTATTCAATGGTTTTTTTTCCTGGCTTAGCTCCTCATTTAAAAAAGGTTTCTTTCCACTGGTGTGCAAATATTTGACAGCACTTAGAGGCCAGTGGTGTAGCGTCTTGTCCATGAACTTCAGAGTCTCACAGACCCTCTGGCTTCTCTCCATGTTGTTGCATATGTTTTTTAACCTCTCTCCAGGCCCTGGATTCTCCATCATTCAAGTCAGTGGTGGTGACGGTGATAAAATCTGCCTTGCAGGACTAGTGTGAGAATGACATGAAACTGTGTCTGCACATCAGTTGGCAAAAAGGGAGAAAATGGCTAACATTCCTTTTGGGCTTCAAGCCTAGAAACTGTCTTCCTACCCCTCCCTCTGGGGTCACTTGCAGTAACTCACCCTCTATCAAGGAGGAGACTGATGATCAACCAACCTACTCTCTTCATTTTCCCTCTCTGTGCCCTCCGCAATTCTGTACACTTGCTTTCACACTGGGTTTGCTTACATTTCGTTTCTTTCTGAATGCAATGATTTTTGGGATCTCTATTTTACTATTAAAGAGTAATATTCTCAAACACAAAAATTCATCTATAACATGGATTTCCATCCCCATAGCATTGACAGTGCCCTTCAGCCAAAGACCACTGGGAGCACAACTGTAGTTGAACAATCTGGATTTGTTACTTATTGCAGTGAGGAAGAACATGTGGTGGAGATCATGGGGGCCTCAGTAAGAGGGTGTTAGAAAGAACATCTTTATAGGAATTGGACTTCAGTTAGGTGATTTGGGAGAGGATCCAAGAAAGTGGGGGTTTGCTCCAAATTGGATGCTGTCAGAAAACCAGAGCAATTTCATGATTGGGTGCAGAAATAGTCACTCATAGCAAGAGAGAGGGATGTTTGGTATTTTGGGGGGTTGCACAACGAATTTGTTTTTGCCTGTGCCTGGGCAAAATTATGCACTGGACTTGCTTTGTTTCATTTTTATCCTGGTTTCAGAGTGAGTTTGTCTGAGGTTGGTGGGATGGTTAATTTTATGTATCAATTTGAGTGAACTAAGGGATGCCCAGATAGCTGGTAAAGCATTATTTCTGGGTATGGCTGTGATGGTGTTTCCAGAAGAGATTAACAGTTGAATCTGTAGAATACTGTCCTGACCAGTGCAGATGGGCATTATTCATTCAATCCTTTGAAGGCCTGAATAAAGCAAAGTGGCAGAGAAACTAAATAGACATTTTTCTAAAGAAGACATCAAAATGGCCAACAGGTACATGAAAAGATGCTCAACATCACTAATCATCAGGAAAACCCATATCAAAACCATAATGACATATCACCTCATATCTGTTAGAATGGCTATCATTAAGCAGACAAGAAATAACCAGTGTTGATAACCATTTGGAGAAAAGGGAAACTTCGTGCCCTGTTGATGGGAATATAAACTGGTTTAGCCACTATGGAAATCAGTATGGAGGTTCCTTAAGAAATAAAATACAAGGGGCACCTGGGTGGCTCAGTCATTAAGCATCTGCCTTTGGCTCAGGTCATGATCCCAGGGTCCTGAGATCAAGCCCTACATCGGGCTCCCTGCTCCGCGGGAAGCCTGCTTCTCCCTCTCCCACTCCCCCTCCTGCTTGTGTTCCCTCTCTCGCTGTCTCTCTCTCTGTCAAAATAAATAAATAAAATCTTTTAAAAAATAAATAAATAAAAATAAAATACAATACAAGGGTGCCTGCATGGCTCAGTTGGTTAAGCGTTGGCTCAGGTCATGATCTCGGTGTCCTGGGATTGAGTCCCATATCCGGCCCCCTGCTTAGCGGGGAGTCTGCTTCTCCCTCTCCTTCTCCCTTTGCCCCTGCTCGTGCTCTCTCTCTCTCTCTTTCTTTCTCTTTCTCCCTCAAATAAATAAATAAAATCTTTAAAAAAATAATAAAAAATACAGCTATCATATGATCCAGCAATCCTACTTCTGGATACATACCTGAAAGAAATTAAAATAGGATATTGAAAAAAAAATAGGATATTGAAGAGATAACTGCACTCCTGTGTTTATTGCAGCGTTATTCACGATGGCCAAGATAGAGAAAAAACCTAAGTGCCCATCAATGGATGAATGGATAAAAAAGATGTGGCATATATATATATATATACACACACACACATATATAGAATATATAAAAAACTATATACATATATATACACACACATACATATACACATATATACAATGGAATATTAGTCAGCAATAAGAAAGAAGGAAATCCTGTTATTTGTGACAACATGGATGGACCTTGAAGGCATTATGTTTAATGAGATAAACCAGACAGAGAAAGACAAATATTATATGATATCGCCTGTATGTGGAATCTAAAAAAGCTGAACTCATAGAAATACTAGAATAGTGGTTACCAGAGGTTGAGGGGTGGAGGGATTGGGAAGATGTTAAAGGATACAAACTTGCAACTAGAAGATGTTAAAGGATACAAACTTGCAACATCTTCTAGTTGTGCAATCTAATGCACAACATAGTGATTATAGTCAACAATACCACATTGTATACTTCAAAATTGCTAAGAGGCTATATCTTAAACGTTCTTACCACAAAAAAGAGATGACAATTATGTGACATAATAGAGGTGTTAGTTAAAGCTAGGGTGGTGATTATATTGCCATATATAAATGTATCAAAGCAACAAATTGTATACCTTAAAATTTTAAAATGTTATATGTCAAATACATCTGAGTAAAAAGTTAATTTTTTTGAAGTCAGGAAAGGTTGAATTTGCTCTTTTACTTTAGCTGGGACATCCATCCTTTCCTGCCCTTGGACGTCAGAGCTGCTGGTTCTTGGCCCTTCAGTTGGTTGCTCAGTCAGAAACTGGAGCTAGTTCCCTTATCTCTGCCCAGCTCAGAAGTGGCAGTGATGACTTTTGAAGGACATGGTGTTGAAAAAGTTTATGACTTGCTGCATCCACAAAGACAGTGGCAATTTTATAATGTTCAATCTGGGAAAGTGCAATGAGATACAAAAATTACTAGAATGAATAAGCAAAAGCCTTGCTTATGATATTTTCCCGGAAAGACGATGTTTCCAGATGTTAGTTGAATTGCCTCATATCATTATAAGCATAGAATGAAATTCTGGTATATCATTAGACCATGTGTTCTTCCACTGGTTAGTTCCCTTTTTATTAGATGAGATCCCGGGAAACATAGCAGATGCTGGAAAGTATCTCTGATAGTTTCTGAAACCCTGGAAACAGAGTGGGAATCTAGTTTTCAGTGATAAACAGGTTTGTTTCACAGGGTCGCAAGAATGTGTCTCCTCCTCACCAGGTACATTCCATCATTTAAGCGTGCTATGGTGTTTTGTCACATCATTTCCCCATCAATATCAGCAGATGTAATGTCATCTAATTCTACTCTCTCAGTTGTTATCTATAGTACCTAAGCTAACAATTTTGTTCTTGAGCTTCCTAAAGTGTGTGAAAGGTTCTTGGGTATCACACATTGCAGGAAGCTTTAATTAAGGTTTCCCAACAATTTACAATAACAAAATTTTACTTTAACCACACAGAAGAACTCAGAATTGAAAATAAGTTACCATGCTATTTTCTTTTCACTCTGCCTTTTCATAAAGTAAATGATTTTAATCTGCAAAAAAAAAAAAAAAAAATCTCTTTGGAAACAGATTGAGAACTTTCAAGTCTTCCAGGAAGATGGTCTTTCAATAAACTTAGAAAATCTAGGAGTTGAAAGTCAGAAACCAAGATTTCTAAGCACTGACTGGCAGACTTTGGCCACCTAATTGTGGAATGCCCCAAGAATTTTTAATTGTCCATGCCAGCACCACCGTCCCTCTTTGCTAAATGGCATGTGGTCTATGTGCAGATTATCTGTAGTTCTGTTTAACTACCCAGGGTTGAAGTTTTCTTTTCTTTGATAAGATGTGTAATCTTATCAACACAGGACAGTCTCCTGACCTTTACTGGTAGACACATCACAGATAATTCTACTTTAGAACACTAGCAACAATATTCTGGAAGACCACTACTGGGGAGGAGAGAGAGAAGTCAGAAAGTAACACCTGAATGGGTTGCCTGACAGAACCTAGCACACTGACAAACCTCAGAAAGGGGATAAATAAGCAGTTCCATGGAGGACTTGAAGCTGTCAAAATTAGATGAGATAAAGTTCTATAAGCCATATCAGGGACAAACCAAAAATCCAAAGAATACAAAATGTCAGTGTCCACCATGGACCATTATATCAAGGCTGCTAAGTGTGACTTCAAGATACCAGTCTGGCTATTGATGCTGCAGGAGAGCTGAAAGAAAGAAAGAAAGAAGAGAGAAAGAAAGAGAGAAAGAAAGAAAGAAAGAAAGAAAGAAAGAAAGAAAGAAAGAAAGAAAGAAAGAAAGAAAGAAAGAAAGAAAGAAAAAAGAAAGAAAGAAAGAAAAAGAAAGAGAGAGAGAGAAAGAAAGAAAGAAAGAAGGAAGGAAGGAGGGAAGGAAGGAAGGAAGGAAGAAAGAAAGAAAGAAAGAAAGAAAGAAAAGAAAGAAAGAAAGAAAGAAAGAAAGAAAGAAAGAAAGAAAGAAAGAAAGAAAGAAAGAAAGAAAGAAAGAAAGAAAGAAAGAAAGAAAGAAAGAAGGAAGGAAGGAAGGAAGGAAGGAAGGAAGGAAGGAAGGAAGAAAGAAAGAAAGAAAGAAAGAAAGAAAGAAAGAAAGAAAGAAAGAAAGAAAGAAAGAGAAAGAAAGAAAGAAGAAAGAAAGAAAGAAGAAAGAAAGAAAGAGAAAGAAAGAAAGAAAGAAAGAAAGAAAGAAAGAAAGAAAGAAAGAAAAAGAAAGAAAGAAAGAGGAGAGGGGAGAGGGAGGGAGGAAAGAAGGAAGGAAGGAAAGAAGAGAGAGAAAAAAAAAAAAAAAAACAGGTCAGGGGTGAAAATAGTTCTTTCAGACGGTGGAATCCTTCCAGGCTGAAGATACAAATATAATAGGAGCATTCGGCCCACTGCCTGTTTTTGTAAATAAAGCTTTATTGGAACTCAATCATGTCTATTAGTTTTAATTTTGTCTTTGGCTGTTCTTGTGCTACAATGGAGGAGTTGAGTAGCTGTGACAGAGACTATACTTACGTCCCCCCACCCACCCACCAATGCTTAAACCATTTATTTTCTAGCCTTCTGCAGAAACTGTTTGCTGACTCCTCTATTATGAGGTCAGTTCAGGACAGCTTGGTGCCTGGGGAGAAATATTGCCTGATTTACCCAACCTAAAAATCATATGGAGCACCAGTCCTCCAACCTGCCCTGTCCTTGGGGAACTTACAGTGTGGCAGGGAAGACAGGTGCCACATAAGAAATGACAAGCATGGTGATTGTGAGTGAAGGGAGAGCATGGGCATCTCCTAGATCCTCAAGCAGAGGCCCTGCCCTGGTCTAGAGAGCTGGGGGAGGCTTTGGAGCCAATGCATTTTCAACATGGGACATAGGAGATGAGGGTGAGTTAGCCAAGGAAACAGGAGAGAGAAAAGCATCCCAGCCAGGGAAGAGCACATGAAAAGACCCAGACCCCAGAGAGAGCACATAGGCTCAAGGACAGAAGAACGTCCAGTGAGTGTGAGGGAAAGTGGATGGACATCTCTGAAGGATGTGGTTGCTGGATTCCTCAGGGCCTCATCTTTAACACTGAGGACTTGGGACCTTATCCCAATGGCAAGGGAACTAATAAGGACTTTTAGGCAAGATAAATATATGATCATTTTTATACTTGTTAAA
Organism: Eumetopias jubatus; assembly: GCF_037043125.1. NCBI lineage: Eukaryota > Metazoa > Chordata > Mammalia > Carnivora > Otariidae > Eumetopias > Eumetopias jubatus. The sequence goes on along the minus strand of NW_028274809.1, from coordinate 62,976,335 downwards.
AAAAAAAGACACTGCTCTGATAAGGCTTGGAACTTGAGAGCCCACACACAGAGGGACTAGGAAATCTGGTTGGGAAGGGTGAAACATTCTGCCAGGCCAGGCAGCAGGCACCCTCATTTAGCAGGGCATGGACCACACAGTTCATCTGTCTCCCGGGCAGATAGGCCTGAAGCGACCAAATGAAATAGGCTTGTGGTGCCCCATAGCTAAGCCATCAGTGCCCAGCTCCTGTCACTTTAAGCTCTTGTCAGTTCTCTACTCTATCAGTGTTTCATGTTTTCAGTTGTCTCTGGGGAGATTTGTTCTGCTTTCCATCTCATTTTCTCCCGAATACTATCTTTGAAACATGTTGATCTTGCTTCTACTGAATTCAGGAGGAAGAGGCTGAGGTTTGTCTCATCCAGACCAAGATAATAAGGAAGATCTAAATGCCCTACCAGCCACTGAGGTGCTGGAGGGATAGTGAGGGGTACAAGCCAAGCTCAGGGGTGGAGTGGCCTTCACCCCACCCCACAGCACGCTGTGAATATTCTCCTTGGCTTTTCTCTTGTGAGGCCTTTGCTTTTGTAAAAGCTATCAAGGCCGCCAGCACCACACGCTCCCCCTTCCCTGGACTGCTCAGAGAGACAAGCAGAACTGCTCCTGGTCCTTTTGAATTTGAAAGTCACCTCCTAAGCCACAAATTCTGATTTTTTTTTAAGCCCTGACAATGCCTTTCACTGCTGACATGTAGAAATGCAGGTAGCACACTTTTGATATTATTAAACCCAGCAAATGATTTGTTTCTCCCAAGGATCATTGAAAGGAGGAAAGAAATATTAGTTTATGCTAAGAAGTAAGAAAAATAGAAAACTACTGCCTTGCAGATAAGCCGGTTGTAGCGTGATAGTGTGTGTCGACAATGTGGAAGATAGGCTAGGATAAAAATGAGGCCCCTTTAGCCCTGAGGGCTGCAGCTGATGGGCAAGGGAATGAAATTAAATGGAGGACTAAAGAATTGCTCTCAAACAAAAGAGTTTAAGGTCAACGTCACTCCCAGCTTTTCTTGGTCTCTACACCCATAGTTTTCCCATCTTCGCAAAGCAACACCCAACTCTAACACTTAATTCTTGCAATGGAACTTGGACATTTTTTTCTTTTTATTTTTTTTTTTAGCAATTTCAGTGTCTTTTAAAACCATGGAGTGAGCAGGGTTTTTTTTTTTTCCCTAAATTACTTCCTAATCTACTTCCAGCGTTCATCAGCAAATATTTGTCGCCATTACTGTTAGTAGGAGGACACACAAATTATTCCAAGGCCTTACAATCAAGTGGGGGGGCAGGGCATGTAAACAGTAACTCCCAGGCAGGGAAATGGGGGCTCCGGAGATAACAGCAGAGGGTTACATACAGAGCAGAGGAGGAGGGTACCCAAGTCTGGAGGGGTAGGGGGCATGTGGGGCTGAGGTGGGGGTGTGGCTGCACACAGAAAGAACTATTAAACAAGAGCCTATAAATAAGTTAATACTTTATAAGTTTAATGATAACCACTATTACATCCCAATATTAAGAGTTTGGGGTGCAGTCATTATAATTTGTCTCTAATATGTCTAGTAAGCTGGTCTTCCCTCAAAACACTTGGAAATAGCATACCTTATTCCCAGATATCATTCAATATTTGATCAAGGTGTTCAAATCATCAACAACATGTGATTTCTACTAGCTAGGAACCTAAAAAGGGAAATCAGTTTCCAGAAATCAACCTTTCCCCCTCTAGCCATGCATCCAGAGCTCTTATGTTTTAGTATCTAAATTATTGAAAACTGAGAGAATGAGGAAATGAGCATGGTGTTGGAGAAAAGAGAAAGCCGGTATAGTTCTCTATTAAACCAGCACCAGCTTTCTGGGATGGGATTTGTGGTTATCTGTGCAAATAGCATTGTGCTTTCATAAAACCAAGATTTAGAAGTTCACTAGCTTTTTTACTTTGGGCAGATTATTCGATCCGTTCACCCATTCACACCACACACCCCATACACCACACGCACACACACACAGATTCTCAAGACAGCTGATGCATAAAGTAGTATTGCTTTATAAATGAGACAGCGACCAAGAGCCATCTGTATTGTACATCATATTATGAAGTTATCGGTGTACTCTGCAAGTTCCTATCCAAGCATTACAGTATTGTTTATCACATGACAAGAGGACAGCCTTTAGTGAACCAGAAACACAACACCCCACGAAGTAGAAGCTAGAGGACATGGACTTGCAGAATGTAGTCCTCACTGCTATAGAGAGTAGAAGTCACTTACCTGCGAGTGTGAACTTGAGGAAGCCAGAGAAACAAGAGACTCTACTGTGGAGAGTCAAAGGGTTTTACAATCTTTTCCAACTTCAGTTTTCATCATTATAAAACACTGAACAGAATTCAAGCTTTTTTGAAAACATTATCTATTTGCTGACAGGTCAATGCCCCGAAGGCCAACCCAAGCACAGTTCAGTGACATCTGAGGAAAGGTTGAGCACACTGGAAACAATAACCCCAAACAACAGTGTGCTTGGGAAGTCGTCTGAGGGTGCCAACAGGCTTTGGAAGGTGTAGATTCCCTTGAAAGGAGACACAGACCCTGGCACGGCCCGCCCCTCCCCACCCTCAAGAGCGCTGTGATTTTGGCTCCCTCCACCCCTTCTTATCATAAGCCCTTGGTCTTAAGAAGTTACTGTAAAACATGACAAGACCAAAACTGAAAAACCTTGAGACTTTTCCCCTCAATTTGAAATATTACTCTTGGAAAATCCTTATGTTGCAGGCCCTGATATTCCTGTTGGAGATAGATAACCAGGAAGAGCACCTGAAACAGCCTTTTGCTCAAAACTCTGCGTGCTCACATGACCCTTGCACCCTGGCCTCCACAGTCAATGACCTCAGACTCTACCTGCCAGAGGAAGCCTTGTGTAAGGAGAGATAAATGATTTTTTAAAAGTTTTAAATTAACAGAAATCCAAGTCAAATAAACACATATAGCTTCTCCAATGGCTTTGTGTACGTATTAGAGACAAATCCGGATCTGTTCTTCTCCCTTCTTGTTAATTCTTCCATTTTCTCAAATGCTCTTATTTTTTCTCTCTCCTTGCCTGAGCTAATCCTTTCCTGAGTGCGCCTCACTCTGGCCTTCAACAATGAATAATAATAGCCAATGTTGGTCAAGCCCTTGTTGAGTACCTGGCTCAGGTGAAGAGTTTTATTTTTACCCCCCTTATTTGGATTTCTCAATAACCATAGGGGTTAGGTACTATCATCATCATCCCCATTGTATAGTGGAGGGAACTGAAGCACAGAGAAGATAAATAACTCACCCAAGGTCTTACAGCTAAGGTATAGAACCTATGCCCCTAACCACTCTTTGTAAAATTCCACCCCATGCTCTAAAATGCAGGTGATGGGCTAGTGCTTCTCAGTTTACAGAAAAGAAGATCAAATAATAAGATTAAATTTTCTCAACTTAAAATTTGTCAGCCATAAACTTTTTAAAAATTCAGAATCCACAGGACACCTCGGTGGCTCAGTCAGTTAAGCATCTGCCTTCAGCTCAGGTCATGATCCCAGGGTCCTTGGGATCGATACCTGCGTGGGGCTCCCTGCTCAGCAGGGAGTCTGCTTCTCCCTCTCTCTCTGCCCCTCCCCCTCTGCTTGTGCTCTCTCTCTTTCTCTCAAATAAATAAATTAAAAATCTTTAAAAAAAATTCAGCATCCACTACTGTTTGTCTCTACTGGAATCCATATATATGATGGTTTATAATTTAGCCCCAAATTTTGTATGTTATTATATGTATACGTTAAAATTTCCATATATCAAGGTCAGCAAACATAAGAACATTCTAACATGTTCCGCTCTCTGAACTGGTTTGAGAAGCCCTGAGACAGGTTGACTTCTGAGGCAACACAAATGTAGTGATATTGGGTTTGGCACCAGTTAGGACCCAGGACAAAGAAATTTTCTCTACACAAAACCAAAAAGACAGCACAGCTGGGGGGTTGTAGCCTTGATTGGGAGAAGATTCTCAGTAGAATGTTGTGACCTTTATTCTGGTAAAATTGTTGATAATAAGCCACAGGATGGAAAGGAGCTTCTCACTGGCCCCAGTGTCCTAAGCCTTCCCTTTGTGTGACATGTAGATGTACGGGAAGATTAAAAAAAGAGAATTCTAGAGCTAGAAACAATATTGCAGATATTTTGTTCAGCCACCTCATCTTGTAGATGCAAAAACTGAGGACAGTGCAATGACCTGTCCTGAGCGCCTTGGAGGTTTAATAACATCTTCTTCTCCTTCAACTCTGGCCCCTCGACTAGCCAGGACAGGACGAATACCAAGTTAATCATTCCTATTTTGTTTCAGCAGTAGGTGAGCTTTCTTTATGGCTTGTGGTCTGAAAACAGGTAGGGCTGTGGTACCTGCTGTCTTCCAGTTAAAACGTCAGCTGAAACACTTTTGAGTTCTTACTGTGTGACAAACACTGTTCTAAACTCTGGGATACAGTATGAGCAAAACTGATGTGAATTCCTGCCATCAGGTATCCTATATTCTGGTGGGGGTAGGGGCAGAGGTAGATAGTAAACAACAAGCACAACATATGTGCAGATGGTGATAAATGCTACGGAGAAAAAGATTAGAGGAAAGGAATGGGATAGGGAGTATGTGGATGTGTGAATGTGTGTTTGTGAGGTGAGCAGGAGGTTCACCATCTTAAGTCAGGTGGTTAGAGAAGGTGACATATGAGGAACAACCTGAGGTGAGGGAGGAAGTACATGAGAGTCTGAAGGAACAGTAAGTGCAAAGCCCTGGGGCAGGGGAGCACCTGCTATCTTTAAGGAACCACAGGGAAGTCCGTATAGCTGGAGTAGAGTAAGAAAGAAAGAGAACAGTAGTAAATGGTATCATTGTAATGGCAGTAGGGCAGTGGTTCTCAAAGTATGATTACTAGACCAGCAGCATCAGTGTTAGCTGTTAAAAATATGAATTCTGGGGCCCACCTTAGATGTCCTGAAAAAACCTCTTGGTGTGGCACTCAGCATGCTGAAGTTGGAGAACCACTATCATAGAAGCTTGGAGGTCACTTTAGACCAATTAGGACCATGGTTCAAACTCATACCCAAAAATGCCTCAGGGAAGGCCCCAAATGATGAATATAGAATTCAGCCAACAATTGTTCCAGAAACTGTACTGAGGAAGAAAAAAACTGTATTGAGGATCATTCTGGACACTTTGGAAGAAACAAACGAAATCACTATTACTTTCATTCTTTGAATCATTCAAACACAAATCATTGAGCATCTTCTATTTGCAAGATACCATGTCAGATGTTATGCTGGTTGCCGACTTGTACACATTAGAGTTAGTGTCTTCGAGAATGTATAAATCTTAAAGGGAAGATAAAGCTCCACATAAAAAGCAATTAAGAATAAGGCAGAACAACATCAAGTCAAAATGTTCAATGCATCTCTTAAATATTTTTTTAAAAATGACACATCAGTGGGGAGAGGAATCACCAGGGAAAGAGTTTCCGAGGAGAGGGAATTGGAGTTATGTGTCAGAGTATGAGGAGGAGCCAGTCAGGAACACAGCATGAGCAAGGTCATAGAACACACACAGGCAGCATTAAGAAGAACCAGATGAGAGAAGAGGGTAGAAAACAGTGGGGTTGTTTTGTTTGTTGGCAAACAGTGGCGTTTAAGTTTGCTGAGGTAGGTGAAGACAGGCAAAGAAGGGTTTTCAGTGCCAGTAAGATGAGTTGCAGAGAGTCTGACCGAAGCTTCAGTCCAGAGGAAGTCATGCACATGTACACCAAAGACAGGCTCTTTTGCTTGGTCATTACTATCCTGAAAAGTCAATATAAATTGTGAAAATCCAGCTTGACACAATATAATTGGCTGTGTTGTTGTGGCATAAAGACTAGTAGAGAGAAAATGTTGGAATTAGAACTTCCTTGGGTAACTTTCTGTTTTTAAAGCAACCCATGTGGAAGGATACAATCTCCATAGTTTAGTTCACTGCAAAAGGAGGCAGAACAGACCGTACAGTGAAAAGAGCACAGGTTTATGGGGTAATGAGAACTGGGCTCATATCCTGCTTCTGTCACTTACTTGTGATGTGATTTTAGTTTAGGTAATGATACTTACCAATTATTTCCCCCTCACATCAAGTTCAACAGTCTTTGAGTGAAGGGAAGTTGATGGCCAGAGAAGGTGCTCGGCTCTATAAGTCACTCAGAAATCCAGGCTGATAGAGCCTCTGCTATCCTCAACGTGTGACTTTCTAGGTCTTGGACATTGGCGTCTAGCCATCACACAGTGGAAGAGAAAATATGGAGTGTTGCATATGGACAGTGTCCACAGACCAAACCTAGAAGTGGCATCCATATGCCATTGGCCAGGACTCTGTCACATGGCCCCATCTAACTGCTGAAGAGACTAGGAAATGAGGTTTAGCTGTGCACCCAGGAGGTGTGGTTAAAAGCTAGCCAATCTCAAGAGATGGGCTTTGGAATCACAGCAATTTGAATTCACTTCCCAGCCATGTGACTTTGGGCAGGTTACTTAATCTCCACCAGCCTCAGTTCCTTCATCAGTAAAATGGAAGTAGTAATAGCTTCATTAGAGGGTGATGAAGTCTGCTTGAACTTACCTGTGCCAAGAGCCTGGGCAAACATGCTGCATGTGGGAAAGAAAGTATTTTGGATGCGGGGACATCCTTTTACCTAATCCTCAAAGGAATCCTCTAGAAGTGCCCACCACTAGTTGATCTGACCCCCAGGGATTATGCCCTAAAATGGGTAAGTTTCAGTTTGGAGTCTGAGATTTCAGTCTATCTGGATGGCATGTGGATATTCACCCCCGACCCAACATGCCCCAAGCTAATGATTGGTGTAACCTCCTTAATCATACTGCACTGTGAGTCTGGCTGGCTCTGCCCTAAAAATACATGCTTAAGATTTTTTTAATGAATTTCCTCAGTCTCATTCCATCTAGTTAAAGGTATCCACAATTGATACCCATGATAAGATATTAATAGCACATATTTTCCCAGAAGCCCTTCCAAATAAGTCAGTGCTATCCAAAAAAGCTTGGCTCTCTGGTTGTGCAGGGGTGATCCAGTGTTAGTGTAGTAGGAACACTGTGAACCAATGACCTGTATATTTTTCTCTTCCCCTTTCCTTATCCTGTGATTCTTCTCCATTCAGGCAGTTAGGTGAATTTTGTATAGCTTGTATCTACCAAAATCCGTATATTCCTAATTTTGTTTTGTAGACATGTAAAAAAGACTAGCAGAAAAATATAAATGTGATTATCTGCAAGTTATAAAAATTGAGTGTGGATGAGTTTTATCTGCTTCTTTGTGCTTTCCTGCATCTTCTAAACTGTATACAATAAAAGCAAACTATTTTTAATATATGATTTATTAAATGAAAAGAATAAAGTATATGACAAAAATAATGCTTAATAAAATTTGAACTAATAATAATTTTTTAAATCTATCTGGAGGTTTTGAATGCTCTCCAAATATGAGCTCTTCTCCCTGAAGCCTCTAGTGTCTGCAAAAAATATGGACCCCTCATTTGGACATCACAGGCAAAATTTCTGTGGATTCGAAGTCTCTGTCTGCATTGCAATCCTGGTTTATCCTAATGCAGATAAGTCCCATGTGGTGGTGCGTGAAGCTCCTACTCGGTGGTATGGTCCAGTGGTCCTAAATCTAGAGGCAGCCCCATCCCACTCCAGACCTGTGCCCCTGGGCCCACTTCTCCCAAAAGCTGGCTCTAATCTGAACAGGCTTCGGGGTCCTCTTTGGCTCTTGTACAGTCTGTCTCAACCCTAGGTCATGTCTGGCTTTGGCTCCTGGTCCTTCTCCAGACCGCCACTTGTTTGGCCATTTAGAGTAAAACATTTGGCACATAAAACACTTCATGTTGGTCTTCAAATCATGCTTCCTTTAGGATGGTTATGGAGATAAAAGTTAAAAATAGTGAATTAGGTCACCTCAGTATATTTTTAGGTGTTTTATGCTCCCCCTATAGAACTAACAACACCAAATGAGAGTTATTCATCACACTCTCAGCAAGTTGTAGCTTACAATTATCTGATGAGATGCATTGAAATCCACAGCTATTTATCTTCTTCAGCTCTCAGTACTTGGCCAGAATTTCTATTTCTGATTCCCTCTCTAATGAGGAAAAGTGACACAAAAAATGTAGACTTTATTCATGAGCAAATCTTTTCATACCTTCAAGTGAGCTAGTTCTCATTTTCCCCTGAAGGCTCATAAAAATTATGAAGGAACATTAGTATCTGGAGAAGGGAGAAGAGTAGGTGAAAAAAAAAATAAAGAGAAAGAAAATCAGAGACAATCCTGCTACAGAACAACATTTGTTACCCAGTGATTGTGCCTATGGCGTCAAGTAGTCATTTGAATGGTAAAATGAGTTCATTTCTCACGGGAGAGGGACAAGCCTGCTGAGGCTCTGGGAAGATTGGGTTTTCGTATCTTAGCTTCACCCAGAACACCTCCCTCCTTAAAGTGATGTATCAGTTTTGGAAACTATAGTCAAGCATAGGTCATAATGATCTATGCCAAGTGGTTATAAACGTGTGAGTGGGAGTATCTACTACTCCCTAGCTTAATGCAAGGCAATTCGTTTTTAATACAACATGCCTTGGCAACAAGGAACCAGTTTTACCAAAATTAGCCCATCGTATCTTCGGACAACAATCTAATAGCCTCATCAAACCAAAATCTACTTCTCTTTTCAGTAAGCTTTTCAATCCAGGTGGATGTTGGTAAACTAGTATTTTTAGCTTTGAGGAGAAAAATTGAAGTTACATTATTTTTACTGTTCTCTTGCAAATAGCCATTCAGAGCTCCCCAGTTCCACTCTTACTAACTCAGGGTGACTCCTTACTACACAGGAAACTTAGTTTGTGAAATGCTACCTTAAAGCAAGGAGCTATCTAGACCTAATTCACTAATTCACTGCTCCTCATTGACACTTGTCTAGGCACACATTTGAAAATGTCACAATTCCAAATAACAATGATTAAGAGTGATTAATTAGGGGACCCTGGTCATAAGCATCAAATCTCAAACTAAAGTAGGATAAAATTAAGGACTTGCAGCCAAATTAAACCTGCATCTGACTCTGCTAGAAATGTTGAGGTTGCTGCCATAGTACAAGGAAATCTTCCAGTTCAGACCAGGCTTTCAGTTGACCTCATGTCAGAGTCCATACTTATCTCTCCCAGGATGTAGTCAGCCAGGCTTACCTTTAGACCACAGTCCATCCCACGTTCACTGATTCGGCACATCCTCACTTCCTTATTGAGTATGGAAGGGCGGCTGCCTAAGTTCTCAGAAATTCATTTTGGGATTTCCCGTGTCATTTATGGGCATGTACAAATGACAGTCGCTAGGTCCTTTCTCTTCTGGAATGTTGCATATGTCTTTATTTTTAGTATAAATGAGTGTGTATGGAGTTGTGTGTGTGTGTGTGTGTGTATACAAGTGTTCCAAGCAGAGCACAACTCATAACATCTCATATACTAAGTTATAGTATTTCCCTCCAAGTCAGACCCCAAGGAATTATATCTACATATATCTATAAGGGCTACATGCTAAGAATAATGGGGCAAAAAGAAAGAGCATGGGCCTTGATGATAGGATTGGGCCACTGAACCAACCCTGAAACCAAATACCTCCAGATTTCATACAATGTGAAATCATTGCTCTTATTACTAATGTCACCACCACTAGGATATGCAGCCAGATATATGCTAACTGATACTCCTTACATTCCTAGATAGCTCCAGAAACTACTCCGCATCATTACTTCTCAAGGAAGTATAGGTGCATGCACATGCGCACACACACACATACACATGCACACACAATTTTATACATTCTGCAGGTTTTGTGAAGGAGAATTCAGAAGATGCCACAAGAAATTAAGTAAGAAGAGGGTGCCTGGGTGGCTCAGATGGTTAAGCGTCTGCCTTCGGCTCAGGTCATGATCCCAGGGTCCTGGGATCTAGTCCCGCATCGGGCTCCCTGCTCCTTGGGAGCCTGCTTCTCCCTCTGCTTCTCTCACTCTCTCTCTCTCTCTGTCTCTCATGAATAAATAAATAAAATATTAAAAAAAGAACTATATTAAAAAAAGAAATTAAGTAAGAAGAGTAAATAAGGAAAAAAACAGTCTAACTAAATGGCTCCTTGATGATTCATCTCAAATCTTCATTCCCATCACTTATTACGGCTTCTCCCAGTAATTCCCCCACCTAAGTGAATATTGACTTTCCCCTCACCGCTCCCCTTAATTCCTGATGTGTCACTGCCAATTCAAGTTTATTGTTGAAGCATTAAGCTTTTCTCTCCTCCACTCCTCTGCTTCCTAGATCCCTTTTGTATTATCAGTCTTGTAAAATATCTAATCTTGAAAAAATCTAGACCTGATTCAGCCAGCCACTCAGGGTGACAAACTTTCCATCCTAGCATCATGGTGTTATTTGCCCATTACCTCACTGAGAAGGCTCTGGTGCTGATCAATGCTGTTTTGACTCACTCAAAGCCTGGATTAGCCACCGTTGGGCATGATTTTAAGGTTAAGCTGGTTCCTCCAACCCCTGCTGAGATTCCTGGAACTACTTAGAGCCCGAAAAATAATCATCAATAGTGCTCAAACTGGTAGCTACAAACAGCTCACAGGTAAGGAAGCTGGGCTGAGTGGTTTGGTGGCCACTGATGTATGGATGTGGTTTTATATCAGTGAGACCATGCGCAAGCACTGCGTCATTGGTGGTAATGTCTGAGGACCAGTCTTCAACATCTGATCATATTTCATGTACTATTTGAGTGTTCTTGGACCATGTGTGATCACACTGGTATCTGAATAAAATAAAGTGTAATAAAAAATACCTATACCTTCTTCATGCATAAAACCCCATTTATAACTTCTAATATCTCCTACTAGATCCTAAATTCCAAAACATTCTCATTTAAGTGTCATAATAGGGATAAAATTCACAGCAGTGCTGTTTGCACAGCCTTCCTTATGATTTCCAGCATTGTTTCTCAGTGTGGCCTTTAAATCTCTGAGCCCTGAAATTTCTGATAATTTCCAATTCTGAGAAACCACTTCCTCTTTTCTTCACATTCCCATTGGATTCACATTTTTTTTCTTTCCCCTTGTGAGGATCTGCAGCTGTGTTTTTTGACACAACTATTGAATTTTATCCTAATTCCAGTGTTATTTTCTCTCATTTTGTTTCATTTATATTATTATAACATTTCTGATAAATCATTTGTATAAATGCATGGCTTTTTAAACTTCCTAAATCATCCAGTGGCTTTTCTCCTTCATTGGCAATTAACCAATTCATCCTGAGCATCTTGAGTCCTCTCTCACCCTTGGCTCATCTTGGTGTTCAATTCCTACATCGCAAAGTCTTTGAACAAAGCAAACCACATTCCTGACACAAATGAGGGGGAGAAAAACAAGGGAAATCAGGGGTTTGCTCTCATTACTGGAGTGTGGGCCGGGACACAGGAAATACTTAATGCTCATTACTCCTTGAAAACAAGCAGAATAGGACTGCTTCTGACCCCTAGTCCACCCATTCTTTCATTTATTCATGCAAAAATATTTATCAGTGACTACTAACTTGGCATCTTGATAGGCACTATGGATAGAGATGATGAGAAAACAGACATGGTCTCATGAAGTTTATAGTCCTAAGGAGAACCAATGGCAAGTAGTAATTATACAAATAACCATAGAAAAGTTTATAAGATCTATTAGGGAAGAGTTCAAGAGGCTGTGGGAGAGTCGGGCAGAGCATTTTAACTTAGACTGAGAATTTGGAGAAGGCTGCCCTAAGGAAGGGAGGCCCGAGGAAGTGGCCAGGAAAAGGGCAGGAGGAAGAGTACAAGAGCTGAGGGAAAAGCGCTCATACAAGATCCTAAGGCAGGGGAGAACTTGTAGGTTAAAGTAACTAAAAGGAGGCCACTTTGGCTGAATCGTGGTGACAGAAGGAGAGCATGGCATGGCCTGGGGCTGGACAGGTATGTGGAAGGCTGATCATGCAAGAACCTTGTAAGCCACATTAATGAGTTATGATTGAACAGAAGAGTGATGTGATCTGACTTGTGCTCTTAAACATTCACTGTAATTGCGGGGTGCGTTGTGGGTGGCAGGCTTGTAAGCAGAGACACAGGTCGAAGACTGTTGGAGGAATACAAGCAAAAATATGATATGGCAGCTTATCTTAGAGTGCTGACAGACAGTTGTCAAGAATTGGCCACTTTCAAAAGATAGGTATATATATGATTAATTATTAAATTTAACAGTTTTGGGAGGTCAGGAGTGTTAAGTCAAGGATGACTCCAAAATCCCTGTAAGAAATGACTAGATGGATAGAAGTGTCATTTAGTGACATGGAGAAGAACCAAGGAGAAAAATTGTTGCAAGAGTGAGAACTAAGTGTTCAGTTTTTAACATGTTTATTCTGGGATATTGTGAGCCATTAAGAGGAACACTGAGTAACAACTGGGTCTGAAATTCAACAGGTAACAGGACTGGAGATATTAATTTTGGAGTAATTAGAGTATCCATGGCATTTACAGGCTTAGAAGGATCTAAACCCCCCTAGAAAAGCATAAAATGAAAAAAAAAATCCTGCGATTGGTCCCTGAAGTACTCCATCATTTAACGTTGAGCCAAGGAAGGGGAAACGAGGAAGAGATTAAAAGCTGACTGCCAGAAATGTAGATTAAAAACCAGAAGACTCGGGCGCCTGGGTGGCTCAGTTGGTTAAGCGACTGCCTTCAGCTCAGGTCAGGATCCTGGAGTCCCAGGATCGAGTCCCACATCAGGCTCTCTGCTCGGCAGGACCCTCTGCCCCTCCCCCCCCATGCTCTCCTCTCTCTCTCTCTCTCTCAAATAAATAATCTTTTTAAAAAATAATAAAAATTAAAATAAAAAAATAAAAACCAGAAGACTCTCTAGTAGCACGTTCGGGAAACTAAGCTTTTCAGATAGTCCATCTTTTTAGGATAACAGAGATCCAGACATTGAGCCAGAAAAAAAAAAATCCTGCCATTATCCCCATAATCATCAAAGAAGAAAGTATGCTAGACTGTAGAAGTTAAGTCAGTCATATTTAGATCAGTCTGCCATCTAATTGGAGATACACAAAAGGGCTTCAAACATCATCCAAATGGACTTATAACATCAGTGAAGATCACGGAGTAAGGACTTCAGGGGGCTTGTGCTTCCCCAGAAACACCAAATAACCTGTCAAAAACTGTAAAAACCAATCTTTTTGGAACACTGCAAGATGGCAAGTGTTTATAGCAATCAAGTGAACAGTTAACCAGGAGAAAGGCTGCTAGAACACAATAAGAGAATTCTGTGGCATTTTGACTTAGCCCCACCCCATCCTTTTCCCAGTATGGTGGCAGTCTTCAAGATGGCAACTTGAATCCTCGGTATGAATACATGGTACTAGAGGGAGGAGAGAAAACCTTGTTCCCAAGGAGTCACATTTGTTTTGATCTGTCTGTGGTTTCCCTGAAGAGCTAACACAAGGAGGCTGTCTTTGTTCACCTAACTTGTAACCCTCTTAGGGTGGAAGATGTTCCTCAAAAATATTGACAGCCAAGTGCTGCCACCTGTCACAAAAATTAACAATTGAAGCATACAGTAGACAAGACAAAAGCCAGGAAGAAAAAGGTGGGGAGTGAGATTCTCTGGGGAATAGGAACTTTGAAAAGCTCTTGAGTATACTAGCTCATCTAGAAAACTGTGTGCATGCCCAGGGCAGCAAGCATGCTCACAGTTCTCTAGAGAAGACAACAAGCTTTCACTTTTAGTTGATCTTTAGGCTCAGCATAAGCAGGAAGTGAAGGCCAATTTGGAATTATAAATGGCCTGGCTAAGCACTGAGGAAAAGGGAATGTCATTTTTATAACTGAGGTACTGTTATGGGTTGAATTGTGTCCCCCAAGAATTCATATGTTGAAACTCTCATCTCCAGTACCTCAGAATGTTAGTGAATTTAGAGATAAGGCCTTTAAAGAAGTATTATGTTAAAAAGAAGCTGTTAGTGTGGAAAGAGCCAAGATGTCCATCGACAGGTGAATGGATAAAGAAGATGTGGTATATATACACAATGGAATATTATGCAGCCATCAAAAGGAATGAGATCTTGCCATTTGCAACGACGTGGATGGAACTGGAGGGTGTTATGCTGAGTGAAATAAGTCAATCAGAGAAAGACATGTATCATATGACCTCAATGATACGAGGAATTCTTAATCTCAGGAAACAAACTGAGGGTTGCTGGAGTGGTGGGGGGGTGGGAGGGATGGGGTGGCTGGGTGATAGACATTGGGTAGGGTATGTGCTACGGTGAGCACTGTGAATTGTGCAAGACTGTTGAATCACAGATCTGTACTTCTGAAACAAATAATGCAACATATGTTAAGAAAAAAGAAAAAGAAGAAGATAGCAGGAGGGGAAGAATGAAGGGGAGTAAGTCAGAGGGGGAGACGAACCATGAGAGACGATGGACTCTGAAAAACAAACTGAGGGTTCTAGAGGGGAGGAGGGTAGGGGGGTGGGTTAGCCTGGTGATGGGTATTAAAGAGGGCACATTCTGCATGGAGCACTGGGTGCTATGCACAAACAATGAATCATGGAACACTACACCAAAACAAATTATGTAATATATGGTGATTAACATAACAATAAAAAATTTTTTTAAAAAGTGGCTGTTAGGGTGGATTGTCCCCAATCCAATTTGACTGATGTTCTTATTAAAAAGAAGAAATTTGGACACACAGAGACATCATGTCTGAGAAAGCACAGAGGACAGGCCGTAGGAGGACATAGAAGGTGACAATCTGCAAGGCAATGAGAGAGGCCTCAGAAGAAATTAACTCTGTCAACACCTTGAACTTGGACTTCCAGCCTCCAGAATGGTGAGAAAATAAATTTCTGTTGCTGAAGTCCCCCAGTTTGTAGTATTTTGTCATGGCAGCCCTAGCAAATGAATACAGGTGCACAGATCTGAAAGTGACTTTCTATAGAATCTACACACACGCATATTAGAAAACTGTTCAGCAATCTTAGTAGAAAGAGAAGAAATGGGAAGACACAGATTAAGCGAAATAGAAGTAAAATATATGAGGAGACAAAACAATGACCTAGAAAGATAATAGACGGGCGCCTGGGTGGCTCAGTCGTTAAGCGTCTGCCTTTGGCTCAGGCATCCTGGGATAGAGCCCCGCATCGGGCTCCCTGCTCAGTGGGAAGCCTGTCAATAAAAACAGAACTATATCTAGTTAGTTCTTAGCAAAGAAAAAAAAAATCAAATTACAAGGACAGAGGGGAAAAGTCCTGAAAGCTTCCAGGCTGAAAAAAAGGTTAAGCGTTAAGACTATCATTGAATGGGATTGCTTTCCATGGCTGACGATCATTTTTAAAAGTTATTGGTGCTGTTGTAGTAATGATTAAATAATTTTTCAACTCTTCTCAAATATAAAACATTGTCTTTGTCCAGAGAACCACAGAAAATTTGCTTTTTTAATAGGTAAGCATATAAACTGTTGCTTCCCACAGAGTTAATGGAAATGCCAAGGAAATTAAAAGATATTTTGCATATTTAAAATCCATATAAATGACTTGATAATTAGAAAAGACGAAGAAAGCACTTACTGCCAGGTATAATGTTATCAAGCCCTCCCAGGGTCAATGTTCCATCTTGGACTTGCATATGACCTTACATAAAAACGAGTATCTGCTATTCAAATGTGTATCAGTTAGCTTTTTCTATATAACATACCAACCCAAAACTTAGTGGCTTAAAACACCATTTTATTTACCGACAATTCTGTGAGGGAAGCGTTGCAGTGGGCTCTGCTGGCTTGGGCGATAGTTGGAGTGGGGGTGGAAGCAGGTCTCACTGGGGCTCATGCACCAGGCTGCAGTCATCTGGTAACCCAGGGTCTCATGGACTAACAGACTGACGGTCTGAGGTGGCTTGCTCAGACGTGTGGCCATTGCTGCTGGCAGACAGCTCTTTCACAGGACTCTAGCAACCTAGCCCAGGGGCGATGGGTAGCTCAGTCAGTTAAGCACCTGACTCTTGATATCGGCTCAGGTCATGATCTCAGGGTTGTGAGATGAAGCCCCGAATTGGGCTCTGCACTTAGCTCAGAGTCTGCTCATCCCTCTCCCTCCTCCCAATTCTGCGGGATCTTGTGTGCTCTCTCTCTTAGATAAACAAATAAATAAATAAATGAATTCTTAAAAACAAAAGGATTATTCATAATAATGAAAAGTTAGAAGCATTCTAAATGCCCAATTAGTGGAGGTTAGGAGGCAAACCTATGATGGGATACAATACACCTTTTTGTTTTTTAAATCACTTAACAAAAGAATACTGATAGCAGAAAGATTCTAGATAAGTTTATGGTAAATTTTTTAGAAAGCAGCCAACAGGGGCACCTGGGAGATTCAGTCAGTTAAGCATCTGCCTTCGTTTTAGGTCCTGGGCTCCCTGCTCCCTCTCCCCCCAACACCACCCCCTCCCGCCGCCGCCCCCTGCTGGTGCTCTCTCTCTTTTTCTCTCAAGAAAGCATCCAACAATACTCTTTTGGTAAAACACATGGAGACAAACATATATCATGTGAGAAAAAGACTGAATGAATGTACTCTAAATTGTAATCGTGATTTTAAGTATGCTGATATGGACTCTGAAGACAGATCTGGGTCTGAATAACTAGATAAGTAAATTAGATCAATTTTTTAACCTCTCTGGGTCTCAGTTTTCTCAACTATAAATTAGTTTGTAGTATAACAACTGATCAGGCTGTTACGAGGATTAAAGAAGCTAATGCTTGTAGCATAGTGCTTGGCAAACTAAATTGAAGTTTGTTAGTATTACTCTGATTTGCTAAATAAGGAATGATTTTTCTGTTGATTTTTCTCTGATGAGATTAAATTACTTCTATTTAATAACAAGAGTAAAAGAATACTAAAAAATATTTCTTGGACTCATTGGGATTTTGTTTAAATGTTCAACAAGCCTCCATACAGATGGAACAGAGCCAAAACGCAAGTTCTGTAGCCCCAGTTCAGCAACGGAAAGGCTCTCATTCAGGGGAAAGCTGGAAAAACCAGCCCCCTCCGTTGAGAAGCTGTCCGGCAGTACTCCCGGTATATTGTAAAGATAAGAAACAAAGTTCACTTGGGACATTTACTTAACAAATGTTTGGTGATACACCAGAGGTCCACTGGAAAGCTAACCTATATTAGGCCAGATATACTTCACTGTGGGTCATTTTCTCTGTCTACAGCCAGTCAACGTCAACCAGCTATTAAAACAAGGGACGTGTCCTTTCTTTTGGGTAGGTTTCATTAATAACATTAATAACAACATTTCCATTCCCAGGATGCGATGTTCTGCATCAAATCAGCTTATAGGCAGTTTGCTTTCAAACTAATAATTCACATTGCAAAATAAACAGCCACCAAAAAGCCAAGTTTACTTAACTGTATTCAAGCAGGACAAGAACATTATATTCAGAAATTCAGAAAAGCTAATAGCGTTTCACAAATTTCAGTCACTATAATAATGTCCATAAATCTTGCAGACTAAATGAATCCAGTGCATCTCTTGCTTTTAAACCTAAAGATATTTAGGTTTAAAAGCAACAATTGTTCCAGACATTGCAAGCTTGTTGCTGGCCAAGTTTGTTCCCTATAACTTGTATTTCCCATAACACCTGGCAAAGTATTTTGCACAAGAAATATTTGGGGCCTGCCTGGGTTTGTTGATTAATAGCCAAAGCACTTCACTTGACATTTGGGTGCTTGCAAATATAGGCTCAACTCTATGACCATAAGGGAAGCATCTGATGTGTTTTTTAAAATAGCAGTGAGGTCATCATTATGACATCATTATGACAAAGAAGTAGGGAAAATTTGAAAGCATATTTAGAAGTATAAAAAACCTACAGCAAACCTACACCTTCCATTAGGGTGGCAGTCTGTTCTTAATAAGGTATTTATTCCAGTCACATGTTATGAGGCCTGAAGCTAATCTCAGTATGCCCCTCTCCTCCCCAACAACGCTTTAATTCAATTTTGAACTTTAGTTCAGACGAACATTGATTATATGCGTGTGTGTGTATACACACATATATAAAATTAGTCTTTCTAAAACTATACGCATTTGTAAAAAAATTTTTTTAAAGATTTCATTTATTTATTTGACAGAGAGAGACACAGCGAGAGAGGGAACACAAGCAGGGGGAGGGGGAGAGGGAGAAGCAGGCTTCCCGCGGAGCAGGGAGCCCGATGCGGGGCTCGATCCCAGGACCCTGGGATCATGACCTGAGCCGAAGGCAGACGCTTAACGACTGAGCCACCCAGGCGTCCCTGTAAAAAAATTTATATAAATAAAAAAAGTGTGGTTATATCATGTTTTAAACTTTGTATGATAGAATATTCCAAATCTACATAAAAGTAGACGGGTTGGTATGCTGAACTCCCACGTACCCATCACCAGCCCCAGCTTAAACCTATGACTAATCCTGGCCCAGCCACACCCACATCCTCTCCTCCCATTACTGTAGTATTTTGAAACAATTCCCAGATATCATATTATTTCATCCATTAATATTTCAGTAATTAACCTAAACAACAAGGGTTCTTTTTTTGATAACCCTAATACCATCTTCACATTTGGAAAATTAACAATAATTACTTAATAGAATCAACTATCCACTATTTAAATTGTCAATTGTGTCATAAAAAATTGCTATAAGTGGATTTACTGTCGTTTTAAAGTATATTCCTTTGACTCAGGATCCAGATAATTTCTGTATATTGCACTCAGTTATTACATCTTATTTAAGCCTCCTTTAATCAATAGATTTCCTCTCTATTTTTTGTGTGCAATTTATTTATATGGACTAAATTAAGTGGCTTGTCCTTAAAATCTCCTCCATTGGTTTGCTGATGGGACCTCCAGAGTATAATTTAATCTGTTTCCTCCATTCTCTGTATTTCCTGTACACTGGTGATTGGATGTAAAGTAAAGGCTCTAATAGATTCAGGTTTTGTAGGTTTTGGTGCTTTTCTGGGGGGGCATTGGAGGTGGGCAGGACTTTTCCCTAGCTGCCATTGTGTTGGATCATTTCATTCCCCATGTAGTCTTCAAAAAAAAAATCCTTTCCTTTTTCTCTTGTCTTATCCTCTCTTGTTTCACCTATGCCACCTAACTACCGTGACTCATATTTAGACTCCAATGCGTATCCCTCCATATTTTCTCCATGTTCATAAATATCTTTATGCAGGTGCAGAGATTCTCTGTCTGCTTTACAAAAATGACATCATAAAAAGCCTTCCAAGCCAAGGAGTAGAGCTCTAATTTGCCCTATTTAATGGCTCCAAAATAATATTCCATGGGCACATCTACCACAATTTATTCAGCCATCATATTTCAGGTGGCAAATACTTTATTCTTGGGTCTTGTTGCCACATCTTACTCATATACGCATATATACTGGCTTTTGTTTTGAGAGTAAGATTGCGGGGTCAAAAAGTATTCTGTATATTTTATTTTAATAGATGCTTCCAGATAGCTTTCAAGGAAGGCTGTAGCAGTTCACATAGCCACCAGCAGAGGATGAGGTCACCCTTTCCTCCACAATCTAAAACAGTCTCAAGGAGCAGAAAAAAAAAAAAATAGTCACAAGTAAAAGTCACATGTTGGGAGCCAGCAAGGAGCAGGGTCATCTAAGGAGCGGAAGAGCTCGATGGGATTCCCTAATCAGCAATCCATGAGCTATCGGTGAGCGATTCTTCAATAGAAAAGGCCCTATTCATCTTTGTATCTCATGAGCCTAACACAAGCCTGGCACAAAACAAACAATTCCGAATATCCCAAAACAGGGTCTGAAAATAGTTATCTCTAACTGCTAAGAGTTACCTTTAACCCCTCTCCTTTTCATGGATCCCAGTGAGTTCTTTCCTACCGGGTGGTACTTGTGTATTACACAATAGAATGTATCTAGCATCTGCTCCTAATCTCATTTGAATCTTTATCCATCTCCGCTAAAATTCTGGGAAGAAGATTCTTCCAAGAAAGTTCTTGGATTGGAAGAAACCAGAAAACTTGGCAAGAGAATCATTCCTAAGTCATGGAACATTCTGTTTTTTAATGTTCTACCTGTGATGATCACACCAAAAGGAGCACCCACCTCCCTACATCTGTGAGAGTCACATTTTTCTTATTAAGTCTTCATTCATCTCCCTTGCTCCATTTGCCTTTCCAGGACAATGCTCCCTAATATAATACTCCTCACCCAACCTTTCAAGCCAAGACCTCTTATTTGAATAAGCTAAAGGTTGTCCCTTCTGCAAATAAGAAAGATCTTTTTTCAATGAATCTACCAAATGTTCTCACATTTCAGTCCTTAACTATTAGTTTAGCTAAGGATTTTACAGTGAAGGGGAAACAAAAGATTAGCCCAGCTTGATCTTACAATTGGGAGAATCAGGAAATGCCAAGTGAGTAACAAAGCTCCTAGTTTTGACCAAGCCTAGCTTTGCATTTATGGGAAGCATTAAGCTACTCGAATATCAAAGTCATTGTTGGTGTCATAGGGGATCTTTATACTGGAAATAAGAGAGCTGTCTGTTGACAGAGGGAAGAAGTTCAAATTACAATGGACATTTGTAAAAATGCAAAGTCATAATACCAATCCATCATTATTTAGAGAGACACACGCACTGAGAGTGACCTAAGAGAGAGGGTTATACTATGCCAGGAAGACCAGCATGCACTCTCCATAAACAGCCTTGCCCCCCTGGCCACCTTACAAGAGTGACACCAGCCATGCTCCAGGACCTGGATCCATCACAGCTTGCAGTGCTGGGGTAAGTGCTGTTCTTCATCTGATCTCATTTCAAAATTATCTCTGGCTTGGAGCCCAGCACAGTGCAGTTGCAAGAAGCCCGAGACATGTCGCCTGAGACAGCCTTGAATCTGGATGTGCTCTTTGTGCTTTGGTGTCTGGAAAAGATGGAGAAAGCACCCTTGGGCAGAGATTGGGGGAAATATGAGCGACATAGAGATTTTTTTATTATTATTATTAACATATATTATTTGTTTCAGGGGTACAGGTCTGTGATTCAACAGTCTTACACAATTCATGGCGCTCACCATAGCACATACCCTCCCCAATGTCCATCACCCAGCCACCCCATCCCTCCCACCCCCCACCACTCCAGCAACCCTCAGTTTGTTTCCTGAGATTAAGAGTCTCTTATGGTTTGTCTCCCTCTCGGGTTTCATCTTGTTTCATTTTTTTCCTCTCTTCCCCTATGGTCTTCTGCCTTGTTTCTCAAACTCCACATATGAGCGAGATCATATGATAATTGTCTTTCTCTGATTGACTTATTTCATTAGCATAATAACCTTTGGTTCCATCCACATCGTTGCAAATGGCAAGATTTCATTTTTGGGTGGCTGCATAATATTCCATTGCATATATATATATCACATCTTCTTTATCCATTCATCTGTCGATGGACATCTGGGCTCTTTCCATAGTTTGGTTATTATGGACATTGCTGCTATAAACATTGGGGTGCGGGTGCCCCTTCAGATTACATTTGTATGTTTGGGGTAAATACCCAGTAGTGCAATTGTTGGGTCGTAAGGTAGCTCTATTTTTAACTTTTCGAGGAACCTCCCTACTGTTTTCCAGAGTGGCCGCACCAGTTTGCTTTCCCACCAACAGTGTAAGAGGGTTCCCCTTTCTCCGCATCCTCACCAAAATCTGTCGTTTCCTGACTTGCTAATTTTAGCCATTCTGACTGGTGCGAGGTGGTATCTCATTGAGGTTTTGATTTGTATTTCCCTGATGCCGAGTGTTGTTGAGCACTTTTTCACACGTCTGTTGGCCATTTGGATGTCTTCTTTGCAGAAATGTCTGTTCACGACATAGAGATTTAAAAGAAAAAGGACAGCCATATGCTTAGTGTTTCATTTTCTACAGTTTCCACAGTGTAATCTTCTGTTTTAAAAAAGAACCAGGAAATAATAGAATGGCAATTTGGTTCTGTATTTTTTGTCACCTTTGATGACCAGAAATCGAATGAAGGGAGAGTTCTAAACAAGTAGCCCTTCATAAGTTGCTTTGTTAAGGAATAGAATGAAAGGAAATTTAGCTCTGAAGATGTGAATTTGAATGTAGTCCAGATAAGACACTGCTGACAAATGATTCCGTTAACTGAACCTCTATATGGGACCATCTGATAAGGGGAGAAACGATCTAATGTTATAGCCTTTTCTTTGTTCCTTTCCCTTCTCTCCTCCATGACCACCCAGGTGCCTATGGCTCTCTCCATCTCTCAGTGACAATAACTTGTTCACAGGAAGGGTCTGATATTAATCATTTATACTTTTCTTCATGTGGATCTGAGTCAATGCATTACTTCTCTAAGAGGTTTTTCTATCTAAGCCTTACTTTGACTTGCGGAATATAAAGGGGAAGAAGTACATTTGGCATATTTTTGGCACCCTACATCCGTACCTCTGTAAACTTCAGTCTTGGTTTTTTGTTCTTTGGGGGAAAAAAAGATCCCCATTTAATTTACAGGATGAAAGCAGTGTCTAAACTCTACCTAGATGTATATAGTCATTCATTTGCTCATCCCAGCTAAACCATAATAAATTGCATTTTCAAAGAGGGAAGACAAAAGCCTGGGAAATCTGAGACATATAGCAATAAATTGACATATAGGGAAACTGAAAGTAAGCAATCTGTGGAGTTTGTACCTGGCTGTGTGCTTAAGGGGGAAGTGGTAGCCTAGGGGAAGGGGGTACATATTAGCACTGTCTCTTTCTCCTCCTCACCTGCAACCTCAGTGTTTTCCACCGTGGCCCCAGGATATGGCAGGTCAATTGTGATAAGCTCCGAAACAGACCAGCTCTGGGCAGGGAAGGAGCATCCTCTCCCATTTTCAGTGATCTCCATTCCAGAGACTGCTTCGGTAAGATCTCCTTGTCATACCTCCAAACACAAATTAAAACTCATAAATAAGTACAGAACCTCATTGCATTAAATCGTATTCATCTCCTTGCTCATCAATGTTAAAAAAAAAAAATGAGAGTAAAAGAATCCTCAAAGATTGGTGTTCCCTACCTACTCTCTTAGCAGGGAAGGAGTACTAAATCAGTACAGACGTGTTAACAGGAAGAGGAAAAAAAAAAAAACCTAGAGACTATGAACAGTAATCATAATTCAAAATTAATTGATTAAAACAACACACAGGGCAGTTTACACAACGCTTCCATGTTGCATTATTTCAACTGCTGCATTTGGTCAAGAGAGTGAACTCAGAGTTAAAGGAATGTTATTAATCCTTTTTAAGTCCCTCCTGAAAGTTGTTAAATTTAATTTACTGAAGGTACTACCAATTCCTTCGAAAACACATGACCCACAGCTGTTGGGCTTCCTTCATCCACTGAAGAGAGATTTAATCATCAGCCAGTGTCACACAAGAGTGACTCAGAGTGAGGAGGGAATGCGAGGGCTCCTCACACATAGATGGACTCAGAGCTAGACGGAAGCCCGGGGAATCTCCACCTCCAGAGGATCGGTGTAAGTCAGGTGGCTCAATCCTTCCTTCCTCAGCACAGCGGGCAGAACCGCCCTCCACCCAGCCGGTCCCCAACAGCTTCTCCACTCCAGTTCATCTCCAGTAAGGTAACCAGTGACTGAATTCTGTCATTTATCCCTCCGTTTCTCATGTCAGTCTTCAAACTGCCTTTGATTTTCCTCACTCTTACAGAATTAATCAAGTTGTTTTTCATGCTATAAAGTAATAAGAGTAGTAATAATAATGATGATGATGATGATGTTAGAAGGCTGTGATGGACACTGAGTCCATCTTACCATAAAAGTGACCCCAGTGTCACCCGGGTCCTTCCTGGAACTCCCCCCAGGTCTCTCTTTGAATGATCTTTGCACCCTAGAGTTACAACCAAATTTATATCTAGTTATTCTCTCTGTGCCTATTTGACACCATCTATAAATCTTACAATTAACTGGAAACTGGATGGGGAAGGGGCTCCAAAAAGAGTAGGAATCTTAGCTGAGTCTCTTACTGGAACCAAAGATGTGGCACCAGCTAACTATAGGTCTGATCTGTTTGTCTACCCGCTTTGCCAGTGTTATCAGACATTTCTTGAGGCGAATGCACACAGGCACATTAAAGTGAGTGAGGAAAATGACTTCTAGGTCAGAAGGAATCAGGAAACTTCCTCACAGTGCACACTGGATTCCTGGATACTAAGACGACAGCAATAAACCTGCTTCAGATATTTACTCTTCATTTTATGACCCTGTGGTTGGCATTTTACCAAGGAGACATTGGGCTTTCCTCCAAGTCCAAGTCTGTTTCCACTTTGACTCCCAAAATACAATGGGTAGCTTAGTAGCTTCACTGCCGCTTAATCCTGGCAGCCCCTATTAAAGGCTTTATGATTTAAATGATGGTGTGGTGTGCTCCCTCAATGGGTTGATGTTTAGCGGTTGCGGAAAAAGTTTAAATAAAATATATTTTTAAATTAAAAATAAACTTGTGTTGTTCAAATAGCTCTGAAATGTCCCCCTACACTACTAGCTCAAGGGTAATGATTATGCTTTATTTATCTTAGAATCCTTTGGCATATGTTAGATGCTCTAAGAATATCCTTGGCTAGATGCTGCATAAAATGAAATTTAAATGTCTTATCATTTTTGTATTGTGTTTTTGAGATTTGAAAAGTGTGTCCAATTTTTAGAACAAATCCCAATGCTTAAATACAAGAAAAAAAAATCATTCTCTCATACATTTCAAATGAGGAAAGAGGGAATTGGTCGTAAAACCCTTATACCAAATGTTACTTTCTTAAGGTACAGACTAAAACCTCAGACCTTTCCTTCTGCTCAAAGATAATTGTGTGCAAAAGATATACACTGACGTTTTGAACACACTTTCTGCATCTACACATAACACTGTCTCCATATTCTGTTTTCTTTGTTTTTTTAAGTCGCTTTTCTTTTTTAAAGTAATCTCTATACCCAACGTGGGGCTTGAATTCATGACGCCAAGATCAAGAGTCGCGTGCTCTCTGGAACGCTTGGGTGGCTCAGTTGTTAGGCGTCTGCCTTTGGCTCAGGTCATGATCCCAGAGTCCTGGGATCGAGTCCCACATTGGGCTCCTCGCTCAGTGAGGAGCCTGCTTCTCCCTCTCCCTCTACTGCTCCCCCTGCTTGTGCTCTCTCTCTCTCTCTCTCTCTCTGACAAATAAATAAATAAAAATCTTAAAAAAAAAAAAGAGTCACGTGCTCTTCCGACTGAGCCAGCCGGGAACCCATCTAAGCTTTCTTTGAAGCCTTGTAATAACAAGCTATAATCATATACAATATATCATCTCTTAAGTAAAGCGAACATGGCTTTAACAATAATTCTTAACCTGCCAATACCGTGGGGAAGCCTAGTGGCAAAGTCATCACCCTCGGGGGAATGGGGAATAATTCATTAATTAATAATTATGGATATTATGGTGAATTATAATTTAAAAGTTTTGAGAGAAGGCAAAAGAAAATCAGAGATACTTTTATCCTTAGAACTAAAAATGCCAAATGTAAGTCCATCAGGCCTTCCCTCCATTAGGAGTGGCTGCCCTACCTCTTCTAGGAGACTTTCTGAATGAATGACTCTGCAGCGGATACATGCACTGCTCCAGGCCTCACTGGTCCCACCACACAAAGTACACTCGGTACCACACGCTCCCTCCGTCCAGGAGGAAGCAGAGTTCAAGGGAATGTAACTGGTGGAGGAGCTTCTTTATTCCATCGAGTGAGAGAACTTACTGTTTCCATGATGACGAAGACCACCTCAGTTGTATCATCAGCAGCGTCATAATTATTACTACTATTACTATTATTTTAATCAGACCCTCAGAGAAGCATTTGTTGCTCCATGTAAGCATATTTCATATAGGATCCCTTGGCTCTGTTGAAAAAAATTTCCTCAGATTTCTGGGTGCCCAACTTGAACACTTTTTTTCCACAGAAATGTAATTTATTCATCGTATGAATTAGTTTGTGTCATTAGGTCAAATTATTTATTTTTCTTAGAGGTGCAGCAGAAATCTGTGAGAGCTCACTTGGGTTAAAAAAACAGAACTTCCTACTTCAAGAAAAAGGTCAAAATAAAAAGGAATTCAGTATAACTTAGCTAGGTTAACAAAATTTAAATGTACTGAGGACATACATGTCCAGAATGCCATCGATATTAAGAAAGCTGTGCAAGAGAACTTCAAAAGGAAAATATTTGAGAAAGCTCCTGCTAAATGCTCTCTATCTGATGTTTTTTTTTTAAGAAACTACTTAGTTGTTGATTCAACTTGGGCTGTGATTACAAGTTGAAAGTAAATAAAAATTCTACAAATTGCTATCAATCAGTGTGATTGACTAGTTTTAGTATTGCTTTCTAAAACAAAGCCCCTCATGGAATTATGTAGAAATAAAATCAAGTCGTGTGGGAGGAAGTATTTAGAAAGAATTCTGTATTTCTTATGAAAAGTAGGGCTCACCACAACATTGAGACATTATTCTCAGTTCTTTTTGTTTGTTTGTTAACTGTCATTTATTTTTAAAGGGCAAAGGAACATGAATAAGAAGTGAAATTGAAGGATCTTAATTTTTATTTTTTGCTGGGGAAAGACACCCAGATATAGCAAGTTAAAAAAAAGCAGAAGTGAGAAAGGACGGCAATCGAGTTGCAATGAGTTTCCTCCGGCTGCAAACAGGAGCTTACACTGAAGCAGTTTGCATGGCAAATGAAAGAGACAATTCGTTCTCCTTTCTCGGTTCCTTTTGAATCTTTGTGGCATGATCAAGACTTTTGATAAAGTATGCTCATTCCTCCTACTAAGGGATAATGCATGAATTTCTTTGCAGTTCTTCCTTCTCCTTCTACGCAGTTTGGGAGTTCAGAGATCAGAATTTTAGTGCTAGTCACTCTCTGGCTAATGACTTTCTGTATGATACCTACTCTACTTAGCTCACAGAAATATTTTGACAATTAAATGAGATAAATATTCCTCGAACACTTTTCAGAAATTCTTAAAATTCTCTAAATTGGAAGCGTGAATATTATATCGCTATTATTATCCTTTTGTCTGATGATTCAGAGGACTCAAAGACTAATCCAGTTATCACCGGAACCCTGGGCTTAGAGTTGAAACCTTTGCCTTCTTCTCTTCCTTCTTTCCTTCGACAGCATTTGTTCACCTAATGCCAAGGATCACGCAGATACTGGCGGTTGTAGAGAAGTGTACGTATAGCCCCGACTCCCAGGGTTGAGTGGGAATCCAGCTGGCTGTGGAGCAGAGGAGGAAAGGAAGAACAGCCAAATCTGAGTGGCCCGGGTATCAGTCTTCAAAACAGCCCTATGATTCTATCTTGAGACAATTAGCCTGCATTTGTGAATTTGTTTCTTTCTCTATAAAATGGAGATAATTTTACTGTAAGGCTTCTTTTTTTATTTTTTATTTTATTTATTAGAGAGAGAGAGCGATTGAGAGAATGAGTGGGGGAAGGGGCAGAGAGAGAAGCAGACTCCCTGCTGAGCAGGGATCCTGATGTGAGACGCAATCCCAGGACCCTGGGATCATGACCTGAGCCTAAGGCAGTCGCTCAACCAACTGAGCCACCCAGGCGCCCCACTGTAAGGTTTAAATGAGAAAGATTTATAGGTTGTAGTAGAGGGCCGAGAATACAGCAAGCACTCAATAAACCTTAGCAGTTACTACTATGCCTTCCCGACTTGGTGAACTGGGAATCCCAAGTACCATGGTTTTTCTAGGGGCATATTCTGAATTCTATAGAATCAACTGGCAACCCACCAGAAGGGCTTCTCCAGAGGAAGATGTAGTGGCCCTAACTGAAAACTGTTAGCCAGAATTTAGGCCTCACAAATGCTGTGAGTGCTAACTTGGTAATTTCTAAATTTGGCTTTGTTCACTGCCTCCTCTCCTCCTGATGACAAAAAGGCACTTTTTAAATTTATATTTATTTCTAAAGATTTTATTTATTTGTCAAAGAGAGAGAGAGCGAGAGAGAGCACAAGCAGGGGGAGGGGCAGGCAGAGAGAGAAGCAGGCTTCCCGCTGAGCAGGGAGCCTGATGCGGGCGGGACTTGATCCCAGGACCCTGGGATCATGACCTGAGCTTAACTGACTGAGCCACGCAGGCGTCCCAGAAAAGGCACTTTTTTAAAATCATAGAAACTAATGCTTATAGTAACAGCCTATGAGTAATATTTATAAGTAATAAAACTTTTCTGGTAAGGCCATAAAAAATAAATACATGAACTCTCATCAATGTGGCACTACCAAAGAACTAATGACTGAGTTTCTAGAAGAGTAGTTCTTTTTTTTTCTAAGATTTTATTTATTTATTTGAGAGAGAGAGAATGAGAGATAGAGAGCACGAGAGGGAAGAGGGTCAGAGGGAGAAGCAGACTCCCCGCTGAACAGGGAGTCCGATGTGGGACTCGATCCCGGGACTCCAGGATCATGACCTGAGCCGAAGGCAGTCGCTTAACCAACTGAGCCACCCAGGCGCCCTAGAAAAGTAGTTCTGATACTTTGAAGTTCTGGACCCCCAACACAAAGAAGCTCTAAACTAGTGGTTCTCACCTGGGAGCAGTTTTGTCCCCCAGGGGACATCTGGCAATGTCTGGAGACATTTTTTGTTGTCACAACAGGGGAGGGGGTGCTCCTGGCATCTCAGGGGTAGAGGCCGGGGGAGCTGCTAAATATCCTGCAATACACAGGACAGACCCCACAACAAATACTTATTTCACCCCAAATAGCAAAAAGTACCACAGGTGAGGAACCCATGCTGAGAGATAAGCAATACATAGGGCAGGCCCCCCACAAGTGACTGTGACTGATCTCACCATAATGATAAGGTTCTTCCTGGGCAGCAGGCATTGGTCACTCTACTTTACTAGACACTCTCCAACAGAGAAGTTATTTTTTCCATTTTGCAGCTAGGAAAATGGAGGCTAAGAAAATATAAATAATTTGCTCAAAGACCTCTGATGATCAAGGAGCTGGAACTGGACCTCTACCTGCCTGATTCTGAGACCTGGGCTCCTAACCCCTGCCCTGCTGTCGTGTGTGTGTGTGTGTGTGTGCGTGCGTGCGTGCGTGTGTGCGCGCGCGCGTGTGTGTGCGTGTGTGTGTGTGTGTGTGTGGCGTCAGTCCTCCCTTCCCACATTTATTTTTACTAGTGAAGTGGCTAGTGTTTATTTTGGCTCAGGAAACCTCTGCAGGCCCAGTTCAGAGGAGGCATACGTAGAATGGCACCAGTCCTCATGCACTGTGGTTGGGGGGCGGGGGCCTGCTGATCTGCTTTCCCTTCCTCTGCCCTCAGCTTTGATGAGCCCACAGGCTCACCGCCACTGGGTCCTGAGAAGACTGTTACAGATGAGGGGCTCTGGCCTTGAGCCAAGTTGTGTGTACCCCTGCTAAGCACTTTGTTGTGAGATAAACTGGAAGACAAAGCAGATAAGCAAACAGCCCAAGCAACTAAGGTCAGTGCCACCAGTCTCTTAATTATGGGGACAAAGGAGCCATGTGGAGTTGGCCAGGCTGGCGGAATATGGTTGAGGTGGCCATAGTAGTTACAGTCATTCATTTACTTCTCAGTGGTCGATGAACCAATCGGCCATCAATCAGCTTCTGTGTACAGGTCGTATTACCAATGACTCTAACCAAGGGCTGCTGCAAGGAAACATGACAACGCATGGAATCTTGGCTAAAATAGAGGTAAAAGGTATGTATGTATTGGTTTGTGACTGACTCAATCCAGTGACCTAGAGGAATGTGAACCTTAGGAATTGAAGAACCAGTATTTTTTGGACAATAATATTTGGGGTAAGAACAGACTATATAAAACTCTAGGTCAGAGTTGGTAGCCTCCTGGATTCAGACTGTAGGCTGGGACACCAGCATCTGAAATGACTCTCAGCCCAGAGGGTTACCTAATGAAGATAACACATTTTTATTTTATTTTATTATGTTATGTTAATCACCATACATTACATCATTAGTTTTTGATGCAGTGTTCCATGATTCATTGTTTGCGTATAACACCCTGTGCTCCACGCAGAACGTGCCCTCTTTAATACCCATCACCAGGCTGACCCATCCCCCGAACCCCTCCCCTCTAGAACCCTCAGTTTGTTTCTCAGAGTCCATTGTCTCTCATGTTTCATCTCTCCCTCCAATTTCCTCCCCTTCATTTTTCCCTTCCTACTATCTTCTTTTTTTTTTTTAACATATAATGTATTATTTCTTTCAGAGGTACAGGTCTGTGATTACACATTTTAATGCGAGCCCCTCCTTAACAACTAAAAAGCTTCTTTCTGTTGCCTGTCACCAAGGAAAAATGAGTTTGGCTATTGAAAGAGGAAGTGAGGGGGGAAATGGAGAGCATGAGGAGAGAGGAGGGATTCTGACTGTTTTGGTTTGAGTTTTTGCTTTTCTCTAGTGGTTGTGAAGGTGAACTTACCAAAGAGTAGAAGTCCAAGATCACTAGATCTTGAAGTGCTGGAGTTCTTATTTCGTGCATGAAACCCCTCTGGATCTAATGAAGCCTTTTCTTAGAAAAAAAAAATTGTGGGGCACCTGGGTGGCTCAGTCGTTAGGCGTCTGCCTTCAGCTGGGGTCATGATCCCAGGGTCCTGGGATCGAGCCCCGCATCGGGCTCCCTGCTCAGCGGGAAGCCTGCTTCTCCCTCTCCCACTCCCCCTGCTTGTGTTCCCTCTCTCTCTGCGTCTCTCTCTGTCAAGTAAATAAATAAAATCTAAAAAAAAAAGAAAAAGAAAAGAAATCCATATGTGATTAAAAAAAACACTTTACTTTAAAATAAAATTCTTTATTTTCCCTTGCCAAATTTTTACTTTTTCATTTTGAAATAATTTCAAACTTATGGAAAAGTTGAAAGAATAATACAACCCAGAATCTCCAAATATTAACATTTACCACATTTGCATTGTCATTCTCTCTTTATATCCATATGTATGTGGGGGTTTTGTTGCTGTTGTTGTTTTATTTTTAATTGAAGTTTCGTTAGTATACAATAGTATGTTAATTTCAGGTGTACAAGGTAGTAACTTGACATTTATATACATTACAAAATGCTCACCACCTATCTCCATACAAGTTATTGCGTTATTATTGACTATGTTTCCTATGCTCTATTTTTATCCCTGGGATTTATTTATTTCATAAATGGAAGTTTGTCTCTCTTAATCCCCTTCACCTATTTCACCCATCCCCCCCAGCAACCACCTGTTTGTGGTTTGGCAAACACAGTTTCCTTATCCATTCATCTATCAATGGACACTTAAACTGCTTCCTTAATATGTTTACATGTTTAAATATTCTTACTATTTTTTTAACTTTCAGAGTAAGTTGAAGACTTGGTGCTACTTAATCTTTAAATACTTCCTAAATAAATATTTCCTAAAAGCAGGACACTATCTACATAATCATAGTAAATTATAAAAATTGAGAAATTAATATTTCTTGAGAATGCAATATTATTTATCAGATCAATAAATCTTACTCAAATTTCACTAGTTGAGCAAATAATGTTCTTTCTGGCAAAAGAAAAAAATAGTTTTCCGGTCCAGTATCACATATTGCATTGAGTTATCACATCTCTTTATTCTCCATTTATCTGGAGCAATCTTCAATCTTTCTTTTCCTTCATGACTTTGACATTTTTAAAGAGTATAGGCCATATATTGTGCAGAATTGGGGGATATGTCTTCATGCAGGATTAGCTTCCATTTATGCACGAAAGTGCTGCTGTGTCTTTCCCAGTGCAACACACCAGGAGGCACATGATGTTGGTTTGTCCCACAACTAGCAGTGTTAATTTGTATCACTTGATTAAAGTGGTATCTGTCAGATTTCTCCACTGTGAAATTATTATTGCTCTCTTTTTCATTAGTACATATCTTATGGGGAGTTTTTTTTGAGATTCTATAATTATTGTTTCTTATCAGAATTTCACCTACTAGTGTTAGCATCCATTGATCATTCTTGCCTGATGTAATTGTTACTATTACAATTGCCAAATGGTGATTTTTCTAACTCCATCATTTCTTTTACATTTATTAGTTGGCATATTAAGTCTTCTATAAAATGAGGCAAATAATGTGCCCTAACTCAAAAGGCTGTTGGGAGAATCAAATGAGATCTATATGTAAAAGTGCAGTGTAGAATGCCTCACAAATGCGAACCATTCTTTCACTATTCTCCCCTTCTGCTTGCCCCAAGCAAAACATGATGACGTAGAAAGTTTCTACTCTCTGATCCAAGACACATTAAACCCCAAGAGCATTTGGCTTCTTCACATAACTCCATGAGATTTGGATTGCAATGAAGGCTACAGAATCCACTTAGAAAACGATTCAACATTTAGTTATTCAATTATTCAATTTATTGAGGCTAGACTTGAACAAAACACTATACTAGTTGAATTTATAAATATGAAATTTCCTTAAAATGTCTACACATGAAATTTCCCAAGAGGTAGTTACACCAACACCTCACCTTAAAATTATACACTTTTTAACATATTTATATATTTGAGAAGGGAAAATTCTACTACATGGACATTAATTTGCCACAAATCAATAACTCCTACACAAGAAAGATTTGGAAAACTGTGCCAAATTATTAAGCCATGATCATCTACAAACTTGACTGCTTTAGGAACAGGCACAGCTATAAGAAAAGGATCAACCAGTTTGCTCAAGCCTACTGTATTTTAATATTTACCTTGGACTTAGTTTTATCAATGGACAGTTCTCTTACCTCTTCTTCCTTTAGCCAAAGATCTTTTGCCAGGAAGAAAGATGAAAGCAGAGCCCAAAATTTCCTTGAGCAGTGAAGAAGATATATTACATTGAGTGATTTTTTTTGTCTGAAATAATCTGTTCCTTATAAAGCAGTAGAAACAAAGTTTTATGTATGTGTGCACATGAGTGTATGTGTATAATTCTGTGTGTATGTTTATATTCCTTATTAGGGAAAGAAATACATATACAGGAAAAAAACCTGGAAGAAAATATGTACCAAAAATATTAAGAGTCAAATGTGATAATCATTACTTCATTCTTTAATTTTTTCTGTATTTTCCAAATTATTTTTACCATGAGCATAAGTTACTTTTACAAGCAGAAAAAAAATGAACAATTTTTTTAATGGCTCAAATGAAAAACCAGGAAATACCTGTAAAAAAAAAAAAAGCCCAAAGTTTATAAAATTGCTTGGCCTTGAAAGTACTTTGAACATAGTGTTCATGAACAGTCATGATTCCAGAAGCATCCGTGAGGTCTGAACTTCAACTCCAGGGCTTATCCATTGTCCTCTATGAAGCACTCAAGGCCCCTCTTGATTCTAAGGGTGAATCTAGATGAAGGGCAGAGATATGTGTGAACATAGAGCAAAGCAAGGAAACTTTCTGAGTCAAAAGGGAAAGAAGTAAGATCTTTCCCACAGGTGATGTTCTCTGCGAACAAAGCAAAGCACCTCTTGCTTCCAAAGTCAGAGAGAGCCACAGACCCAGAGCTGTTCCGATGTGGGGTGGGACCTAATGATCTCCTTCCTTTGGGTTGCCTATGACAGAGCTAGGATGAGGCAAGCAGTCAAATGCCCTCTGGTTCTTGTTCACTTCCTACTATGGGATAGCTTGCTCTTCCCAGGCGATCGGTACCCACGATAAAATGATAGTATTGGCTGTCTTTGTAAATGATACTGTAATATATGGGATTTTATATCCCAAAATAGTCTGAAATCTCACCCTGTGATACTTTTGATATTACACTTCCAAATTAGTATCACACTTGTTTTCAATAATACAATAGCTTGATTCATTCACAACTGTTATTTTGCAGCCAAACATTGTATAATAATTAGTATAACTTTTAAGATGGCATATGCATTTAAATGGCCAAGACTATAAAGTTAATAGGGGCACCTGGGTGGCTAGGTTGGTTAAGCATCTGGCTCAGGTCTTGATCTCAAGGTCATGAGATCAAGCCCACTTTAAAAAAAAAAGAACTATAAAATTAATATAGTATTCTTTCTTTAACATTTGTTTTTAATCCAAAACAACTGTGGTATTTCTAAATTGGTATAGTCAGCCTACATGAAATAATTTTTTTTGTTGTTTAGAAAAAGATAAAAAGGTAATACATGCTTAGGGAAAATGCAAGTGGTAGTCTTCTGAGGAAAGGAGAAAGGAAACCTTCTATCTGTTTGATTTTAGGCCGTAGGCCACCTCTAGCCTGGACTAATTAGTTTTCCAGGTCATTCTGCTGCACTTATGGTCAACGCCTCATGATTTTCCAGAAAGAATTTGCTTTCCTTTGTTCTATGTCATGTGTTTCTTTTTCTCACAGAAAGCTAGTGTCCAAAGAGAATAGAATCTGAGGCTTCTTGATTCTCTGTGGGATGCTGTGCCTTCGGCCATCATCCCTCAGTCACTTCCCATTCATCCCACCCTTTCTCCACGAACTCCCTGGTGGATGCGCCCTTGCATACTCTCAGCATGGAGCTGGGATGGTCTCAGAGTTGGGCTGAAGGATGACAATAGCCCACTGAAAATAAGAAAATGGAAACCAACTTGGAAATATTTTCATAGTGGCAACTACTTTGCCTGACAGTATAAAAATAATGAAGAATCTAATCAATCAATTGGAATTGAACATTTTCTAATAGATTTGCCTATTCTACTCTTGAATTTCATGAAGTAGCAAGAGATAAGACTTTACCGTGACAGTCTATGTTTCAGATAGATGAATTCAGACATGAGATTACTGTCACGTCAACCCAATGACTTGTGTCAGCTTTGCCATGGCACCTCTCTCCTGTTTACTTTCTCTGGCTATGGTTTGGTTAGTTTTTGCTTTATTTTAGAGGAATGGTTTATCACTTAAATGGCTATCTTCCTAGCCAAATAATAGTTATTTTTTTAACTATTTATTCATTTGAATGCATTAAAATATCTGAAGTTCATCAATGTTGGGTTATAGCACCTTGACGGTACTAATTTAAATTTTCTTTCTAATTTTGAACTCTCAGGTCACCATCTTCTTTTATTGTTCAAGAGAGGAGAGTCCCTATCATATACAGGGGGGAAAAATGTTCTTTTGGGTGTTAGCCCTCCTAATCCTTTGTGGTTTTCTATGGAATTATAAAAGACAACTAAAGATTGCAGACATCACTGATAAATACATTTTCATAACTGGGTGTGACACGGGCTTTGGAAATTTGGCAGCCAGAACTTTTGATAAAAAAGGATTTCATGTAATTGCTGCCTGTCTGACTGAATCAGAATCAATAGCTTTAAAAGCAGAAACCTCAGAAAGACTTCACACCGTGCTTCTGGATGTAACTGACCCAGAGAATGTCAAGAGGACGGCCCAGTGGGTGAAAAATCAAGTTGGGGAAAAAGGTGAGTGATGTGGGGGTGGGAAGAATGGAGGGGGTGTTGTGAAGTAGCTACAGCTGAATAAAATGTGTTTGGATCTTAAATGGCCTTTCAAGAAAATGTCTCCTAAATACCAGCTATGGTACTGGAGAATATTGGAAAAATCTTAGTTAGGATAGAGCCCTCAGTAGTTTCAAGTTGCAAGCTCGCTGTTTGCCTGAGAGACACTGCCCACATTATCCTCAGTCATAAGTCCCAGTGAGTGAATTTAGAACTGAGTTGGAGGTATTGACTTTTCCTGCCCTTCTCTCATGAAATTCTACTTTAGCCACCTTCACAGCAAAGGAACTTAGGGATAAAAGCTACAGGAAATCATGCAAGCAATCCCCAAATTGCCATGTGGATACCTGGGACCCACTTCTCAATACAAAATCATTCCAGAACTCACATATTTTCTATGGAAAAGGTAGAAAATAGCCTGAGAATCTGAGTAAAGTTATCTTGGATCATCGTGGTAGAGTAGTAAGCCATTGGACCT
The DNA here is from genome assembly GCF_037043125.1 of Eumetopias jubatus. Lineage (NCBI taxonomy): Eukaryota > Metazoa > Chordata > Mammalia > Carnivora > Otariidae > Eumetopias > Eumetopias jubatus. Next base: position 62,940,174 of record NW_028274809.1, on the reverse strand, counting down.
CATTCTTCCTCCAGCTTCTGCTAAGATGACAGCATTCCAAACTAGAGGATTTTTATTGGTTTGAATGAAGTTTGAAATATTATCACTAAAGAAGACATTAGAGTCCAAAAAAGAAAAAAACAAATGTATGTAATTTTTCTCTAGCACATCTTCATCATATAGTTGAGACTCCGAACCTCAAAAGCAATGGTTTAATAATGCTCCAGACAATTTTTAATGCTTGAATTCCAAACAATTTTAACAATATTAAATGTTTTCCATCATAAAATAAAACAATTGATGACTACCAAAAATAGATGTGAAGTAGATTGATATTGCTTTTTGTAAAAAGCAGTTTATAAATAAATAATCTCTGGCTTTGCGATCTAGCTAGTGGGAAAAATAGAGCAATTTACTCTGCATCTGAGATGAAAAAGCAAAAGGCTCATTCAGACAATGTCAGTATTTTACATTCAGAACCAGAAATAGAGTTACTATGAGATTGGCTTCCAGTAACAGAGCTTCAACTATTTCAATTTAGCCTCCTACCCTCTCGGGGAGTAGTTACTTCCCAAAACTGTAAAGCATTTCAAAGCAGGAATGTGGTTAGAAGGAGGAAAGTGCAGTTGTGTAAAGCAGGGGCTGTATTTCCATCGAGGATGCCCATATAAGTGCCATCTTCTATCACACCTCCTTTCTTTCTGCTCTGTTCTAGGTCTCTGGGGTCTGATCAACAATGCCGGCATTCTCGGCGTGTTGGCTCCCACCGACTGGCTGACAGTGGAGGACTACAGAGAACCTATTGAAGTGAACTTGTTTGGACTCATCAGTGTGACTCTAAATTTGCTTCCCTTGGTTAAAAAAGCTCGAGGAAGGATTATCAATGTCTCCAGCATTGGAGGTCGCCTTGCATTTAGTGGAGGGGGCTATACTCCATCCAAATATGCAGTAGAAGGCTTCAATGACAGCTTAAGGTAAAGCAAATATTGACATATTAGGAAATAATAGCTGCTAAAATTTACTGAATGTTCATTATGTATTAGACACTCTATTTAGTGCTTTAAATTATTCCCAATTTGTAGGCAATACCACTGAAACAAAGAGATTAAGTAACGCGCCCAAGGTCACCCAGCTGGTAAGTGGTAGAAGTGAGATTTGAACCTAAGTCTATCCAAGTCTTTTTTTTACTTTTTGCATTAATGCACAATGCTGACAGTGATGGTGAATTTATATTCAACAGGTCAGTTTGTTAAATAGTTAGGGACTCATAGAGAAAGCCTAAATCAGGGTAGATCTCTCCATTGGTGTAACGGTCAACCGTCAGTAGAAAATTATCTGGTAAAGCAAATGTAATTATCACAAAATAATGACTCAGCTACACAGCTCTTTTTCCCCTTTTGCTGCAAGTTCTGGACCCAAATTTCCATACATTTCAGACACTACAGCTAAATGGATGATAACCTTCCCATTCCCACCCCCGCACCAAGGACAAGGAAGACAGTTTTCCTCTGATGCTTCCACTTCCAAAAAAACTTAGAGCAGGAATTTACTAATCAGAGGTGAAGATTTTGCTCCCACAAGAAAGCACTGACCACAACTTTTTGCTGTGTTATCAGAGAACCACAGAGCCCAAAAACAAAGGACATATTTAGTAAACAAAGGCCCCAACTCAGTGCCCCCAGGCATGGATTTCTCTGGATGTATACCATTTGAGATTCACTGGCCTTCCTGAATCTGTAGGTTTATGTCTTTTGCCAAATTAGATGAGTTTTCAGCTATTGTTTCTTCAAACATTTTTTCTGCAATCCATTCTTTCTCTTCTCTTTCTGAGACTCTATAACACAAGTGTTAGGCCTTTGGTTTTGTCCCACAGATCCCTAAGGTTCTGTTCACTTTCTCATTTTTCTCTCTGCTATACAGATTGGATAATTTCTAATGATCTACCTTCAAATTCACTAACTTTCCTCCATCACTGTGCTATTGAGTCCAACCAATAAATATTTTATTTTGGTTATTGTATTTTTCAAGTGTAAAATTCTCATTTGGTTCTTTGTCTTTTCTTTTTTCTGGGAAGCATTCTAACTTTCCATTCACTTCAAGAGTATTTTCCTTTGTATTTGGAGCATTTTTACAATAGCTGCATTAAAGCCTTTGATAATTGCAACATCTGTGCCCCTTTGGCATTAGCATTTGCCATTGTCTTTCCCTATGTGAGTTGAGATTTTCCAGTTCTTTTTATGCTGAACATTTGGAATGTGCCAGTTCTTTTTATGCTAAAGATTTGGAATGACTTGAGACTATGGATCTTATTTAAGTCCTATGGAAAAGGTTGATATTTTTGTTTTATTTTATTTTTTAAAAAGATGTTATTTATTTATCTGAGAGAGAGAAAGAGCAATGGGATGGGAGGGAGGGGCACAGGGAAGGGCTTAGCAGGGAGCCCAATATGGGGCTCGATCCCAGGACCCTGAGATCATGGCCTGAGCTGAAGGCAGATGCTTAACTGACTGAGCCCCATATTTTTTTGTTTTAGCAGACAATGGATGAGGTTGTGTTCAGGTCACAGCTGCTAAACCATCATTTTGTACTTCAAGATTTCAGTGTTTGTTTGATTTTTAAAGACTTTGCTGTGCTATTCAGATCTGTTCTGCAGATGTACTACACAGTAGCCAGTCTGGGATATGGATGATGGTTGTCCCAGAGTTTGCTTCTCTAAGTCAGATCCACACATGCACATGTGCAGTGCATAAACAATGTTATGGGGTCACTTTCCTGAGCTCCCCTCTCTGTGATCTTTCCAGTTCTCTCTTGTTTCCTGAGACTGCCATCCAGCCGGAAGTTACCCCATTCTGCCAACTACTTCCCACATGTGTGCTGGATATGGAGCCACATGATGGGAGGAAAGAGAGAGACAGGGTTTCTTCCCACTCTCTTGGAGACTAATAATAACCACTTTTAAAAAGGGATTCCAGGGTGCCTGGGTGGCTCAGTTGGTTAAGCGACTGCCTTCAGCTCAGGTCATGATCCTGGGGTCCCGGAATCAAGTCCTACATCGGGCTCCCTGCTCAGCAGGGAGTCTGCTTCTCCCTCTGACCTTCCTCCATCTCATGCTCTCTCTCTACCATTCTCTCTCTCAATAAATAAATAAAAATCTTTAAAAAAAAAAAGGGATTCCAACTGAAGGGCTTGTATATTTGCAATGCAGCTATACCATGCCTGAAATTACCCAATAAAGAATGGTTTGGTTTGGTTTGGTTTTTCTCTAAGTCATGGAAGTGGTATTAGAAATGGTACTCTGCATGCAGGCCACATTCTAGTGGTGGCTCCAGAATTTCTATATATAGGAGGGTTTAGGGACAATGGTTGAACTGGGAGAAGGCTGGGGCTCTTTAAAGCTGTATTTGCCCAGCATGCATACTGGTTTCATACTGGTTTGACTTACCTGGTAAACTTAGTTGGGTGACTTAAAGCCATTTGTCCCTAGATTATATGTTATTTCATTAGTAGGTGTGGAGACAAATCTTCCCAATTACTTTCTAAAACCCAAAGGAGCTCAGAAGATAGGTGAGTAAAGTAAATTAAGTTAGAAAATAACTTTTTAATAATCTTAATGCAAGCAACATACTTTTCAAAATCTTCCAAGATCAAGCTAATTTGCATTTTTAGTAAAGTACACTGCAAACTAAACACTAGGCATGTTGCTAGAAAGCAGAACCTAAGATAAATTACATTTTAAGTTCATTGGTAGAGTTCTTTAAAAGTCATATGGTAAAGGCTTGTATAAAATGAGTAATTACTTCCTTATAGATCCTTGGTGGAAATATACATTAAATTTTGGAAATAATTATTCATATAATGGTTTGCAATTCTTTGTTTTGCTTTTAAGGGGGGGGGGCGCGGAATCATGATTCCCCTAAAACCTTGTTGCCCGGTAAATCAGTAGACCTCTGGTTTTCTGAGGCCACATAATGAAAGAGCTCACTGAGCAGCATAGGGAGCAGGTGAGCCACATCAGAGATTGTCACACTGTGTCCCTCAGCCTGTCCTTACTTGTGCCCCAATGTCCTCACATTCCTAAAATGGAGGTAAACTTGTCCATCCAGGCCAATCACTACTCCATCTCCCCATAAGGTATTTTGCATACTGAGAAGAAACCTGTACTTAACCTGATTGTCTGTTAATTTAATGAGAGAGTATATGGCTTAGTGGGGAGCACTAGACTAGGAGTGGGTCTACCCAGATCCCTTTCCCATTCTGCCACTAAACCAGCCTTCACCACCCTGAACTTTCCTCACTGCAAACTCAGAGTGTAGAACAAGATACTGCTTCCCAACCCACCCGATTCTGTGATCCCATGAAAAAATTCATTAGAAAATAATCACCCAAATAGCAAACATTCTCCAAACAAACCTGGATTAAACATCATCAATGTGTTCTTTTCACAGACGGGACATGAAAGCTTTTGGTGTGCATGTTTCATGTATTGAACCAGGATTATTCAAAACAGGATTATCAGATCCAATAAAAGCCACTGAAAAAAAACTCGCCATTTGGAAGCATCTATCTCCAGATATCAAACAACAGTATGGAGAAGGTTACATTGAAAAAAGTAAGTCTCTAGGTGGACCCAGGGTTCCTCTGGGGTTCATTGTCATAGGCAACATGAAGGAGACTCAAATATAAATGAAAAAATAAGGTTTTCATAATAATATACCAATAGGGAGATTAAATATGGATCAGAGATCCCTATTAATTCCAGTGCCATCTCTTGCTTCAAACATTTACTGAGCATTTACCAAGTGCCAAGTTCTATACTAAGCACCTTATGAATTCTTATCATTTACTCCTCAAAAGAACCATTGGGTAGTGAACAGAAGCTTGGAAAGGTGAATGTTCTACCCACAGAGGTACAACTCCTCCTGGTTGTGCCGGGACTGGACCCCAAGTCTTCACCTCTACACAAGCCTCCTCTTTTTGGAATATCAAGACTCAGACTCTGACCCTTAACCAGCTTACAGTCTAGTTGAGGAGAAAAAGTAACCAAGTGAGATTGTAAAACAACGAGATTGTGCAGCATGCAAGAAAATTGATCCTGTACTCCTTAGACAGAACCGAACAGCCCAGAAGGGGTGCTAGACGGTATAGTCTCTAATTGCCCAAGGAATTCAGCACTGGATGAAAGCATTGCTGGTCACGTGGCCTTTATGAGACAGGTCAGGTTTGAGTAAGGCCTAAAGGCCAGGAAGGAATTATTTGGGTGGAAACTTTCCAGAGCAGGAATGCACGGGGGGGCGGAGACAGAAGGCAAAGCCGCGTAAGTCAGATTGAGTCAGGGATGGAGAAATAATAGAGTATGATGACTAACATTTAGTGAACATTTACTATATACTCGTCACCATTCTAAGGGCTTTACGTGGACTGTCTCATTTAAAATGCCCAAATAAACCCTATTGAAGCAGATATTAGCTGGATTATCTAGAAACAGAAGCACAGAGAAGCAACTTGCCCAGTGCCTCACAGTTAGTAAGTGGAAGCGGGGGTTTTGAACCCAGACCACCTGACTTGGCCATCTGTTCTCGGCCCCACGCTCTAAAGGGAAGGAGGCCTGAAGGAGCTGATGGAATTTCCTGTACCAGGCCCCGCCTCCACCTCAAACTTCCTGGTCCTGTTTAAAGCTTCGTCGGGATTCCTCAAACACATACTGAACTCCGGCTTTAAGCCAAACAGGGCCCCACCTAACTTTGTGTCACTGTAACCTTGAAACGCTGATCCTGCCTTTTCATCGGTGGGTTTGGTGAGAGAGCCAACTGTGGCAAGGTTCAAGGCTGGGAGTTTTCGAGCTGGAGCCAAGAGCCAAGTCAGGTCCACCTGGGGAGGTTTTTAGGATGACGGAAGCCCCCAGCCACCCCACCCCACTGCACATGCGCACCTGCGTGCACGTATCAACGAGAACGTCTGGTTTCACAAACCTCCCAGTGCTATCATGTCACTATATGCTGAGAACTACTGCTGTTAAATACACTTGTATCTGAGCACCTGGGAGGCTCAGTCGTTAAGCGTCTGCCTTTGGCTCAGGTCATGGTCCCAGGGTCCGGGGATCGAGCCCCACGTCAGGCTCTCTGCTCAGCGGGAAGCCTGCTTCTCCCTCTCCCACTCCCCCTGCTTGTGTTCCCTCTCTTGCTGTCTCTCTCTGTGTCAAATAAATAAATAAGATCTTTTATAAATAAATAAACGCTCTGGTTTCTCACTCATTACCAACTGAAGATTTTTTTTTAACTTTTTTAAAAGATTTATTTATTTGAGACAGCGAGAATGAGAGAGAGTACATGAGGGGGGAGAGGGTCAGAGGGAGAGGCAGGCTCCTCACTGAGCAGGGAGCCCAATGCAAGACTCGATCCTGGGACTCCAGGATCATGACCTGAGCCAAATGCAGTTGCTTAACCAACTGAGCCACCTAGGCGCCCGGCCAATTCTGAAGATTCTAAGTAGGTTCAGAAATAGGGGCGCCTAGGAGGCTCAGTCGGCTAAGCCTCTGCCTTTGACTCAAGCCATGATCCCAGAGTCCTGAGATCGAGCCCCACACTGGGCTCCGCGCTTAGCGGGGAGCCTGCTTCTCCCTCTCTTCCCTGCTTGTGCTCTCTCTCTATCTCGCAAATAAACGCAACCTTTTTAAAAAAAAATCCCTCATTTAAAAGAGCTTTCTCTGTTTGATATTGACATTGATACTTTCTAAATGCCTATGAATAGGTCATCAATTTCCACCTCAAAATTATTTTTGACTTGGCCCCTGGCTCAGGTGTCCCCTCTAAGAGGTACCAAAAGTCTTTAAGCCCAATTTTGCACTGTTTTTTTTTATTAGTTTTCTAAACAAGGACTTGAACATCAGCCAGACTCATAGTTCCAAAGAAGACCATGAATTTAAGCTCACCTTTCTTCATTTCCCAGGCTATAGTTATAAAAATTTAAAATAGCCACTAAGACTTGTTAGGTAATCTCAGTAAAGTTCTTTGAACAACTTGTGGCTATTGGGGCCTGAAGTTGAAAAGGAGATTTTAAATCATAGATTTTCTCTTGAGAAGACACAACTCAGGTATGTTTTAAGAGCACTGTAGGAATGCTCCGAGCCATTACCAATCTTCTGATAAAATACCTGCCTCTTTAAAACTATCCTAGCTCATTACTCAAGCATTTCATCTGCCTGATCACCAGGATATGTTTAGCTTTCTGAGTCAAGACTTTTGGGGATGATTCCCTCTTTATTCACCGAATTATAGAGGCACATGGTATGTAGGTGCACATGCACACACATGCACATGCATACAACACATCCATGTTTCCTATACATATAGTATTCCCTCAAAACAAATTTGGAATCAAACCCGTAACTTCTTGGGTTGGGGGGGGGCTCATATACTTTATAAAATATCTTTCCCTCATTGTTTTAAAGTAGTGCTTCTCAAAGTCTGGTCCCTGGACCAGCACCATCAGCATCACCTGGAGACTTGATAGAAATGCAAATTATTCAGTCCCACTTCACACCCACTGAGTCAGAAGCTGGTGGTGGAACCCAGCAATTGGATTTTAACAAGCCCTCTAGGAGATTCTGCTGTCCACTCAACTTTGAGAGCCAGTGGTCTAACGAAAGCACTGCTGCATCCTTTTCTGAGGAATAGATAGAAACCCACCACAAGGGGCCTCAATTTATAACAGTGAATTCAAAATAAATTTTCACACACACATCCTCCCCTTTACACCCTGCCCTCACACACTCCTTTTCTCCTTCTTCCAAAGAGTTAAGTGTACTTTTTTCTCTTTCTACAGGTCTAGACAAGCTGAAAGGCACGAATTCCTTTGTGAACGTGGACCTCTCCCTGGTGGTAGAGTGCATGGACCACGCGCTCACAAGTCTCTTCCCTAAGACCCATTATGCTGCTGGAAGGGATGCCAAGACCTTCTGGATACCTCTGTCTCACATGCCAGCAGTTTTGCAAGACTTTTTATTGTTGAAACAGAAAATAGAGCTGGCTAATCCCAAGGCAGTGTGACTCAGCTGACAAGAAATGCCTGCCCCTAGGCTACGAGATTGGCTGCTTTCAAGGACACATCTCCTTGGTCTCATTCCTCACCTAATCCAAACTGGCCTCATTTAGACCGTGCTTCTTTTGATAAATGAGGGGGTCCCACCCACACTGGGAATGTCCCAGGGTCCCTTTTTAGGACTTCTTTGAAAAGAAGGGCAGCGATGACCTATCCCATAGAAGGGCTCAAAATTTAGGTTTTGCGGGGCACGTGGGTGGCTCAGATGGTTGAGCGTCTGCCTTCGGCTCAGGTCATGATCCCAGGGTCCTGAGATGGAGTCCCGCATCGGGTGCCCTGCTGGGCGGGGAGCCTGCTTCTCCCTCTGCCTCTGCCTCTCTCTCTCTCTCTCTCTGACTCTCATGAATAAATAAATAAAACATTTTTCAAAAAATTAGGTTTTGCCTACTTAATTGATGTAAGGGAAATTGAAAGCCTTTCCCATCCAAAACGCTCTCTACCACCACCAGCCCCATGCTTCTAGCCCCCGCCCCTTGAACTCCAGAATGTTAATTATGTGTCCCTTATCACAATGTTCCGAGATAAGTAGAATACTTTCATGAGTGGATTGGACGTGGTTATTTTGCTGAGAAGAAGACTCTGAAGGACTGGAACTCCGTTTTGTAAGCCGTGGTGGGTGGCCCGGAGAAGGAAGGGTGAGGAAGCATCGTGTGACTGGTATAAACTAAGGGGAGCAGAGAAACACTAGGTAAGATTGCAAGCGGGAGGGGAGGGAAAGAGCAGAAGAGCAAGAAGACCGAGAAGAAGAAACAAGATGCAAGTGGAGGGAGGGAGAGTCCAAGACAAGCCTGCTTGGTCTCGAGGGAGGCAAGGAGGGTGCACAGCCCATTCAAGGCCACAGTGAGCACAGATGCGTACACAGCTATCTGTGGAAAGCTGGTAACAACAGCATAACCAGTCGTTCCGAAGAAGAAAAACGTAGGGCATGTATGTTTATTATGGTGATTGTAAATACAACAAGACCCAGAATTTCTGAAACAACTTACAACCCAAGATGGTTGGAAAGCCTGTACTTGAGGTGTCTCTGAAGCCCCATGCAGATACAGAGCTAAATTAGTACTCTTTGGCCTACAGTTACAGTGACAGCAGGCCTGCTCCTTGCTCATATTTGTGGTCCTAAACTGGATTGAGCTTGGCCCCACACCTCCTCCAAAAGCAAGTTCTCTACACGGATGCTTCCCCAGATACCAACACCCGGTATCACTCACGTAGGTTGGTTGAAGATTCACACGAAAAACCTGAAGTGTCAAAATTCACTATTTGTTGCTAAATAATATAGGGTGAAAGAGCCAGGAAAATTACATCGTGTACACACACACACACACACACACACACACACACACATACAAACACACACACACACACACACACACTTATTGTGAAGAAAATAGTTAATATCTGCTGCATGAAACCATACCCATTTGAAGAGATCAGTAATTCTATTCATTTTCCTTCACCTTTCTGGAAACATCTGTTTATGAGGTAATCTCCTCCTTTCACATTTACAACATATTAATGACTTTGAAAAATCGAATTTCCGATGGTGTCAGTCCACCTGCATATATATGTCATTATTTTAAGGGGAAAAGACACTCATCCTTTTTGCATGAAACTGAAGAAAATCACAGCAAGAATCAGAAGAATTCTCAGGCAAATTTATCTAAACTATTGTCACTACTTCCCCGTGAAGTCATCTCCATCTTGGTCCTAGCCCCAGTGACAGTTCACCTTAGATCTCTAATTTCTTCTTGTTGCATTAACCACCTGCGGGTTAGGTAACCCTTGCACAGCTTGTCCTTGGAGTTGAAGTTCATCAACGTTGTTTGCTGGGGCTCTTCCATCTCACCTTGAATTCCCAGATCCTGGCTTTGTTTCACTATTCTAAAAATGTCTGGCCTGCTTCTCCCCGATCTTCCTGGACTCCATGGCTGCAAATGTCTTTAAAATCTGCAGGAACCTGCTTTGCTGAACTTCCAACCATTCCAGTTGTGTTGTTGGGTCTACCTAATGGTATTATTTCCTTTGTTTTACCTAGGCCTGAGTTCTTGGCTCATTTCTCCAAGTTACTACCACTGGCAAATCCCTGCTTCATTCAATCCAAAAGAGTTCTACTAAAATGAATGCTCCCAAATATGGTGTCATCTCAAAATAAAACCAAATATATCACCCAAGCAACCTTTAAAGTTTTTCAAACTAAAGGAGAAGGTGGCAGTATTTGGAATATAAAGATACAGTCTCAACAAAAGCACCAGACCTGGAAGAAAGGTGGGGAGAGAGGAAGGGAGGGACCCGGGAAGGCCACCGCACCAGGAGTCTGAGGTATGACCGCCCAGACTTCTCTCCATCTCACCATCACTTCTAATATTCTCTGTGCTTTTGGGAAAATACCATATTTTTATCTATAGTATTTGGGAGGACATATACTGGGCATTCTGCTAAGTCCTGGCCAGTAAGGAACGACACGGTCCCTTCCTTCATAGAGCTTAATCTAATCCAAAAGCTGAGGCTACTACTCAGGATGCCTTAGAGGAGCTTCTCCAGGAATCTATGGTCCAGATAAATTGAGATGTTGTCTTTCTACCACCTCTCACTTATGGGGATCTTTCCTCACTTAGTTTGGAGGCACCAGGAGAACCTCCCAGACTTTTCCTCTGATCTGATCTAAAAAATCCCACTATGTCCTCTCTGGCTCTATCTGGGTATCCACAAGGTATTCAAACCTGGAGTGTCTATCTCTCTCACCCCACCTACCCTTTCCCTGGCAAGCACCAACTATTTTGATCTCCTAAGGAGGTATCTCAAGTCTACTACTCATCTCCAGGGCAACCATCTGTTCAAGCTTTCATCATCTCTTATCTCAACGATAGCATATCTACCCTTGTATACCTCCAATGACTCCTCCTCACTGCAGTCAGAATTGTTCAAAATTCAAATCTGATTATTCTACTCTTCTCCCCACCACCATTTTCTTTAACCCTCCAATGTGTTCCCATTGCATTTTGGCTAAGAACTAAAATGCATTACATAAATGACATGGCCCCTCCTCATTAGCCTCATTTTAGGCTATTCTCTTCCTCAGCCACCCCCCTCAGAGCCTTTGCCCATGTTCTTGCCTAGAAAGTTTCCGTTTTACCTGCTTATCTAGTTTCTTCATCCTGGAGATCTCAGCCCCTTCCTCAGGGAAGCCTATACAGTTCCAAATTCTGACCACAGTCTTTGTACCCCAACTAGGTTTCTGTCTTGCACAGGGCACTTATCACAGTCTGTCATTACATATTTGTGTGGTTAGTTAGTTAATATGGGTCTCTCCAACCAGACTTTAAGGTTCATGAAATCAGGAGCCATGATGCTTTGTTTATCTTTATATTCCCTTGCCTAGCACAGTGCAGGCACACAGACCACTATTCAAAAATACTTATTGAATGAATTTAGAAATCAGCCTATATGAGCCTTTCTGACTAGGGGGCAATCTATCACTTAATATAGGGCTTGCCAATGTCATTGGTTTTGCTTTTAAAGAATCAGTTTGATTAAAATTCTGAAACTTCCTTAAGCCTCTGACTACTTCCACGAGGGCTCCTACCTCTGATTCTTCTGTAAGCTTCCCTTTGGAAACTAGTTGCCATGGTGACTTCTCATCATCTGTTGGTCCCTAGACACTGTGAAGGAACCTCTGTCCATGTTGAGCCTTTCTGGGCTCAGTGGTCACAGTACAGGGAGCATCAGGAATCACTTCATCCACTTCTCTGCCTATGGGATGATATGGCCAAGCCACCCAGGCTAAAGAGAACCACTTCAAGTTAAAATCTCTCCTGGGGTGCTTGGGTGGCTCAACTGGTTAAGTGCCTGACTCTTTATTTCAGCTCAGGTTATCATCTCAGGGTTATGAGGTCGGGCTCTGTGCTGGGCATGGAGCCTGCTTAAGATTCTCTCTCTGCCCCTCCCCTCCTCTAAAAAATAAAATAATAAAATAAAATAAAATAAAATAAAATAAAGGGGCGCCTGTGTGGCTCAGCTGGTTAAGCAACTGCCTTCAGCTCAGGTAATGATCCTGGAGTCCTGGGATCGAGTCCCACATCGGGCTCCCTGCTCAGCGGGGAGCCTGCTTCTCCCTCTCACCCTCCCCCCTCTTGTGCTCTCTGTCTCTCCCTCTCATTCTCTCTCTATCAAATAAATAAAAAATCTTTAAAAATTTTTTAAAAATAATATACTATAATAATATAATATAATATAATATAATATAATATAATATAATATAATATAATATAATATACTTTTCCAGAAACCTATAACTTCCTCGGGCAATCCAGCCAATATCTGATAAAGAAAATAGCCTGGAACTTCTAAGAAAAATGACCAATTTTGGCTTTATTCTCTATTAATCCCAATGATTCTCAGGAATGTGAAAGATCAGAGTTCCATCAGTATGGAGGAAATAGCTAAACAGTCTCAAAATGGAAAACCTTTTATTATATAGAAATTATTTGTAACAATCTAATCTAAGCCACAGTTTATAAGGACAATGCTGGTCACCAGTTTCATGAATTTTTGCCTGTTAAAAACTAAGACAATTCTGTTAATATTCATAATACTGACATTCTTTCTCAACTCTGTGACTCATTTTCAAAAAGAAAATATGAATAATTCCCATCCTACTATATATATGAGGCACTAAAATAGCCAGGGCTCTAGTGCAGATTCTAGTTTAGCTGAATCTCCAAGCTCTTTTTGCACACAGCACCTGCCTGAGAAAGAACCAGATCACAGCTCTTGCCTGATTAGTCCCTAGAAATAAATAGCATTCTGGCCTGAAATAGGTCAGGCAAGGCAACATAGCATTCTGTCACATTCTACAACCAGCACCTGTCCTGAACAGTTCCATTTCAGTCCCTTTTGAGAAACTGGACATGGAAAGGACTCCATTATAGATACATAGCCCAAGCCCTGGTTGAAAACCATTCAGTCCTATGCTGGGGAGGGCGTGGGGGGTGCTAATTACTCTCAGCCATCTGGGTCTGTTTTTTCTCTTAGATATGGCAGCTGGAACTCGAGTATGATGCCACCCAATGAATGGTGGTGTCTGGTTATGGATCAGTAATCCAAGCAATCTAGCCTCCCACAGGTATAATAAAAAAATATTATCAATGGTTATTTAATACTTAGTATGCGTCAGGTTCTTAATGCATTTGGATATCGCACAAATGATTTCATCTAACCCTAACCATATCTCAGGCATGTTTTGTTGCTGTTACTGCTGTTTCATTTATTTGTTTTTAATGTGGTAAGAACACTTAATATGGGATCCACTCTCTTAAATGAAGTGTACAATACAGTATTGCAAAGTGTAGTCACAATGTTGTATAGCAGATCTCTAGAAACTAATCATTTTGCATAAATGAAATTTTATACTGGTTGAACAGCAACTCCCCATTTCCCCTGCCCGCAGTCCCTGGAAACCACCATTCTATTTTCTGCTTCTATGAGTTTGATTATTTTACATACCTCATGTAAGTGGAATCATGCAGTTTTTGTCCTTCTGTGACTGGTTTACTTGACTTAGCATAAGGTGCCCAGCTTCATCCATGTTGTCACATGTGGAAAGATTACCTTCTTTTTAAGGCTAAATCATATTCCACTGTAGGTATATACCACCTTTCCTTTGTTGGTTTGTCTGTTGGTAAACATTTAGATTCCAACAATTCTGGGCTATGGTGAATAGTGCTGCAATGAATATGGGAGTGCAAATACCTCTTTGAGATCCTGATTTTAATTCTCTTAGATAAATATCCAGAAGTGAGATTGTTGGATCATATGATATTTCTTTTTTTAATTTTTTGAGGACCCTCCATGCTGTTTTCCATAGCAGCTGCTCCATTTCATATTCCTAACAGTGCACAAGGGTTTCAATTTCTCCACATCCTCACCAATGCTTACCTTTTGCTTTCTTGATAATCGCCATCCTAACAAGTATAAGTTGATACCTCACTGTAACTTTGATTTGCATTATTTGATCATCAGGGATTAGTGATGTCGCACAGCTTTTCATTTACCTGTTGGCTATTTGGGTATCTTCTTTGAAAAAAATGTCTATTCGAGGCCTTGGCCCACTTTTTAATCAGGTTACTTGTTTTTTGTTATTGAGGTGAAGAAGTTTTTATATATTTTGGATATTAGATATGTTTTCTTAGAGATGGAGAAATAAAGTCACAGGGAAGTGGGCAATTTGCCCAAGCTCATACTTCTGCTAAGTATGGGCCAGGATTCAAACCCAGACTGTCTGACACCAGAGCTCACACTCAGAACCACTGAGCTCCACTATGTAGAAATGGAGTCTTACAGACTACTTTCCCAAACTTCAATACTGACCTGTAAAAAAAACTTTACTAAATTAATCTAACATGAGTCTTGCCTAGGCAATAATATTATGCATAAGAATGATGCCTAATTCTGAGCTTATATAGACTCTTTTTTTTTCCTCTATTCTAAATTAAAATTTTTTCTCACAATAAAATACACCATTTTTCAGGTCCTTGAAGTTTTCTAACTGTCTAGATCTTCTTCCTTTCCTTTTTTTCTTTTCTGTTGTTATTGATTTTATTTATTTATTGTTAATATTATTGTTAGTTGTTTCAAGAATTTATATGTAATCAGCTTTTGCTAATCTCAATAAAGGCGTTAGGTCATCTGTCTTGACCCAAGACCAACTCTTTGAAGCTTTTAGCGTTTAAGATCAGAAAAAGGAGAAAGGACAGATGACCAGGATCCCACAGATACTCTGTTTCCCTATGGCTGTATTTTTGCCAATGCAGAGAAGTGATGCTGGAAGTGCCACTGGGAGGTAATGGGGTGGACTGTCCTAATCACCGTGGCTAGTGCTAGCCCTGGAGATATTAATGAGGGAAAGGAGGGGATCTTAGCTGACTGGGGTCGGGACCCCCTCGTGCGAACACACTGCGATCCAAGATAATACTGTAGGTAGCCAGACATTCTGACTTGGCTGGAAGAGGACATGTAGCCTAGGATGTCTCAAAAGATGTTTCCACTAACAACATTCCCACTACGACAAGTTTCCGCTCCAGTCGCTCTGAAGAATGATAAGGTCACCACCTCCTAGTTACCTTGTTGATTAGCTCTAGTTAATAGAATGTTCTTTATTATTTTTGAGCCAAAATCTGTCAGTGGAGAGAAGAGAGGGGAGAAAGGGCTGCTGGTTCGGCAACCATCATGATAGTAACAGTTCATGTTCACTGAACCTTTAAAATGAGCCAGCATCCACTCAGAGTACTGTCCATGCATTTTCTCATGTAGTCTTTACAACTTTTATACAACACGTACTCTTACTGTCCCGTTTCACAAATGAGGAGCCTAATAGCCAAGATTCACTCAACTCAAATAATCTATGATTCCTAAATTCTCCCTAAGTCCCTAAAATATGAGTTCCCAAGGAAAAAAATGAAGGAAGGAAAGAAAAGTTAGTGGATTTTAAAACTTAAAATGCTTACTTAAAGTTCTTCCTGGAACTCTGCAGCCATCTTAAATGAAAAACTCTAAAACTCTGAGTGCTGAAAGCATAAGACAAACCTCCTGGCCAGTGATCCCTAGGCCCCTTCTCTCTGTTGTTGAAGCCTTGAGAAAAATGACTGGCAAGGGTCTGCAGGCTCTTGTCATTCTTCTACATGCTCTCCACTCCTAGCTGCTAACATCTTTCTAGAAACAGGGCTTTTCTTTAGGAGCAAAAATACAAACAATTATCTCCATACTTTACAAATTCCAGTGCTCATTCTGAAAGAAAAAAACGTAAGTACCTGGTCAGGAAACTCTGCAAGTACTCAAGTCTTGTGTGGGCTCCCTCCCCACACTAGCCACTCTTTCACTTCCAAAGTAGAACTGAATCTGATCTGAGTTCTGTCCCCGAGAGCAGCACTTTTTATCATTGATTTAGATGAAGACACAGAGGCAGGTTTGTTAACCCACCAGGGGAAGACCTAAGAAGGTAGAATCTGGGTTTAAAATCTGAGTTCTAACCATGGGCTAATAAGAGGAAATGATATAGGGAAAGATGCAGGTCTCTGTTGTGGTTCCAAAAAAAAGCAAGCGTGGCATTCAGAGCCATGTTGTGGAAATCCTGAGGAGTTTTATGCAATAGTCAGCTCAAAGCAAGTCAACAGTGTGATGTAATGGTATGATGTAACTGCTCACCCCCACCCACCACTCCCACAGGGAAAAAATAAGTAAATGATGCTTTGATCTTGGTTTAAATTTTAAATTTACAACATACAGAGGAAGGTTGATGATAGCTAGGTATACTCTCAGCTGCTCAGAGCACTGGGAAAATATTGCCTTCACTGTTGGGAACCCCGGTCTTTTATAGTCACAGACATTCCAAAGAGGGTGGCCAGAAGATCAAGGTTATATGAAGATCAGCTTAGAGGAAGGAGAGCTGAAGACTCTGGAGTTACTTGAAAGAAGAAATAGGAGACAGGGCAGCCACTTGAAGGATCCTCCCTGTGAAGCAGAAATTAAACTCATTCTAGGAGGCATAAAAGAGTAGGGCAGGGTCATGGGTGGAAGTTATGTAGCGTTCAAGTCCAACACCATATAAAGGAGGAGTTTTTTGCCAAGGAGAGCTTGATGAAGAGCAAGTATGGCTGGTAGACAATCACAGGAAGGACAGCCGTTGGGATGGAGTTGCTGGAGAAAGGATTCAAGAAGGGCCATGGTGGCTGACTTGCTTGACATTTCAAGACTCTCACACACTTAGGATTCTATGATTGGGGCAATGGGTTTTCCTCAGATGTGACACATACAAGTGCATGGACAGCTAAGAACTTCCAGTCCCTAAAGCCTGAGAGAGCAACAAGCCAAATGCCTCTCACCCCACTTCTCATAAGGTCGGCAACTTCATTTCTTCAAGCCTTGAAGGCTCACCTTAGCCTGACAAGGACAAAGGAGACAGGTGCTCAAAGCCACATTTATAGACTTCCAGATGAACTTAGACTACACTCCAGACGGTGCCTAGAGGCAGCCCCAGGGCCAGCACAGGGAAGGGGAGGCTGGAAGGACCTTGGAACCTGTGTGTCCTTGACTAGTTAAGTTGTGTGTGTGCAGTTATCCGAAATATGGACTTTTAAAAATGGATATGGTTTAAATAAATAAAGCTCTGCAAAGACCATATAGTGAGAACATCATTTTCCTCCCGCTAGACCTCTAGTTCCTAGCTAGGAGCTTCTTGTGTATCTTTCCTGGGACATGTAGATAAGTATTAATACATAGATACCCTCCTTGCACTCATTCTTACACAAATGGTAGCAGTGTTAGACTCGACCGATTTTTTTCTACTTTTCTCAATAATATGCTCAAATTTCAATGAACAAAAAAGTAGCAATATAGAAAACAAATGCTCACGGTTTCCTTTTTAAATCTGGCCCAGCCTGAGGCAATATACAGCTGTGATTCCATCATTTTACTTCTTCAGCCCTTGACTTAACCAGTGTATAAAGTCATTAAATCATGGTGCTGTCGTTCTTTCATTAAATGTATCTTAAAATTTGCATTTCCTACACCCTTGTTTCCTCTCTAATTTAGTGCAGCAATGATCCTTACCCTGGATAAAATAAGAAAGGAGATAATTGCGTTGAGAATAAGCAGTTCTTAAGAGCATAATGCTATTTATCAGCACTAGTGGTTACAAGTGGAATCGCCAATGCATTAATAATGATTCTGAAGGTAAGCAGCTCCTCTATGAGAGGTTAATTAACTCTTATAGGAAACCAATTAGAAAACACTGCATCCTCTTTTGGGGGATATCTGACTCCTGAATGGTGTTTGATTCACTGAGAGTCTGTTAAACATCATCAACAGTCAAGGGCTTCTAAAAGTTAGCCACTGACTGAAAACTTTTCCTTTATTTATTTCTTAAACCTGTCCTTTCTATTTTTGTGGATGAGTACCCAGAGATCTACTTACTTGACTATTGGCTAAAAGTCACAAATGAGGCATTAATGAACTTACCCTGTTTGATTCCAAAAGCTAACCCTCCTGGACAGTTCTCTGTTAAGTAAACCACTTCCCTGCTGTGGGGAAATGGAGTTACAAGGCTGGTCATTACTTTGAAATGACAGAGAGGAGCTGTCATGGATTAAATTTTGTCCCCCCACAAAAAGAGGTATGCTGGAGCCCAAGTACCTCAGAATGTGACTCATCTGGAGATAGGGTCTTTACAGAGGTGATCAAGCTAAAGCGAGGTCATTAAGGTAGGCCTTAATCCAATATGACTGGTGTCCTTATGAAAAGGGAAATTTAGACACAGAGACAAGCACACCTTGAGGGAAGGCAATGTGAAGAGACACGGGAAGAAGACAGCCATCTACAAGCCAAGGAGAGAAGCCCGGACCAGAGCCCTCCCTCACAGCCATCGGGAAGGACCAACCCTGCCAGCATCTTGATTTCCAAATTCTAGCCTCTAGAACTGGGAGACAATAGATTTCTGTTGTTTAAGCCAAAGTTTGTGCTACTTTGTTACAGAACCATATGATGGTATTAACATGGCATTGTTTGGGCAAAACCATGGAGTAAAGCAATCCTAGCGAGCTCATCTAGTCCGCCTTCTTGATTCTAAGCATCTTTCCCAGATGAACACCTTTAAAAAAACTGTGATAAATCTGCCTAGAAGTGCTTCACATGTGGTTAAGAACAAAGACTCTTGGATCAAGCTGCTGGAGTCAAAACCTCACTCTGCCCCTAGCACTGGCTCTCCTGGCTCTAGACCCCAGTTTTCTCACCTGCAGACTGGGGATGACAAGAATACCCACCTCAGAAAGTTACAAGAATTAAAGTAGTGAATGCATGTCAAAGCTCAGCACAGTGCTCCATAAATGTTAGCTGTTGTTACTGTTTATTTTGTTGGCACCTTCTCAAATTAGCTGAGATGCTCATGGCAGAGCTTAGCTATGGGTCAGCCCCATCTTGACCTGTTATTTGAATGGACTGGCCCAAGACAAGGACAAGAGCAATATTCTGAGTTTTGTTCTTCCTCGTTTTATAAGTTAAGTGTGATAAGAAGGGATTGGATTCACAGCAGAGCACTCAGAATGATGAAAGGGAAAAGAACCAAGACCTGTGGGAGAGAAAAACTGTCACACAAAATGTCCTTTGGTCACCATTTTCTCAATACCCACTCTGCCGGCCTGAGGTACTGTGACAAAGATGGAGGACTGGCCTGACAAGGCCGCCAGTTACTTGACATGTGTTAGAATGGGAGTAGCAGAGTTGCAAGACCCTTCAGATCTCTGACTCATCTTCTAATTTAAAAAAAAGGAACAGAAGCCCTGAAAGATAGGGAGACTGCAACAACATTATCTGTCATTTTCCCAATAGAGCAAGGCTCAGATAAGACATGGGTTCCTTCTTTTGTGAGAAAGATAAGAGAAGGAAGACTGATCCCCGAGAGGGACCTATAGAGCTCTAAGAACTCCACCATCATCATCCCTGAAGAGTTGCAGAAATGAGATGATGATAGTGATATTACCAAATATTGAGCAACTACTACATGCATGGCACGGCGTTGATTATTTTGCATGCATGAGTACCTCGTTTACTCCTCACACGACGACCTTGCAGGGTGGCTGCAAAAGAAAGTAGAGCTCAAGTAGGATACTAGGACCGTAGTAGCTCAGGCAGCATCTAGAGCTGGGGGGCAGCAGTCCGGGCAACCTGCTCCCGCTCTGGACAGCCTCTCCCAGAGGCAGCCACCAGCAACAGACGCTGCTAAGGGTCTGTCTTGCTCTCTGCATATACATTTTTAGAACATCTAAGCCACAGCAATGAGAAGTCTTACCTTTTATGAATGACATAGATTCACTTGGTCTTCCATATGGAGTTTTGAACTATGAAAACTACCATCAAAAATAACCATCACAATCATCTTGATGTGAGAACAGGTTCTTATACAAAATCTTTGGTGAATTTAGGTCTGATATTCTTTGTGCCACCATAAATTAGCTGAAACCATTGCTCTTCTCCTAGATAATGACACAGCATCTCCCCCTTGAACTTGTTTAGCACTGTGTAATGAAATGCAGTGGAAATCGCAGGAAATATTGTGGTTGGGTTTTGAACTTGACACTCAACCCGAACACTGTGACAAGGGTACTGTGGGATAAAAAAAAAGAAATGGGTGTGACATAATTGGGAGGTCCAGGTCCTTCTTTAGGTGACACAGAAGCCTGGGGATGACAACAGAAACACCATTTGGGGGACCTGTCTTACGGCTCTTTGGTACAAGTGTCTCCATTTAAACCCAAAACTAAGAACAAACCAGGGAGGAAGGCTCCACTTGGGATGGCCCCTCAGCTCCCAGAAGCAGTGTGCTGATAAGAGGCTACGTCTGAGGATGCCTGCATGTGTAAGTACCAGCCTATTTCCTAGTGGTTAGCATTGTATTTGGCTCTAAGTGAGGTGACAAGCATCTCCTGAGTGTCTTCTGTTTTCGGAGCCAAGTCGAGGGCTGGCAAAATGTCCTATTGCAGGATTGCATAAGATCTCCCTCTACATTTCATCCCTAGATGGTTAAAGTGGCAACTGCTCTTCCATTTCAGCAGGAAGTGAAGTAAGACCACCTGTTCCTTCTGTAAGTTGCCAAGGAAGCTTGCAAAAGGTACATTATGAACCCAAAACAAGTTAGTGCAGAAAGGAAGTGAATGAGTAATCATAGAAAGTCATACCATGTATTGAACATTTTTATGTGATGTGTGCTACAATGCATTATGTGATATAATCTTCTCAACAACCTTATAGCAGGTGCTATTATGATGAATCATTTTACAGATGAGAAAACCAAAGATTTGAGTGTCATGCCCAAGGACACACACACACACACACACACACACACACACACACACACTTTCCCCCCCTGAACTGACTGACGTGGAACCCAATCCTGGTTCACTTATGGATGACTTATGGATGTCTCCATTCCTCCTGCCCCTTCCCTCCCACACAAGGCAAGTTTTCAGAATGACATTCATGTGTTCTAATTTATTCTCCTTTCCTCTAGGGGAGTAGGACTTAAGTCTACGGTAAGAGAAGTTAGCCTGTAAAATATTTTCACATTTTCCAGTGCTACCTAGGCTAGGATAGGTAGCCTAGGTACCCTTCTTTTCTTCCTCCATACTAAAAATGGAAAGCAGGAGAGTGTTTTCTAATTGATCCAAACTCCTCTGTGATTCAAAAAAAAAAAAAAAAAACTCCCCCAAGCAAAGATAAAAGAAAATAGAAGCTAAGAAGATTCAAGATTTGTTAGGAAAATATTTTGATATTACACTGGAGTGGATCGCTAGGAAAATGTATTTACGACTTTTAATGAAGCCAGAAGCTCTCTATCAGGAGGAGGAGAACTCTCACTGTGGGGAGGTCCCCTGCCAGCGACTGCCTGGCCGCCCAATAGTGGATCACCTCATTTGGCCAGCAGGTGGCGCAAGCTTGAACGCTCAGTGGTATTAAAGAGGGCACGCAACCAACGAATCATGGAACACTACATCGAAAACTAATGATGTAATGTATGGTGATTAACATAACCTAATAAAATAAAATTTAAAAAAAATAATTGCCAGAGAGCAAATGGCTACATCTCACCAGGAAATGGTTGCTTGAGCTCTTTTAAGGCCAAGTTTAAGGAAGATTTACTTTTCAAAATCAATTAAAACAAAAAACAAAAAAAAACAAAACCCACAAGCCCTTATAGTATTTTTATAGATAGAAATAGTATATTAATGAAGCCAGCCTATCTACCTGTGTGTCAAGTGAATTGGATCTGGAAAGCTGTTTCAAACTGGGGAGGAGGGCCAGGCAAGACACAAAGGGGGTCAGGGTTTCCTGAGAGGCAGCACGTACCTCTCATACTTGTCTCATTCTCCTCCTAACCCTGAAATACACTTAATCCTGCCACCACATAGAAGGTATCACCATCAAAAAGATTAAGCACTTAGTCCAAGGTCACACTGTTGGTTAGTGGCTAAATTAGGAGTTGAGCTCTAGTGTCTTTAATTCCCAAATCCAGCCTCTTTTCACTGCATAGACCTGTTCTTCTCTTGGTCATCCTGGGTAAGGAAGCCCTAGACGAGGTCAGCCCTTTCTCCGAATGGTTTGGGGACAAGACACAGCTGCTTCCCGAAGCTGGTCTCCTCCCTTCCCCTATTCCTTCCCTGCAACACCCCAGGCCCCAGGGAACAAATGGAAAAGGAGTGAGATTCCCCCGCCTCACTCTCTCTCACCTGTGCTCCGTTTTTGTCAAGATTAAAGCATGCAAACCCAGTGGTGCCATTTGGACGCTAGGGGGCACCCGATGCTCATAAAACCCCTGGGATTCCACGCAGAGTCCTGCCGTTCCAGTTTGCTCTGACTGGGAAGGACCACAGTCTGTTCCTCTGCCCCTAAGAAGTTATCCCATCTAATGGATCAAAACCTCCCATGCTTCGAAACAAACTCGTTTCTTTGTTTAATAGCTTTTTCTTACTCTAGAATTCTTCCTTTCAGACCATCTCAATCTGGCATTGCTCTAGTTTACTGCTATGAGAACACAAAGAGCAGGTCTCCTGGGTCTGATGGCAAACCATCGTGCTCCCTGCTATCGCTAGCCCCTAGCATAACCCAGAATAACACTGAACACAATCAATCAATGGATAAATGTAGTTTTTAAAAGAACAAGCAGGTGATTAAAAACACAGGCATAAGAGAAAAATCACCCCCATCTCCAAAGTCTTGTGCCCACAGCTCATCGTGCTTAAATGCCTTCATGGAGAAAGGAGCATGGATGGGTGAAGTCAGCCACTTGGAGAAGCTGCCATTCATTCCACTGGGGGAAGCCCAGAGCACAGCGGAAAGAAGGGGAGCGGTGGGGTGTTCTCATTTTGAGAATAGGTGCCCCCCTACATGCAGAGGCCCTTCAAAGCTGGGCCCTTGGCAACAGCCTTTGAAATAACTGAGCGCTGGCAACACAGGTTTGACATGAATATGCAAATTAGAATACTCAAGTTGCCCACTTCATGCTTTGGGACCTTTTTAAAAATTCAGCCACTAACCATGACGAACAAAAAATAAAGGAGAAAGAAAAAGGTTGACCTTCACTTGGTTTCTCCCACTGACCTCCCTGTGCCAGAGCCAAAGCACTTTTCAGATGAGAGAGAAAGATGGCGGGGGTGTCCACGAGGAGCAGAGACCACGGAGCGCTAAAGACATTTTCACCTCCCCTCTCTAACAAAAGCTCGGGGATGGATAAATAGGCTCTACTCAGTTCCGTCAATCAACTGCACTTGCTCTATTTCCATTGCCACTAAAATGTATAAAAAGCTACCATTTGCTACAAAGCCCCCACCAGGGCATTCAGGCAGCTCATGGGGGAGCTTACTGAGTAACGTCTGTAAACTTGCCAGGCCACTAATTGTGCGTATCATTTCCTTACAGTCTCTCCATCCTGTCACTCCGGCCCCAATAATCACTTTGGCTTCCATACTTCTTTCTTTGTTTGCCCTGCTCCCTGGAGGTGGACCTGGAGGGAGGCACCTCCGAGGCAGGCATGTCTTTATAACTAGATGTGACAACGGGTTTGGGGAATTCGCTGGCTACACATAATTATGAAGAAGAATTCTGCATCATTATCCATTCCTTTTCTGAGACAGGAACGTGAGTGGTAAGGCTCTCTGGTCCCAGGTGTTGACTGACTGACTGACCCACCCTGCCTGGAGGGGGAGGGGGTGGGACAAATTTCAATAAAGCCTGAAACAACGGTCAAACCAAACCTAATACAAAGAGCTGAATGGCAAAGAAACAACAAAACAAAGCAAAAAAACCACTTATTCAGTCTTTGGAAGATGAATTACCCCCGAGTTCCAAATTCCTGGCACCCTTTGAGGCGAATCCGCTTGGGGACATTTCTTTGCCTGGGTAGCATCGTGGAGGGGGGCGGATTTCAGGCTTTGGCCACGGGGCTAGAGTCGCGAGCTGTGGAGGAGGGGACAGGCCGACCAAGTTTTACCTGCCGGTGCTGAAGCAGGACAAGGTGGCCTTTCTGTCTGGCGGAACGTGACTACTACACACCAACAGGGATTTAAAAGAGTCCTCCCTGGCTCCACCCCTGTAGGCCAGGAGAAGATGACCGCCGCCCCCACACCTCCACGGCCAACAACATTCTCCAACTCCCAGCCCCTAATTCCCCTCCCATTTGTGAGGACTGTCCTTGGCCTGTGGCCTGAAACACAAACACTTACGAGCCTGCTCCTTCTGTGGAAATCTGCTCCAAGCCTTCAACACCTTTCCGCGTTTGCTGGATTTTATCTCCTTATGGAGATGGGAACAGGGATTAGGAACCACGTTTTGCAGACGGGGAAAGTGAGGCGCTGGGCCCACAGATACCCTCCCCGGGGCGCAGAGCAGCAGAGCCACGCTGAAGCGTCAAGATCTCTTCCGCCAACCCGGTGCGCCAAGGTTACCTCCGCCTTGAATGGATGTGCCCGTGTGTTTCCCACCCTTGGTCCTTCTCCCGACCCCTGCGGATCCGCTGAGTCGCCTTGGGGCCTGGAAGCTTCCACTAGGGAGTGGAAACTTTGGCTCTTCTCTGGCAAGTCTCCCGGATGGGGTGGGGGCAGGGATGTGGGGGGGGGTGGAAACCACCACCGCTGTGGGGTAGGTTCAGGAATTCCTTTTACGCGGTTTCACCGTCAGCCTTCGCTGCTGAGCGTAACTGGGACAGGCCATCATATTTTATAAGCTGTGAAGGGAACGGCAGTGATCCAGAGAAACACAGCGTCCGGATGGCCCGTGAGAAGCTCTATTGCATTGGACCAACCCCCAAGGTCCTCTTTATTTTTTTCCCCCCAATCCTTTGGTCGCGGTTCCTAGCATCCTTATTGTGGGCAGGGAGAGGGGACAGGGGCAGCGGGAAGCCATCTGGCTGCCCTTTGGGTGAAGCTTTGTCAAATCAGTTTGCTGTAGCTAGTAAGGGGTGGCAGGGAACGAACTGGAAGCACCTTAGGTAACCTGTTTGGTCCATTAACATTTGCACCCATCTGGCCAGCTCCTTATATTCCTCCTTTCACTTTCCCATTAGAGGGAAGATGGGAGGAGACCCCAAGCTGAAATCCATTGGTTGAATCCCCTAATTTCAAATCTTGTGTATTCCAGAAGTCTCTATAAATGTAACTCTGGTTCCGATAGTAGCCAAGAAGGTTACATTCAGGCGGGGCAGGGCCCGGGGCGCTTGTGGCAGCCAGGAGGCGGTGGGTACCAACAGTCCTGCCAGCTACCCATGGGCTTCTTTCCCGACAGCCCGCATCCCTTTGGGTTAGTCCTCGGCTGCCAAAGAGTGATCTGGTCATCTTCCCCCTCCCCAACCCCGACGCAGCCCCAGTCACGGCTCTCTCGCCAGCATGATAAATCTTTGATGAGGTACCTCCAGAAGGACTCCCCTCTCTGTGTTTCCATCACACTCCTAGTGGTGCACCTCCTTCCATGGCCTTCTCTGCCCATTCACTAAGCTTCTTGCCCCAGGGACGGGCCCCAGACTCCCTTCGGGAACCTGTCTGGGGGAGACTATGAACACTTAGATGGCCGCGGTCAAGATGTTCCTTGCTGCGGAAACTCGGCCGCCCTCGGGACCAGCAGATGCCTCTGCACTCCTTCTTCAAGTTGAGTTCTTACCCGACTAGAGCACTTTCTAGTATGTGAAGCAGCAGAAATGCCTTTGGCCTCCAGTTTGATCGTTCCAGCTTATTCGAGAATTATCTGTCTGGAGCTGATAGCCCTGAGTCTGCCTTCACTCTCCCTGAGGGCCTGCAACATCTTTATTATGCAAACACAAGTCCCCAGTGCCTGCCACTGAAATCAAGCCCTGATTTGTCCGGATTCCAGGACAGGGTATAGAAGGGGTTTCATTCTGAGACCTACACCATTAATCATCTGTTTGGAACTGAGAATGAATTTCTCATGGAAACAATGGGTCAATGGGCGGTTCAGGTTTCTCTCCAAATAGCAAGAGCCCAGGGAATCCAAACCATGGCTCAGCTGTAGAGCGAATGGTACTGGGCTTGGTTCCGTGTTTGGACAATAGAATTCACACAATCAGGAGAGAGGAGAATACAGAAGAAAAAAGAAAAGAAAAATGTTTTTCTGCTTTTGTGGGTACAGGACTGGTCCTGGGAAAGTTCCTAAAATAAACCAGGCACATTTTGCCTTTGGCTTCCTGCCACTTCCCCCTTGGACCTCAGCACCTAACAGCCTGGCCTCAAGCCTTCCAGGACTCCTGCTGTTTGAAATGCCTCAGCTTGGCACCCTGCGCAGGCCTGGCCTCATCCTCAGCAGACCGAAGGCCCCAGCAGCAGACCTGCAGCCCCAAGCCCACAGGCCGCACTGCACGGATCTGCCATCTTACTGAGTCATACAAGGGAACTGGCAAACTCGACTTCTACTAGAGTGGGAGGGCCGGGCGAGTGTAGCGGCCCCGCAAGCCCGCACAAGAACTCCTGGTAGATGGGGTGCCATCAGGAAGCAACATCCCCAGGAGAGTCACAGTGGCTGCAATGCTCTGCTCACTGGCCATGCTGCAAGCCCCGGGCTAAGTGGTTTGCCTCTTTCATTTAGCCAGCAAATATCTGAGCGCTGAGAACAGCGGTGCGAGCCTGAGGACTCGGCTGACAGCACAATTGAAACAAATGTCCTGTCCTTGGGGAGCTTACAGTCTCATCCATTATCTCATGTAGTTTTCATAATAACCTAGAAGCCTGATACCGTCATAGCCCCCATGTTATTCAGTTAAAAAAACCTGAGGTGCCTGGAGATTAAATTTGCACCACAAGAACGTGCTGGTTTAGGCAATGAAGCTAAGCCTCCAAGCCAGGCTCGGTGACGCCTGCATCTAGGTCTTCACCGCTGGGCACAGCCATCTGGAAGCCTGAGCTCCCAACTCCCGGACCCCCACCACAGACAGATAGGGCCAAGAACCTGGGTTCGAGGGCCCCACGTCGTTGCTTTTGTCAGCCCCTTCCTTTTCTTGTCTTCTGAACCCACAGACTCTCAAGAGGCTACACATTTCCCCCAAGCTGAGGGGAAGGGGCTGGGAGCCATGGGTCCTATGTGAACTGGGGGCTGTCTTTATGACCATGGCCTCCCTGGATCTAATTAGAGGTTTTCTCAAGCCTCCCTGAAGTCTCAAGAACGGGTCATTGTCAAAGGAGTGAGTCATTGTATAGATAGTTCCATCTTGAAATAAAACATAAAAAATACCAGGTTCATTCAAAAGCTCTTACCCGGGACCTAAAGGATTGATGTATTTTATCACCAAAAAAAAAATTAGAAATATAAAGTCTTTTTGCAATCCAGTGTGAGACATGCACACTCACTCATCAGTGAGTTAAAGAAGCAAATAAAGGTACCTAGAGGGGCCAGGGTTCCTGTGAGGTCTGAGAGTAGGTACATTAAGTCAAGGCCACACCTGACTTTTCTAAAATTGAATATCTGTTTAGTGCTTTAGGGTGACTCAGTGACTCAGTGTTCTTCAGAAACAAACAGACCAAAACCCTGGGACACACTTCCTCTGCTCACATTTGATCTCTGAGAAATGCCCTTCACATCTGTAAGCTCAGAATGCCTCTCTTGTGCAATACAGAACTTTTGGTCCACCTAGCTCAATTTTAGCTGCATATTCTCAGAAAACTGTTAGCCATCTCCTCCCATTTAGAACAGCTATGATATATGTAGTTCTGGCCAGCAAAAGCATTCTGACCCAGAAAGAGGGCTTCCTCTCCCATCCCTTCACCCCTGCCACGCTCCACTCCCTCGTTCCCATATGGAGGTAAGGCCCTTCCTTCCCCATCCCCTAAGCCTTCTTCTCCAGGGCAAGGCCAAGAGCACCAACTTCATGCCCCTCAAAGGCTGCCTCTGTCAGCTTAGCTGCAGAATGAAGCGAAGAGAGAAGAGGGAAAGGGGAAGCAAATAGGGGAGGAGAGAGGAGGGTTAGGAAGCTTCCTCTAGTGCTTACTTGGGATGGTCGCTCTGTCCAGAAATCTGGCAAGTGGAAGGCCAGGCCATTTTTGTATTTGGGTTGATTCATCTTTTGCTAAATGCCACACAGTCCTGGCTGAGCAAATTTTTCTGTTCCATTCCCTTCTGGTAATCAAGTATACTAGGGTATGGTGAAAGCATCAGATGGAAGTTAAAGACTTACCCGGTACACCTTCCAGATCCTTCTTTGAGGCCTATGTACCCATCCCCCAGCTGCTAAGTTCTCATAACCATGCCCTTTGATGGACTTGACCTCAGCTAGCATGCTGCTTCACCCAAGGTTATGGGGTGTGTTATAGAATGAATGTTTGTGTTCCCTGAGATGTATGTGTGGAAACCCATTCCCCAATGTAATGGTATTTGGAGGTATGGTCTTTGGGAAGTAATTCTGTCACGAGTGTGGAGCCTTCATGAATGAGATTAATGCCCTTCTAATACAGGCCCCAGAGAACTTCCTTATCCCTTTTGCCATATGAAGACACAGCCAACTATCTGAGAAACAGGAAGTAGATTCCCACCAAACACTGACACTCCAAGCACCTTGATCTTGGACTTCCAAGCCTCCAGAAATGTGAGAAATAAATTTCTTTTTTTTTTTAAGATTTTATGTATTTATTTGAGAGAGAGAGAATGAGAGAGAGCACATGAGAGGGGTTAGGGTCAGAGGGAGAAGCAGACTCCCTGCCAAGCAGGGAGCCCGATGCGGGACTCGATCCAGGGACTCCAGGATCATGACCTGAGCCGAAGGCAGTCACTTAACCAACTGAGCCCCCCAGGTGCCCAAGAAATAAATTTCTATTGGTTATAAACCACCGTACGATGTGGTACGGTCTCTCATATTCTGTTATAGCAGCCCAAAGAGACTAGCACAGGCAGTTGGTGGCCAATGCCTGGCTAATCAAAGGCTTGGTTCCAGGCTCAATTAGGGACAACTTAGAAGGACCATTCCCAGCTCCAGAGCATCCTATAGGGTTGACTGAGGCCTTCATGACAACTGTATCAGAGTTCATCTTCTCCCTTTGCCCCATCCTGCCTTTGTCCCACCCATCCTTATAGCTGCATGAATAGCTTTCCAGAACATTCTTGAGGTCTCATGTTAATATTTAGTTTCATAAAGGGATGGATCCAAGTATCTTTCATGGATGTATAGATAGACGAAGAGAGTCTTTTCTTCAACTCCTTCAACCTGTCCATTAACTGAGTAGAAGGAGTATAGGTTTGCCATCAACTGGGATCTTTAGAGAAGTTCTGCTACCACAGACGTGTCTTCCCCATGAATACAGTCTGCTATGTGACCTGGCCTTGAGGGTTACCCTGTCTGGAGCTGGTGGTACCAGAGGTAAATTAGCAAATGAATTGCTGGCCCACATAGAAGTTTACCTTCTGGAGGAAGAGAGAGACAAAACTAGGAAACAGACTTAGTACATAAAATATGGTGGCCAGGACTAAGAAACAAAAATAGCTGGTGACATGACACAGAAAAACAGAGGGTAGAAGCTAGGTAAAGTGGGACGGATGGGACCTCGCTGAAACTGATAACTCTGATGTGACTTAATTAAACTAGACGCAAAGTAATTGTTAGTAAAATATAATTCTTCTGACAAGTGATACTTTTCAAAGAATGAGTCTCATGGAGTTAATAAAAGAGGGTCTTCCTTTATGAAAGATTTTATTTTTTTAAGTTTTTAAAAGATTTTATTTATTTATTTGACATAGAGAGAGCACAAGCAGAGGGAGAAGCAGGCTCCCCTCTGAGCAGGGAGCCCGATGAGGGGCTCGATCCCAGGACCCTGGGATCATGACCTGAGCCGAAGGCAGACGCTTAACGACTGAGCCACCCAGGCGCCCCTATGAAAGATTTTTAAAAAACTGATCTTCAATCCCCCATTTAAGATATACAAAAAACAGGCAACTTGACCACATTGCTAATTTCTGGCCAACCTGACCAAGACCTAAGTCTTCTCCTGGCTAGAACAGAGATCTTTCCATTACATCATGTCTGAAATCACAGACCAGGCCCAGAAGCCAGTGCTGACCGTGGTTAGAGATGTGGCTCTGGACTGAAGCCTCCTGGTTCAAAGCCTGGCTCTGCTACTTATTTGTTGTGTAGTTTTGAGCAGCCTTTTTTTTTTTTTTTTTTTTTTGAGCAGCCTATTTTAATTCTATTTTCCTCCTCCAGAAAATGAGGATGTTAGTAATAGTACCTCCCTCAGGTTGTTAGACTCTTTAAATGGGATACTACGTATAGAAACTATGTACAGAAGAGCATAGGCTAACTGCTCTTCGGCACCAGCTATGGACCCAAGTTCCTACCAAGCCTGGTCTCAAAAGTCCAGAAACCCAGGGCGGTTTCATGAGTGGTCCTCTACATCCTGCTCTGTCGGAGAGCATTGTCAGGTTTTCAGGATCAAGAGACCCGGGGGGGGGGGGGGCGGGGGGGAGCTTCTTTCCCTACCTCAGGTGAACTTGTAACAGCCTGTTTCCTCTCAGTAATCTGCCGGTCAGCGCAGGAGGTGAACTCCTCAGATGTCTTTAAACATTTGACCTTTATCGGGAGATTAGAAGATAAAAGCCAAGATTTAAATTTAAATGGCCCCTTATCGTGACCAGAGTGACCTCACAAGCGTTAACTCCTCTGAAACAACCTGTGAGGTGGGCGGGATAAATATGCACTCGTGAGATCATTCATCTTTCACTTGGGGTGCAGCATTCAGCAGATTTCTTTCTGGCCTTAGCCTTTAACTTTTTTCATTTATTTACTTAGCTGACATTTATTGAGCACCTATCAAGTGCCAGGTTCAATGTGAGGGGCTATGGATGGAGTGAAAGCTAGCCGTCGTCCCTAAGACATTCACACAGGGTAGGAGGAGATGCAGAAAGGACTGATGATAATAAATTATACTGTAGTCTTACTGCAGCAAGACCAGAATGAAGGCAAGCCAGGAAGGTCCGTGAGAGTACAGGAAAGGACTGTGCATCCCACTTGATTAGAGAGAGACCCACCAGGAAATTTCAGATAGAATTTTTAGTCTAGGGTTAGGTGTCAGAGCTGTTTGACTCCACCATACATTTGGAGGCAGGGCTCAGAAAAATCACCGCAGCTGCCTTTCACATGTTCCTGTGTCTTTGTTTCCCGGGAACAACCACGTTGCATGGTGGGACACAGAAGAAGTCACCCCATGAATATTCGGCCTGTCCTCCACAGAATAAACCAAGGCATTGGTTCATTACATATTTAAACGCTAATGACTTGCAGGAGGAAAGGGTTAATGCTGGTTGGCACAGCTAGTCAGGGCTGGCCTGGCCTTTCACAGAGAGAGAAGCCTGCAGCCCACTGGGGAAGGAGCACCCCAAGAGACGGTCCAGCATGGGAGTTCCCTCACGTGACTGAAGCCCTCTCCTCCAAGGGCTCTTATTAAATCACATTAGTGCTAACTGAAGGCAAGATAGTAACGCACAGGGACCAGAACTGATTTCTCTGCCCTCAGTAGAACCCAAGTCCCTGAAGGCTTCCTTGGGACAAGCAGTTTGGCTAGGAGCTAGGGAACTGGGCAGCTGTTAGTAAGGGAACAGAGATGGACAGGAATCAGGTCTAAGTGGGTTAGGATGGGATATTTCCTTGCCAACCTATGCTAGAACTCAGTGAGGCAAAACGGTGCAGAGTGCAGACCGAGGGGCCAGACTGATCTAGTGTCCTAGGTCCAACACTTAGTAGCTGTAAGACCTCATGCAAGTTATTTAATCCTTTCCAACTTTGCTTTCCTCATCTATAAAATGGGGACGACAATAATAATCTACTTCATGACGTCGTTGGGAGGAATGAATGAGCTCATGCTTGGAAAGTGCGTGAGCTTAGAAGAAGTCTTGGCACATAGAAAACCTGCTGTTACTGCTGTTGTTGCTAGAAGGTATAGGTCACAAGAATCCACACAATTCCAACAGGGGAAGTAAAGGAATATTTCTCCTGGGTCATGGGCTTGTGCCAAGCATGCTGTATCATGTTCTCATCTACAAAGCATCTTTCTGTCTGTTATCTCCGTTTTCTGATCTGTAAGATGGTAACAATCGTAGTCCCATGTAAGGCTCTCAGGAGAATTAAACGAGATACTTTACATAAAGCGCTCAGTAAATGTGAACTGCTACTATTTGATACCATGCCCCAGAACCTAGTAGATGCTCGCTCAGTATTTGTTGAGTAAATGGTCAATATTAGCCTCATGAGAGTCCTGTGGAGTTTATCATCTCCATGGTTTTTGTTTGTTTGTTTGTTTTAGGTAAGAAACTGAAGTTTAGTGTAGTTCAATAGCTTGCACAAGCTAGTTAGGGAAAGAGTCATGGCTCCAACTCTACTTTTTCTTTTTTAAGATTTTATTTATTTATCTGACAGAGAGAGAGACAGTGTGAGAGGGAACACAAGCAGGGGCAGAGGGAGGAGAAGCAGGCTTTCCGCTGAGCAGGGAGCCGGATGTGGGGCTCCATCCCAGGACCTTGGGATCATGACCTGAGCCGAAGGCAGACGCTTAACTACTGAGCCACCCAGGCGCCCCTCCAACTCTACTCTCCGAGATGCCAAAGCTGACTCCTACACCACAGCTTGGTGGCCATTTGCCTAAGTTATTAACATTGGTGGCTTTATACTCTATAAACACCACAGCTCCACCCATTCTGAGAGGTAACCCACGTGGCCATCATAGCTGACTAAAGCGTTTCCTCCTGGGCTGAACTGGGCTAAGCCCCGTCTCTTTTCATGGGTTCTGACACAGAATTGTAAAAGGAAATGTCATGACTCAGTGATTTTCAGACATTATAGACAGCCTTCTACGGCCATCTTGGAAAATAAAAACAAGGCCCCAGATACCAGGTTGATGATTACAAATTCAAGTTTAAAATTTTGTCGTGTGTATTTTACCACAACTAAAAAGTAAATTCAAGTTTGACTTTCAAAGAACAGAAACCACATGATTAATTTATTTTATTCCTAGGTTCACCTGTTCTTTAATCCAGAGACCACCCATGGGCCCCGAATCTCCTCAGAAGTCAGCAGGATACTATCGGTTCTTCACAGGTGCCTGCCTGCTCCACCAGCAGCCTCACTCTGGCTAGGGTCCCTTCACGTGCCTTAGGAAACTCGGCATGGGCCCGGGGTCCCATGAAAGGCCCCCGCAGCTTTGGATGCATAAACCATCGCAGAGTTTCCTGCAGAAAGGAACCCTTCATGGCAACTTCCAGCTCTGAAATTGACAGGCAGGATTTCAGATACTTAAAAAAGGGGATGGGATTCCACTATGAATCTCTTTGGTAGCTCACCTAGAAAGAGAGACAGGATTTGAGGGTAAAAATTAAGATGCTGTTATTGAATCTGCCTTCTTTGAAGTTGCTGTAACAAGCTTAGAACTTAGTGGAACAGCTGCAGTGAGTTTGAAATGAACCCAACTCCACATGAAGGCTCAAGGACAGATAAATCATTGAAACCGTGGCACTTGAAAGCTAGAGGAGAACTTAGAAGACTGTGTCCAACCCCTCCACTTTCCAGAGAAAGCTACTAATCAGCTGGAAGGTGAAAAGACTTACCCACGGTCACATGGCCAATTAGAGCTTTGGTCCCTCCAGTATGCCTGAGGTCTGTGTTCAGCCGTATACGTGAGGCCCTTGACAATGGTCAAAGACAGATAAACTGACAACCCCCCCCCCCCCGCCCCGCACATACACAAAGCCCAAGTGCTATCTTCATAATGTGAGTTTCTGTTGCAAATAAAGTCTCCACTGCCCTCCACCGAATGCGTTTGGTTGCTTTAAGATTCAGAAAATGGCAGCAAAGCTCTGTGCCAAGAACTCGAGGTCGCTTACTTTAAAAAAACTGAAGTATCGCTCTAAAATGCTTTATTTTTAGAAGTTGCCTAAAAATAAGCGCCTGGGTGGCTTAGTCGGTTAAGCGTCTGCCTTGGGCTCGGGCCATGATCTCAGGGTCCTGGGATCGAGCCCCGCATCGGGCTCCCTGCTCCGCGGGAAGCCTGCTTCTCCCTCTCCCACTCCCCCTGCTTGTGTTCCTTCTCTCGCTGTCTCTCTCTCTCAAATAAATAGGTAAAATCTTTAAAAAAAAAAAAGTTGCCCAAAAATAAAACCATGGAAACCTAGAAACAGTAAATACACAATCGCAGTCTTGGAAATAGACCACGTCCTACCTGACTTGCGGTAGAAGTATCATTCTGGTCAAGAAGGCTCAGCACTTTTCTGAAGTGTCCTCTTCCCTGGTCCCTAAGAGGCCTCCTGAGGAAATCACAGCCACAGTAGGGCTAAGGAAAACTAACGAATAGAACATAATGAAAGAAAAGTCCCTTGGAGGGGCCCTTGGGTGGCTCAGGTCATAATCTCAGGGATCGAGCCCCGCATCGGGCTCCCTGCTGGAGCCTGCTTCTCCCTCTCCCACTCCCTCTGCTGCTCCCCCTGCTTGTGCTGTCAAATAAATGAAATGTTTTTTAAAAAATAAAGTCTATTTATTTTTTTTTAAGATTTTATTCATTTATTTGACAGAGAGAGACACAGCAAGAGAGGGAACACAAGCAGGGGGCGTGGGAGAGGGAGAAGCAGGCTTCCCGCAGAGCAGGGAACCCGATGCAGGGCTCGATCCCAGGACCCTGGGATCATGACCCGAGCCGAAGGCAGACGCCTAACAACTGAGCCACCCAGGCTATTTAAAAAAAAAAAAAAGGAAAGAAAGAAAATGTCTCTTGGAGCTAAGTCTGGAAACATGGAAAGGGATAAAAGAATATAACTTTCTACATCAACTTTTCTTCAATCCAGCAAAGGTCTGGGTGCTAGACACTGGGAATTTTGTGGAAGGCCCCACCCCTGCCTTGCTGGAAGAAGAAATGTGGCTCTGAACGTTGGACCTGAATATGCATTTTACCTTTCTCAGCCTTGGTTTTCCCATCTTTCATGCCCAGGGGTATTTAATTACCTTCTTATTACATCTAAATAACAATAAAATGAGACCCCAATTTTATCATCTCCACTCCAGCCTCATTACAGAAAAGATATGTGAATTCTTCCAAAGCCTCAGATAAAATCTTAAAAACCCCATAACATCTTTATTAAAAAAAAAAATTAGGGGCACCTGGGTGGCTCAGTCGGTTAAGCGTCCGACCGTGGATTTCGGCTCAGGTCACAGTCTCAGGGTTTTGAGATTGAGCCCCTTGTGAGGCTCTGCGTTCAGAGGGGGGAGTCAGCTTGAGATTTTCTCTCTCTCTCTCTGCCCCTCCCCCTGCTCACTCACTAAATAAGTATCTTTTAAAATAAAAAAAATTTAAAAATTGAAGATCAGCCATTTCTATTTAGATCAGTTGTTCTAATGCTGGCTGTACATTAAAATCACCCATCGAGCTTTTAAAAATTTATTTCCTTTTTAAGAAAAGCCTCTCCCCCTCTCCTCCACTCAGTGAACAACCATAAGCATGGCTACTATGGATGGAGGGCTCACTCTGTGCCAGGCAGTGGGCTGACTACCTTCTTTACACGTTACACGTTGGACTCCCAGTTTTCTAGAAGCAGCCTCTGGGGCTGAGATTGACAGCAGGATGGCCCAGCCCCCATGATGAAAGCGTTGGTTGGGAAATTGTCCTCCTGGCAAACAGTTATCATTAGGGGACACTGGTTACCAAAGGAACAGCCGTCAGTGCCCCTTGTCTCTCTGGTCAGCAGAAGCGGGGACGGCACTCAGTGACCGGCAATATTGTCATCTAAGTGGGACTCGATGACATCTGGTAGTTCCTAGAGACCTGTTTGTTTCTTATCACTGATTCCAGAGTATCGTGGACACAGCATGAACACAGATGCCTGAGAAAAGTGGCCACAGCAGCACCTTGGTGAAGAACACAAGCTCTAGAGCCCGAGCTGCGTTTGATTTCTAGCCCTGCACTTACTGGCTGTGTGACTTTGGGAAAGGTGTTCAACCACTCTGTGCCTCATCTAAAAAATGGGCATAATAGTATCTACCTCATAGGATTGTTATGAGGATGAAATGAGATAAAACACGTAAAAGTACTCAGAGCCCAACCTGCCACATCGATGTTCCACAAGTTATTAGTATTCACATCCCTGGTGCCTCGAACACTGCGTACTATGGTGACAATTCGTGAATGTGTATTATTTGGAGAGGACAGCAAGTACAGCTGAAGGATCTGAGTTCCTAGCTCATTCAGGAAAGTGTGAGACAGACACAGGAATAGAGAGGATAGTATGATGAACCTCATGGACCCGATGCCCAGGTTCAACAAGTACAAAAAGTATTGTCTCATGGCCAATCTTTGTGTGTCTCCAACCTGTTTCTCCCTCTCTCCCCAGCACACACGCTGGTTGATTTCAAAGCAAAACGCGGATGTGAAGAAAGCAATTTTATGCTTTATGCTCTTAAGGGTGCTTCCCAAGAGGAAATACATGGTTATATAGTACTCCATCCGGACGTATGGCTTGTGACCATGATGAGTGCAGGGGGAAGGAACAGAGGATGATGGGCCAAGGGCAGCCAAGGGCTCCAGGCTGCAGCCCAGGGCTCTTTCCAGGACACCTGGGAAAGCTGTGTATCTCCAACCAGCCTCCTCAGAACCCTCCCTCACCCCAGAGCCTACCTAGTTCTTCACAGCCTTTGAGCCACCCTGAGATACGCCGCCTCAAAAGTCAAATAATGGTCTTTTCCCATTTCAGAGAAAAAACAACTTAATGGATTGAGTTCTCAATTTAAAGCTCTCCTCTCGGGCGCCTGGGTGGCTCAGATGGTTAAGCGTCTGCCTTCGGCTCAGGTCATGATCCTGGAGTCCTGGGATCGAGTCCTGCATCAGGATCCCTGCTCCTTGGGAGCCTGCTTCTCCCTCTGCCTCTCTCTCTCTCTGTCTCTCATGAATAAATAAATAAAATCTTTAAAAAATAAAAAAAAATAAAGTTCTCCTCTCACGTATTTTCCTGAAACCCACGGTCTCTGCATCAACCTTTGTCTGCAACTGAGTGCCGATAGAACATAGGGTGAGTGAGTGAGCGAGCGAGCGAATAGTAAAAAACTTACTGGGAAACCCTAAAAATGGGTGACCAGTATGATCTGACAGCTTTCTATGGACACACCTGCTATGGTTGTGATCTTATACTATGCAGTGTAATGCATGCCTGCTAATAAAATGGCCCCTGCTTCATGTGATGAAATGAGCAACATCTTCAGTCCCGTAAATAGTGCCTGCCCCCCGGGGGCTCCCACATGGCCTAGCTTTCAAACAGCTGCCTGGGCTGGAGAGGGAGGCGGGGTCAGAACTGGGCACCGGAGAGCCTACCAGGAGGGGCAACGGGAGGCGAAGTACGCGGACTTCCCAAAGACACTAGCAGGCTTTCTCATTCCTTTCTGGAGTACACCCAAAAATGAAGCTGAGCAGAAAACCAATTCTCATAAATTCCCAAGACCCATTTCATATTGAGCTTAATGCCCAAGACAAATACCAAAGCCGGATATTACAAGCAAATCCAAGCGCAGGTTCTCTTGGCTTCCTTTTATGCTTGTGTTCACACTTTCTGTTGGCTGATGCCACCGCCCCAGAGCTAATGCATCCAAATACACCCCACTGAAGCTGGAATTCCAGTTTGGAACAAAACCCTCTCCAGCTGCGACCATCCTCACTGCTCTTCCGTCCGGCTCAGCATGAGGAGCTCTGAGATCCCTCGGCAGTGGGTACTCTCACTGAGCTCTGTAACACAATTAGATCTGAAAAGGGAGACCTGGCTCAGGGCCTAGAATTGTAAGGAGGGAAAAGAGGAGGTGGAAACTGACTTTGAAAGGCAATTAAGGGGGCTGTCCACCCAGAGTTCAGGTGGGAACCTAAGGAGCTTACTCCTCTCTGAGATTCATTACCCCACCAGGCCTGTCAGGGCTGGATGTGCTGTGAATTCCTCCCCCCCAAACCCTGGGCACTCCTAGTTCTCAGGTGGCCTAGCATTCAAAGCCCCAAGTTCTCTGAGTAGCGAAGTACAACTGACTCATGAGCTGGTCTTAAGAAGCACACCAAAGAAGTCTGATAAAATACACATTTATTAGAAATTTTCTCAGCAGCATCATTTCCATTTGCTTTTCTAATCAAAGTACATTTCAAAAAAATTATAATAAGCTCCCAAAATACGAGCCACAAATATTTTGAGAACTCAGTAATAAAATAATCAGTAGTACATGTTTCATCCATCCATCCATCCATTCATTCATGGTTTTAAAAACGTGCAATATTAGCACAGAGAAACAGAAATGCTACGTAGTATGGAAATTGTATATTCCTGCCATGGTTCCCATTGTGGAGACTATACCCACTATTCAAGAGAAAAATCTAGGCTCTACAGTACATTCCAGTACAAATGCATGATTAGCCAAAAGGACCTTAAAAAAAGAGGGGGGTTCAAGAAGAACGGTTTCCCTTTCTATTCATGTTCAACTGAGGAAATAAATAGTAATTATAATGATATTTTCACACACAGAAACGAAAACCCAGCTGAGGCTTTGCTTAACTGGTATTTGTTTTGCACCATACTTGATGAAGACACAGATTTGGTTTTAGTGATTCAGCGGCCGAGCTCCAGTGTCCAGGGTAGGTAACCACCTGAGAGGCTAGGAAGGACGGAAATCACCGTAGGGTCCATCAGGCAAAAGAGTTCATTCGATTAGATAGCAAACTCTTTGCAGGACACTTGCACTTCATGACACATGACTTTCTCACCAACGTCGCAAATAAAAACGTTGACTTGGCAGCTAGTGAGGTAACACATATGAAATTGTTCTGGCTAGACAGCACAAATATGCAGAAGGGTGCCACTGAATTGGTTTTCTACCTTCTGCATTATCTGAGGCAGCTATAGTCAGATCCAGATGTCCATACAACACACAGCACCCTCTATCAATATGCCTGCTACTCAGGTTACAGGTTATGTTGAACAAATGTTGAACATTAAGTGCCAAGGAATGGAAAAAAAAATGGACCCAAGAGTGGGGCCTGGATTTCTTTCCTGGATAATCCTATAGGGAATAGGAGTGGTAATCCTTCTTTAGACATGGCTAAAGGCCCCAAGTCAATTCCTTTCCTTGTTGGATCATTTTCTATAATGATCACCAATCAATTCAGCAGTATGTTTATCAGCAAATTTAATGATGTGATAATCTTTCCAAATTTACAAATGTACAATATATTTATAGAATCACCTTCAGATAGCTTCAGTGCAAAGATATACATATAGTACACTGTGATAATTATTTGTAAAAATAGGAGACGGCATTAAGTAAAAAAAAAAAAAAAAAAAGACACACAAGGCAGAGTTTCCATTGACATTTCCAACTATAGGCAAACCGGGAAAAAATATATATATATATTTTTTAATAAAGTACTGAATGTTAACTTTCTCTTCATCTGTTTGTAAAAAATATATGTGCAAAAGTGTGTTTCTAATTATTCCCTACCTAGCTGGCATGGCTATACCTCAGAGTCTTCTCTAACAAGGGTTGCGGTGTCTATGAAAGTGTCTTCTGTCGCAGTGTAGGTTGGCACTGGGCCTCTTGGAGAACTTTTAGCGGGAGGAGAAGGTGCTGGAGTTGCAGTCACAGCCTCGCCCTCCTTCTGTTCATTCTCCATCTAAGACCACAATGAAACACAGATCAGCCATTTATTCCCCCAACATGACTAGAAACAGTTTTGTGCGAAGAAAATGAATCTTTGACGGTTTCCTCAGGATCATCTGAGTGCATATCCCATTTAGCCAAGCAAGAGATTGCTAAGGAAGAATGCCAAATGCTTGTGCTAAGACAAATGGTCAACAATTACCTCTGCGTAGATTGGATTTTCAAAGTTGGTGGTTGGTTTTGGTTTTCGTTTGAAGATATTCCATATTGTTGCCTAAATGAAAAAGGGGAAACAGAAAACCTTCAGTAATAGAATATTTTTGGCATGGATTTGATACCCACCCCCCCAACCCCCCCAACCCCCCCACTCCCCGCCGGCATAAGTTTTAAAATGTCTTCTTCGTAAAGGACAAAGCAAATTTGGACCTGGGACCATGTGACCGGCCCCTGCAGTAAACTGTTCAGTTCTTCCTCAGATGGTCCCCAAACTGAAACAAACTGAAACTGAAAAGTCTTTGGGCTCTTTTCATCTAATAAATTTCAAAACATTTCCTTGATTTGACATATAGAGTTGACAGAATCTGTGCCTCTACAATCTAGAAGCTCTGACAGAGGCAAGATTTCTTTGGGGGCTACGGAAAATTAAGGAAAAAGCCAGCTTGGAACTCCCATTTCCTAAAATGGTGTCTTGATCCTTGGTCAAAACAAGCATATCCCTTCTCCTTTCATCATTTCCTCCTGTAATCAAAATACCATAGTGATAACAAAAAGAAGCACTTATTGAGAGTTTATTAGATATCGGGGGTTAGTCTACAAGTTTCCCAATTTACCTTCCTGGCAGCTCTGTGAGGTAGGTGCTTTTTTTTTTTTTTTAAAGATTTTATTTATTTATTTGAGAGAGAGAATGAGATAGAGAGCATGAGGCAGGGGTGGGTCAGAGGGAGAAGCAGACTCCCCTCTGAACAGGGAGCCTGATGTGGGACTCGATCCCGAGACTCCAGGATCATGACCTGAGCCGAAGGCAGTCGCTTAACCAACTGAGCCACCCAGGCGCCTGGTAGGTGCTCTTATGTTACAGATGAGGAAACAAGAGTCACAGCAAGCTCATATAACTGAATTGTAGGTGGAAGAGTAGGCAATGGTTATAGGACTCGGAGGCCCATCAGACTGAAGAAGCCAAAGAGAAATCACTGTAGATGATGGTGAGTAGCCTGGGTCTTGCTGAAAAGCTGCCCATGGTGCCCGTGCTGGACACAGCTCTGGCTGCCCAATGGAAGGAGACAAGGGAAGAGAAAGCCAGGGAACAGACACCCTACTCCAGCAGGTAGCTAAGGTAGCCCATATGTTTTAGGGGTATCTCTTGCTCTGCCAAAGTAGGGGGCCAACATGGGAAGGAGTGGGGGGCACATGACCACAGAAGACCATTCACCGTAACTCACATGTAAGTGAGCACCTACTCCGTACATGACCGCCACCAAGAGAAAGAGGAACACATTCAGGTCAAAAGCCTGACCTTGGGAAGCTTACACTTATGCAAGCAATTACTAACAAGAGGAACTGTGGTGATTTTCATTGCTCTCTCCTCGGGAAATATCAACAGGATTTTGGAAAATGATACAACTGAGTCACAGGAATTCATGTTCCTAGATTTGAGTCCTTTGAGCTGATTTACTGATGAAAGATTTGTGAGCCTCTTTGGTACATTAACGTTAACCTAGGGAGATCCTAACCAAGTGCCTCTATGGCTTTAAGCTGCTTTCTCAGTGCCCAGGAGATAACCGATACAGGGAGATCAGTGAATATTCCATGCAGAACAGACCTTAGAGGGTCTCAGCCTCAACTGATAAAAAGAAATAAAAGTAAGAGGAAGAGCCGACACACTGCAAAAATGAAGATAAGAAAGAAAGGGATTACAATGGGTGAAGATCCACTCTCATTTGAAAAGTCTTTCAGTGTTCATTTTGCTTCTGATGATAGATGAGCAGGTGAGAGGCTGCAGCACCCCCACCACATTCCCCTTCCTGCTCAGGCTGGGACAGAGCTCTGTCTAGTGAAGAGGATCATGAGACTTGAAAAGGACTGGGAAAAAATTAAGCAGAGAATATAAAATAAATCTGGCATTGCCTTGGGGTTGAGTCAAGCTCAGGGTACATTCAAGAAACACAACATTGTGACATTCAAGACTTGTGACATTCAAGTATTTTGGGGTCTGTGGAAAATATATCTCCAAAATCCAGTTTTAAATGTGGCCTAAAGAAAAAAAATTCAGTCCCGTGAAAAATATGAAACTGAAAATTCCTAAGACAACATTTGTATGTGTCTTGTTGTGTGTGTGTGTGTGTAAGAAGGAATTAGTACATAAAATATAAAAAGGTAGACAGAGATCTCTGTTACAAGCTCTTCATTAGCATCAGTTTTTTTTTTGTTTTTTTTTTTGAGAGAGAGAGGGGTGAAGGGAGGAGGAGAGAGGATCTTAAGCAGGCTCCATGCCCAGCACGGAGCCTGACGCTGAAGTCTGACACAGGGCTTGATCTTAAGACCCTGAGGTCATGGCCTGAGCCAAAAACAAGAGTGGGAGGCTTAACCGACTGAGCCACCCATGCGCCCCTCATTAGCAGAATCAGACAGCTAGATCTTATTTAGCTTCATATGTATCTATTAAAACTAGTGGTAGATTATACATTAACACAGAATTTTATATCAAACATTTATTGACTTTCTGTAGACCACATAGTCTAAAAATTTCAAAGTGCCTGAAGGCATGATAGAGAAGTTCCATTAAAGGTCTTTTTTTCTTTTAATCTCCAGTGTTAAACCCTGTGCCTGGCACACTGAAGGCAAAAATATTGGTTGGTTGGTTGGATGGATAGATGGATGGATAGATGGCTAGATGAAGAGAGTATAAATTAGTGCCATCTCGTGGTGAATATAGGTAACAGCAGTAGAGCTAGGAACACAGGACATTATTCAGGGAACAAAGATGTACACTACAGAAAAATTGCATTACATAAAAAAGGAAACGGTCTTCTACATGTATCCTTGACACAGTGAGCCCTTTCTTTTTACTAAGTCATTCTCTAAAATCAAGCACCTCTGGTTTTCTGTATGATCTCCCATGTCACAAGGAATATCATTCCTGTCTCAATCAACATTAGAAATGTGGCTTTAGCTGTGGAAAGTTTTTCAATTTATCATTTTTTAAAAATTATCTTTATTAACTGCCTACATATCTTGAGTCCGTGAGCCTATTAGGGTCTCCCTAGTCTCCCCTGGTATTAGTAAACCCAGCAATTCCTAAGCCCTCTGCAAATCCCGTATCATTTCCATAGCCAGCCACTGTTACCTGAGTTCCATCAGCACTAGGGGAAGTCGGCTTTGTGTCCGGGGCTATTTCAGAAGGGTTTATGGGACTTCCATAGTTCTGGTTATCCACATTTCCAGATACAGTCACCTGTGTGTGTATTAAAGGACATTCTCCAGTTTTGAAAGAATCTTGGCTGTGAAGTTTCTGATCAACTCTTTGGTTCTCTTTACTGCCTTGCCTTCCTACAGACATGGCCAGGCACTATTTTTCTTTTATGAGACTAATCCCATGGCCCAGGACTAGACACCGTTCCAATCTCCCCCAAATCAGGAGCACCAATCACTAGGTCATCTATGTCATGCCTTAATCCTGGGAGGCAAAAACACGCATCACAGTTACACTCTCACTTAGTAATGACAATTTTATTTTGTTCTCTGTATTCCCTTATTCCCACTATTGACCGTATTTTTAGATAAACAACTCTGGCTATATATTGGCAACCAAATCCTAAAGGAACAGCATGAATTATTCCCTAACTCAGAGAACTGAGAATCTTATCTTTGGATATTTAGAATAAAATTAATAATCTGAGAGCACTGCTTATAAGAGGTTGAATGTCTGAAGCAAGAGGCATAATGGAATTAATACCCCTCTAGACATTTTTCTGTAACATTCATGTGACTCCAAGGTTCCCTCTTAATTGTTACTATGAATATATAATTAAATTACAAGGCAAAAAATTCACTCTTTCTCCTATATTTTTACATTCACTCTTTCATTTCTTCTCAAATGTGGATATGTTTGTAAACGTGGCCTCATTTTATTTCAAGTGAAAATGCCAAATAAGATGCCACATCTATTTTATCATGTGATTAGATTTTTGCTATCTGGATATCAAAGGATGAGACAAAATGCTTTCAAGATGCAACTATTTCTGATCTTAGGAAAGCTATTCATAAAATAAACACTTCTATATTTAAAAGGTATTGCATCTTACGATTTCAAAAGAAGTTTAGGCATTAACAATGAAACCGTATCTCACAAAGGCTCTAGTTGTTTGGACAAAGGAAGGGCAGACTAATAGTTGACAGGAAGTAGAAGTGGTGTGGGAGCTACTAATCCAGATCCCATGAAAAGTTCTTTCCCTTTATTTATACGCCTATGTCATCTCCCTGCTCCTCTTAAAGAGGAGCATAGGGCTGCACCGAAGTAAATTGAGAGATCTGCCTATCAATTCTACAGACTTTTGTACTTTTCAGAAAAGTATGGGGAAGGCAAGCATAGGGAGGTCACCTCAAATAACACCCTTGTGATACCAATAAAAACCCAGAGTGTATATCCAGTCCCAAAAATCTCTACATAATGACCTGACAATCATTCACTTGTTCATTTCACAAATATTTACAGAGAGCTGTGTGTGCCAGGCACTGCTTGCCAAGCCCCTGAATGGACTCCTAATTCTTGCTTTGACCACTCAGAATGAAAAGGCTCTTGGTCAGCACCCCAAGAAGGGTTGCTAAACCCTGGTAACTATGCAACAAGTTGGTGTCATATCCTTGGGTCAGTCCTGTGACTGCATATAGCCAAGCTGAAGAATGGAACACGGTGTTTCCT
Organism: Eumetopias jubatus; assembly: GCF_037043125.1. Taxonomy (NCBI): domain Eukaryota; kingdom Metazoa; phylum Chordata; class Mammalia; order Carnivora; family Otariidae; genus Eumetopias; species Eumetopias jubatus. Next base: position 62,895,502 of record NW_028274809.1, on the reverse strand, counting down.
TCCACTCGAGGATAAGTTGGGAGAACCCTAAGAGGGTATTAGTCAATAGAACAAGATCCGACAGCAGCAGCACCTAAAAGAAAGGGCTGATTTCTCACCTGGGCTGGCTGAACCACTTTGACATCACTGTCCCTGGATGCATACATCGGGTTTTCAAATATTATGGGCTGCTTCCCCATTTCCATGGCAAAGTTTTCACTCTGATGGAGAAAAAAATATAAATATCTGGTTTATACACAAAGGAAGGTGCCCTGCTCACACCTGGAGAAATACCAGGTACTATGCCAAATTTACCCAAAAAGAACTTATCCAAAAAAAAAAAAAAAGGCAGGAGACACAAGGCCTCCATATGGCAACCCATTACACGAAGTTAACAAATGCACTCATTTAGCAGATCAAGAAAACAGAAACGCTCTCCTATATCCATGTTGTCTTTGGCTCCTTACTACAGATAATTCACTTGGGGACTGGGTTTGCACAACAGAGAAAAGAGTGGGTGATGGAAGAGCGAAGAGGAGAAGAGGGAGATGGGAAAGAGGAAAGAATGGATAATATTGTACTTTTATGCAGGGGCAAACATGAAAGATTGGGGGGAAAGGCAGAATACTGAAAATGATTGTCCAGTACTGATTATAGAGACCGTACTAGTCCACTCATAAAGCAGCCATTTGGTCCTCACAAGAGGTATTACTGTACCCATTTTACAGATGGGGACAGTGAGGGTCAGAGTGATCAAGCTCGTGCCTACCATTACATCGTTAGAAGGTAGCAGAACTGTGATTTGAACCAACCAGTGACTCTAAAATCACTGCTTATTCTGTCAATATTTTACATCGGTGGGGAAATATATGAGACTAGGAAACATATTTCCCTACCCCTTCCTTTCACATACAAAGAGTCACCAAATAAAAACATGCCCTCTTTCTCCCCTCTCCCAAAAAACCTAAGACTGTTTAAGATTCCCATTAAACTTAACCCTGTTTAGGATTCAACTGTGACTTAGAGCAGGGGTAGAGTTCAATTTTATTACTAATATTTTTAGAGACCTTTCTGCAACAAACTTAATGTTTCTAATTTTGTAAAGACTATTTTGAGAGGCATACTGTTTCATTTTTTTTCCCTAGGTTTAAAAAAAGTGTTTCTTTTATAGAACAGTAAAAATGGCAACCTTCAAACCATCATTTACAACCCCACTCACCATCACCATTGAGCGGTCAATAACAGACTCAGGCCCAAAACCAGATACTCCAATGTCCATGTTAACATCCGCTCCCGATCTGAAGGTCACCCCATTTCCATTTTCAGAGGATTTAACTAGACTGCTTAAGCTGAAAAGTAATTGAAACAATGTGCAATTTTTTAAACAACCTTTTGCAATAGCACCCTCTCCTCCATATTGTGAAATCTTCCTTAAATGAAGGGCTGGATTCCCACTCTGAATTTACACCTCAAATATGGTAGGAAGTTGCCTCACCTACATGGAAGTGTTAAAGCACATTCCTGAATGCTGGAGGTCTAAGAGAGAGCCAACTTGGCACTTGCAGGATTAAAGTCTGGTCCATCCCACAGACTGTGCTCCAGTAGGACCTGAAGGCCCACCAGTGGGCACAACCATTTAAACTATAAAATGTGATCTGCACCCAGGCTTCAAAGAAGCATTTGATTAAGAAGTGTGATTTGAAATGACAGCTTTAAGTTCACTACTTTCTGTTTCTGCAGAAAAGGTGAGCCGCATGCTGTGCTTTTTTAACTTAAAAAACAACACCTAAATTATTCACATGGTCCCATCACCCAGGCTTCTAAAATCAATATTCCCCATAATGAAGCTGACCTTGGTAGCTTGGGCAGAGAAGGCAAAAGGGAGCCAGTTCTCCTGTAGTGGAAAAATCCTAATGCTGCCAAAGCTCCAACGATGATGATCAGGATGACTGTCAAGAGCAAAGCCACTGCTGCCATCAAAGAGGGAAGAAGAAGGGACCGTATGAGCAGATGGAAAGGGAAAGGAACCGGAAGACTTCAGGGCGGAAGCTGGGGGCAGAACCAATCATTCTTCAAAGACTGAGTTGAACAGAATATAAACAGCATTCAACGTAGGAACTGTCCGGCCTTTCCAGGTTGCTCGTGGTCTTAAAACTTACTTGTTCCTGGAGGGACGCCTTTTGAAAGCCCTATTTCACAGTATTTTCCCATGTAGCCACTGGGACACCTGGAAGTAAAAGAAGAACTGCTCACAAGCTGTGGCCTCCTTAGGCTTCCACAGCTCTTTACAAGCACATCTTCAGGTAGAGAGAGGTTTGACTGAGCAAATTACATGTAGAACAGTCAATGTGTTCCGCATGACTTTTGTTTACTCTGCCAAGGGGTGATGAGCAGAAAAACGGCAATCTGACTTTGAAATTTCAGTGGTGTGGCCGTGACACCTACAGGTCATCAAATAAACCTCGTGGTATCTCCTCAACTCTACGGAATTCTCCCTTCAAGAATAAAACTGGGAGGCGGGCACCTGGGTGGCTCAGTCGTTAAGTGTCTGCCTTCGGCTCAGGTCATGTGGGATCGAGCCCCGCATCGGGCTCCCTGCTCAGCGGGGAGCCTGCTTCTCCCTCTCCCACTCCCCCCGCTTGTGTTCCCTCTTTTGCTCTCTGTCAAATAAATAAAATCTTTAAAAAAAAAAAAAAAGGAATAAACCTGGAAGCCATGATTGTGTTCTTTCCTCTGAAACGTATTCATTAAGTACTTTCAGAGACCTCCATTTATCTTGCTCCATGTTAGAGCTTTCTCCATAATTCCCTTTATTCCAAATCTTTGGCCCAGTCTCTGCTCATCACAAGTGCTTGTGCTGAAGCAGTAACACTGCTAAGAGCTGGTCTCCCACAATCTTAGCATCATTAACACCACCAGGTTGAGTAGAAAAATGGGGTTGTCACTTCTCTAACCCCTTGTTAGAGTTGGCCCACAATCCTGTGGCATCTCCTGGCGGGGGGGGGGGGGGTTGGAAATGCAGAATCCCTGTGAAGGAGATGGGCATTTGATTCAGATGATTCTTATGCGCAGTACAGTTGGAGAAGCTGGTTAAGATGTGAAAATTAGTGAACTGGCAAGGTTCCTGTACTTGTTTTTCTGGCTACTTTGTCTCAAATTCCCCCAGAAGAGATAAGGCCTATAGCTTGGACCTCAACATTCAGACTTACTTGCATTTGGGGAGGTCATTCTCATCAAAATAGCAATTTCCTCCGTACATACACCTGCATGGGGGGGGCATGTTGATAGGACTTTCGATGGCTGCAGAAAGGGAAAGCCATGCATGTGTTAGTCAGCCACACTCAGCAGAGCACCCAAACCATGCAAATCTTGCTTCAGGCCCAGGGTCAGAGCGGGGACTGGATGGGGGAGGGGCAGCTAATTAGTCTCCCTATCAAAACATTACCTTCCACTCAAGTCAGATGAATTTCCTTATCCATAGTAAGGTTTGGGGAAGTAACATACATTTGGTGGAAGGAAAGAGGCAGTTTATAGCATTTTTCTCCCCAAACAGTGGAGAGATGCTACACTCCAGAACATACATTAACGTTTAAAAGAAACTTATGGTAAAGGAATCTCTTAGGACATTCGCATTCTCATTTGAAGTTCTCAGAATTCTCCTCTGCAAGCCCAGTTAAACACAAGAGTTCAGTCTGGGCACACCTCAAAACTTCAGCTGAAGGCTTCAAAGCATCAGGGACCCATCGATCAACTGACAGGCACATAATGCAGATGCATAGATGCCTGATAGACAGCTAGTTAGAGATATCCTGTTTTTTAAGTCCTCCAAAACTGCCCTTGCTCTGGGCCCCTGCCCCAGCTCAGCCCCTCCCTGTACTCCCTGGATGTGCCTGATGGGGTTGTTAGTGTTCCCATCTCTCATACCTAGAAGATGCTCAGTGAGTATCACGTGTGCTTATTTAAGCAGTTCAGATGCCCTCCTGGCTCAGTCCCTCCATCTGAATCTCTACTCAAAAGTTCACTTTATCAGAGAGGCCTTTCTGGAACTCTAGCTAAAGGCAACCCAACTCCCACCCCACCCTCATCCCTCTTACCCTGCTCTAGTTTTCTCCTTTTGCTTTTACCACCTGACATTATATATTGGTGGGGGGAGCTCTATTTACTGTCCTATTAGAATATAAACTCAACAAGAGCAAAGGATCTGTTTTGTTCACTTCCGTTATCTGCAGCACTTAAGTCCTAGCACATAGCAGGTACTCAATGATATCAAAGTAACTAAAATACACCAAACCAAGACCTCATATGGAATGACTACCACCACTAGCATGCTTGCTTTAAGTTCTTTTAAACAAGAATCTTACTATAATGCACTTGGAAAAAAATGTAAATGAGGAAAGTAGTAGACGAGGTGACAACTTGGACAACACTATTCCTGAGTGTGAAATTGCAATAAATGTCAGAACCATCCGTCTACAGTACAGAACAAACGTCAAAAGCCTGAAATCGTTGTTTGGTTCAAAATATTGCTAAATATTGTAATCTTGCCAATATTTCTCCAGTAGCCTTGGGAAGAGAATGGGGATAGGGGAAGGGAAGCAGGGGAAGCAGTTTTCTCTCCCTGAGTTCATTCTCTAAACCTGCCAACTTTTCAGCTTGGTTGGGAAGAGTCAAAAGTCGTGCCTTGTTTAACCACTTACTCCCCCTGGTGGCCAAAGGTGGTTAAGCATAGCCCCATCAGCTAAAACTGAGGGATGGGAACCATAAAATGGGTATTAAAACATAAGAACAAGGATGTGAGCCACAAAATGGGCCACTAGTAACTGCAGGGTGATTTTTTAAATGTGCATATTCAGAACTGGACACCAGTTAGGGTCACTAGTGGACACCCATGGTTTATACACTCCTTAAATTAAGAGTCACCGAAGAAAGGTCTTGCCAGGCATAAATCATCCACAGCATTTGGGATGAGAAGTAAACCACTGCTACCTTATTCTGGCCTCCGTCTCCCAATAGTGTAAGGTACCTTTTAAAATGTGGCCCATTTTCACTTGTCAAAACTCTGAAATGAGCATGTGAGGAAAACAGTGAGCCTTCTCTTGCCCCCCCATCTGGACTGGATAAGGCCCCCCACTTCAGGACCCTAGTTCCCCACTTGAGAAACTCCAGTTAAGGCCAAATGGGTTCTGGGGCAACAGACATCCAGTATGGGGTAGAGAAAGGATACGGTAGACGCCTTCTAAAAAACCCACTCTTCCAAATATCTTCACAAAACAACACAACCATAGATTTGGGGGCACTGCATCTATACAGATCCTAGCAAATCGTTCTCAGCAATCATTGGAACACCAGTTCTGTTTGGCTCCCTAAGTTCCACTCAGCTCTGTTCGTATTGCCCGCTCTCTCATCCCTCCTTCGAGCCACCCCCACTCTATCCTGCAAAGGACGCAGCACAGGGGGATTTTTCAGGCTCCTGCAGAAGGTGAAACGCTGGTAGGGAGTATTCCCAGGCCCCCGGGGCTGCCCAGGCGGTGCCCCTACCTGTATTACAATCAGTGCTGCTCCCTGCGATGAAGGTGGAGCCTTGGGGGCAGGCACAGCTGTATCCCCCAGGTCTCAGGAGGCAGAGGTGACTGCAGACATTTTTACAGCGGTTGGGCACTGGAAAGCACGTGAGAACAGCGGTTAGGGTCTGAGGAGGAAATGAGACCGCCAACCACGGATACTGAGCTGTAGCCCTACCAGGTGACAGCACAGCCCAGGCAGCGTCCCAGCACCTCTAGGCCACATGCCACCTGGCGACTCACCTCATTTACACTACGTTTCCCATGCCGCCCCACCAAAGTGGCACAGTCCCTCCATTCTACTCCTGTACCACTCACATACCCTACTGGCATTACTTAGCTCCTCCCTTGCCCTGGCAGGTGTGGAAGGTAGGTGTCTAGTCCACTGCATGACCTCAAAAACTAATCAATGTAAAGCAATCTGAGATTGTTCAAAACACCAGTAACACCGTATTATCATGTCAAGATTTGTCATTACCATAGATCATAATGTGTCCAGATCATACATTATGTATGATTTCCACCCCACCCTCATAGGAAGACTTACTTCTGGACTTCGGTTTTCCTACTTGCAAGACAAGGGAATTTAAAGCTGTGATTATCAGAATCACCTGGGAGCTATTCACAACTATTGATGCCCCGTCACAGAAATTGGTCTAGGATCCAACACAAGTGTTACCGTTAAAAGCTTCTCAAGTAATTCTGAAGTCTTCTGAACTCTACCTTAACCTATATTATGATTTCTCCAAGGTATAGATGATCTCTAAATTCCTTCTCAGACTCTATCATCCAATATGTAACCACAGACATGGCATGGTTATAAAATAATAAACCATATTCCAAAGTCTCACTCAAAATCTGCCCATTTCTTCAGCTCTCTAGAGCATAACTTTTCAAACTTGAATGTATTACAAATCACCTAGAGAATCTGATTCAGAAAGGTTGGGTGAGGCCTGAGAGTCTTGCATTTCTAACCAACTCCGATAAGATACCAGTGCTACTGGTCCACAGCCCACACTTGAGTAGGGCTAGGAGCAGGACTTTTAAAATGTGGTTCCTTAACCAGCAACATCAACATCAGCTGGGAACTTACTACAAATGCAAATTTTTAGGCCACCTCAGGCATATTAAATCAGAAACCCCTCAGGTGGGGCCCAACAAGCTCTCTAGGTCATTCTGATACATGCTCAAGTGTGAGAACTATTGGTCCAG